>NC_090246.1:14417496-14607496 GCF_037325665.1 Littorina saxatilis
CCCCCCCCCCCCCCCCCCCCTCCCATATATTTATTTATTTATTTATTTATTAAGGAGATTTCTATTGCGCATAACTAAAAGCTCTCTCTCTCTCTCTCTCTCTCTCTCTCTCTCTCTCTCTCTCTCTCTCTCTCTCTCTCTCTCCTCTCTCTCTCTCTCTCTCTCTCTCTCTCTCTCTCTCTCTGAACATTCATTTTACTTCTATTGTTGAAAAAATAATCACAACTGATAGATCGAAACAGAATAATCTGGACAAGTTGAAACAGTTTTGTGATTTAAAACATATTACCCATAATTTAGACATTCCGCTGCTATCTGTGGGCGAAGTCTTCCATTATCTGGTGTGCTTAAAACAAACAGGTACTCGTGGTTTGGATCATCTTGATGGGAAAATTCTGAAGTTGTCTGCCCCTTTAATTGCAGAATCCCTTATATATGTTTATAATTTGTGCCTTGACAAATCCTACTTTCCCACCAAATTAGAGAAGGCGAAAGTAATCCCGCTATTTAAATCAGGTAGTTTTTCTGACCCCGCCAATTACAGACCAATCTCAATTCTTCCTGTTTTATCAAAACCACTTGAAAAACACATATTTACACACTTGACCACTCATTTGAAGAAATACGATCTTATACATTCCAACCAGTCAGGTTTTAGAGAAAATCATTCGTGCCACACAGCATTAACAAACCTTGAAAGTTGGCTTAGTAGCATTATGATAATAATCAACTATGTGGTGTCCTATTCGTTTATTCAGTCGTGATAAAGTGTTTGGAGCGTTTAGTGCTCCAGCGCTTGAAGGTAGCCACTGATGCTAGTCTTGACCCTCACCAGTTTGCATATCGGGCCAACCGTTCCGTGGACGATGCAGTAGCCTTAGGTCTACATCATATTGTTGAGCACCTGGAGAAGTCTGGTAGCTATGCTAGAGTTCTTTTCATTGACTATAGCTCTGCCTTTAACACCATTGTTCCACATAAACTGTTCTCCAAGCTCACTGGCATGTGTGTCGAGGAATCCCTTTGTAAGTGGGTTCTAGATTTTTTGTTGGATAGGCCTCAGGTTGTAAGAGTAGGCAGCAGTACTTCTAGTTCAATCACCTTGAACATTGGTGCCCCACAGGGGTGTGTTCTCTCCCCACTGTTGTTCTCCCTCTTCACCAACGACAACGTGAGCCATGACCCCTCAGTAGTCATCCTGAAGTTCTCCGATGACACTACTCTGGAAGGCCTGATCAGTGTCGGTGATGAGTCGGGGTACCGAGCGGAGGTTGCGAGAGTGTCGGGCTGGTGTGTGGCTAATGACCTTGACCTTAACGTCACTAAAACCAAGGAGATGGTCTTTGACCGTAGGAAGAAAAAGACTCCCCTCTTACCACTCACCATCAGCGGTGAGAACGTAGAGCAGGTTGATTCCTTCAAATTTCTAGGGGTGACCATCTCCAATGACCTTAGCTGGGCTGTTCATACTGACCTTTCAGTAAAGAAGGCCCATCAGCGTCTCTACTTCCTGAGACAGCTGAGGAAGTTCAAAGTGTCCTCCTCCATCATGTCCCAGTTCTACAGGGCTGCTGTAGAGAGTCTCCTTACCTTTTCTATCACGGTTTGGTACAGCAGCTCCTGCCAGTTTGAGAAAGAAAAACTGGAGAAGGTCGTTAGGGCTGCCAGCAGGATCATTGGCAGAGATCTCCCCTCTATAGACTCCCTTCACATCCTGCGCATGATGAGGAAATGTAGGTCCATCATGCAGGATCCCACACACCCGGCTGGTCATCTCTTCCAGCCTCTGCTCTCGGGGCGCAGGCTCAGAACCCTCAGATGCCGTACGGCAAGACTCAGAAACAGTTTCTACCCCCAGGCTGTCCTGGCTTTTAATAACCGGTAAATGAACTCTACAGACTGTGACACGTTTTAGGATGCTCTAGGAGTATGGTTTTAGTAGCTGACATTACATACTGTGATATATAGAGTGGGTTTTAGCATGGTGACACCACTGTGACGCGATGAAGCCAGACTATGTTTTAGCAGCTGGTTATATTACCGGAATACACATCTAGTATGTTTTAGTAGTTTTAGTCGTTCTTTAACCACTGTGATGTGTTGGAAGAGTTTATTTTTATGTGCTGTTTTAGAGGTACATTTTATCAGTATGGAACATGTTCAGTTCTTACAGTAGTTGATAGTGGGGGGGGGGATCCTATCTTATTCTGCGTACTTTTATTGTGGTTCCGATAGCTCTTAGAGTTTCATAGTTCTCACCATGTCTGTATAGTGTATGTATTAGTTACTGTGATACCAAATTGTCTTACCCATGTATGTATGATGCTATGCGCCAGTGATGTATGAATGCTATTTATTTTTGTTTTTATCACACAGCAAGCTGCTTTCCTCGTGTATTTTTTATGTTCATTCATGTATTGTACACTTGGCAATAAATTATCTATCTATCTATCTATCTATCTTTCTTGCTAAAGCTTTCGACGTTATTAATCATGAATTACTATTAAAAAAATTAGTTGAATATAGAATGTCACCCCAAACCTTATGCCTGCTCTCCTCTTTCTTAGCCGGGCGAGAGCAGTCTGTCTGCATTAATTCAACCGTATCCAGCAAAAGACCTGTGTTATACGGGGTTCCCCACGGTTCTGTCCTTGGACCACTACTCTTTTCCCTGTATATTAATGATCTTCCTCTTAGTATTAATGATGACTGCGAACTCTTTGCTGACGATACGACCCTACACACTACTGATAAAACATTAGATAAACTTATTTATTGTTGCAGAACAGTGTAGACGATCTCATTCATTGGACGGAGTATAACCACATGAGTCTTCGCCCTAAAAAGACCAAATACATGTTAATTACAACAAGACAAAAGAGACAAAACATACGAAACAATCCACATTCCATATTAATTGGTAACGACGCAATAGAGGAGGTAGGAGATCATAAAGTTTTGGGAGTAAATATCGATAATAATTTGTCTTGGGCCCATCATGTTCGGTCGTTGTGTAAAACAATGTCGAGAAAAATATACCAGTTAAACAGAATTAAACACTTTCTCGCATATATACAAACCATCACGGATTATTGTTCGACCATCTGGGACTCTGCCAGTGCTGATATTTTAAAACCATTGTATAGTTTACATAGGCGAGCGCTGAAACTAATTTTACTGAAACAATCCAGTCTTGTATTTGATGATTATAAGAAACTTAAGATTCCCCCATTAAGAGAAAGATTTAAATTAAATGAAGGCGTGCTCCTTCACAAAATACTTTCCGGCCGTGCACCACGTACTTTCGTTGCAAACTTTAAAAGTCAAACCAAACCGAAAGTTTAACGTCCCAATTCCAAGGATAGATCTCTTCATGTCAAGGTTAGCCTATTCTGGTAGCGTCCTGTGAAATTCTCTCCCGGAATTTTTGAGAGTCCCAACGAGTCTCAATACTTTCAAAACAAACACCTTTCACTGTATTTAATGTTAAATTACGAAAAATCACAGTGATGGAAGACTTCGTTTAGTTTTATTTTCATTTGTCCAAAGCATCAGTGTTCATTATATCTACACAAAAACACTCAAAGTTTTAATAACACATTTACTCATGCATGTGTATTTAGCATTGTTTTCACTACGTTACATATACGACGCTTAATATTTCTTTTTATTTAAATGCTTAATATTTGTGTATAATATGCAATGTGTAAATATTCATATGTTGTTGTTTTTCTCTACCTTTTTTTCTACGTGAATGTCCGTGTAAATAATTATGTGATTAGATTGTCCCCTCTCTGGGCGAGGGCTGGTTGAAAAAAAGCTCGTTGTATTGCTTAAACTGATGCCACAACCCTTGAAAAAATGTGATTTGATTTGATTTGATTTGATTTGATTTGATTTGATTTGATATCTCTCTCTCTCTCTCTCTCTCTCTCTCTCTCTCTCTCTCTCTCTCTCTCTCTCTCTCTCTCTCTCTCTCTCTCTCTCTCTCTCTCTCTCTCTCTCTCTCTAGAATTCGAATCATTTTTCCCGGACGATGCACGAAAAATGGTACAAGGGAAGGAATCGTTAGTAATGGTGAAAACACTAAATACTTGCCATCGGTTATTTCCCTTCCTTGCAAAAAAAGAAAAATATCTTGTGTCTTGCGGAAGTTGAGGAGAATTTCACTCCAGCAAAACAGTAGGTGCAAAAAAACAATGGACCTTTTCTTCTGCTCTTGGTTGAGTTATCTGACAAAGGGTGTTACGTTAAAAACAGTTTTCAGAATTAACGACTAACTATTCTTTTGTATGGATCTGTAACCAGTACTTTGTAGCAAGATTCCTTTAAAGGGAGATAAATAAGTATAGCTTTTTCTCAACATGTCAACAGTGATTTTTTCCCTTGGTTCACAATTCTTGCAGCACAAACGAAGAACCAAAACTGAACCATGAAAACGTCATTCTTCCAAGGAATAAGAAGGTATTCGGAAAAGAAGATTTTTTTCTCTCCAGTTTTTGACATTATGAAGCAAATCTCTCTCGGCTGTGGATAGTAGACCTGTTGTAAACCGTCTAACAAAAGAACTGACTTTCTTCGTTGAAAGTCAAGAAGAAACCCGCCCAAACATGCCATGAATTTTGCTTTCGACTACTGCTCAGTTTGAATTTCTCATGAGTCCAGTGAACCCAATTCATTTTGCTGTTCCAAAACAAGTTACTCAAACACTAGTGCGGCACGCTTGATTTGACATCGGCGGACGTTTGCATGAATTGTTATCAGTCTCCGTTTCTTTTTGTCTGTCTAGTATGTCAGTCTGTCTGTATGTCTGTCTGTCTCTCTGTCCCTCTCTCTCTCTCTCTCTCTCTCTCTCTCTCTCTCTCTCTCATTCTCCCTCTCTCTCTCCCTCTCTCTCTCTCTCTCTCATTCTCTCTCTCTCTCTCTCTCTCTCATCATTCTCTCTCTCTCTCTCTCTCTCTCTCTCTCTGCTCACGCACACACACACACACTACACACATACACACACACGCACGCAAGCACGCACGCACTAACACACACGCACGCACACACACACACACACACACACACACACACACACACGTATGTACGCACACACACGCACGAGAGAGAGAGAGAGAGAGAGAGAGAGAGAGAGAGAGAGATCAAATCAATCGTAAAATAAAATTTGATTGATTGATTTGATCTCTCTCTCTCTGTCTCTGTCTCTCTCTCTCTCTCTCTCTCTCTCTCTCTCTCTCTCTCTCTCTCTCTCTCTCTTTTTTTTTTTTTTTTTTTTTTTTCTTTCTTTTTTTCTTCTTTATTTGGTGTTTAACGTCGTTTTCAACCATTCAAGGTTATATCGCGACGGGGAAAGGGGGGAGATGGGATAGGGGAAAGGGGGGAGATGGGATAGAGCCACTTGTTAATTGTTTCTTGTTCACAAAAGCACTAATCAAAAAATTGCTCCAGGGGCTTGCAACGTAGTACAATATATGACCTTACTGGGAGAATGCAAGTTTCCAGTACAAAGGACTTAACATTTCTTACATACTGCTTGACTGAAATCTTTACAAACATTGACTATATTCTATACAAGAAACACTTAACAAGGGTAAAAGGAGAAACAGAACCGTTAGTCGCCTCTTACGACATGCTGGGTAGCATCGGGTAAATTCTTTCTCGTCCCAACCAATATGGGACTCCCCCATACAAAGCTCAATAAGGTGCCTAACCCGCGGGGGTCTCTCTCTCTCTCTCTCTCTCTCTCTCTCTCTCTCTCTCTCTCTCTCTCTCTCTCTCTCTCTCTCTCTCTCTCTCTCTTGTGCGTGCGTGCATACGTGTGTGTATGTGTGTGTGTGTGTGTGTGTTTGTGCGTGCGTGCGTGCGTGCGTGTCAGTATGTCTCTGTGTGTATGTGTGTGTGTGTGTGTGCGTGAGTGTGTATGTGTTTGATCATTTGGAGGGGTTGGGAGAGAGAGGGTGTCTCCGGAATAAGATAGACAGTGGATGGTGTTGGTGTTATGTGCATGATTGCGGGCTGGGTTGAGGGGAGGGGGCAGGGGAGGGGGGAGGGCATGTATGTCAGTCTATCTTCTGTCTGACTGTCTGACTGTGTGTCTGTTATGAAGAGGGAGGGAGAGACACCAGACACGAAATGACGAACTGTCTATTTTAAAAAGAAACCAGGATGCCACGGGAGCTGTTTCAAAGGTAAACATAATTTATGTAAATATTCATGGGAGTAGCAGTAATTAGTTCATGTTTAGAAAATACGCAGTCATTAGGTTGACCATCTCATTAAATGTACGGTGAGCATTAAAAAAAAAAAAGTCACTTTAAAGGCACAGTAAGCCTCCCGTAAACCATCACATATACTGTCAGGCTTTCCGACACACACAGTACAAACACCCTTTCATTTAAACACTCACCGCTGGAGAACATCCTAGGTGCCCTCCGTAAAGAGCGAGCAATTTTCAAAGAATTTATTTTTGCGTGGTTTATCTTACCCCTGAGCCATCGTGAACCCTTGTGATCCAGTTTCCTTTTCTCACAACTGATGCAGTCACATCTTGAACACGCGGCCAGTACTGTAAGTCAGTTACAGTACTGGCCGCGTGTTCAAGATGATGTAGTCAGTCGTCAGTTTGTAATTTGAATGGGACTCGCTGTAATCTTATCTGCAGTAGCACTGAATCGAATCGAAACAAACGGCTGTGATTCACAAGACTGACTCTAGCGATGGCTTTCAAAACCGTCGTCAGCTACGCGCACTGGGGATAACCGGCTATACAGTGGTAAGCTGGTGAACAGTGGTAAACACTCGATTCGGCCTGCATTTTCCCGTTTTACCACAAAGTTGTTGATTTTTGTCTGGATTAAAGGTGAGCTACTGCATCTGCGATGACTAACTTTGTTTCGAAATGCATAATATGTTGAAGAAGGATTTGCGTTTTCCCGTATTTGAATGTTAAAACCAGAAATCGTGGTGACGAAGCACCGGAAATGGCTGCTCGGTGGGTTTCAAATGTAGAAATGCGCTTGTTTTTACAAAAACTGCTCGTATTCAGCTTTGGTACGGGAGTCTTAGTGACAAAGGAGTCATACTTGATGCAAAGGAGTGCTAATGTCGGGTTGGAATCATTCGTTAGAGCGTGCATGCGAGAGGCGGTCAAATATGCGAAATGATCGTACACCGGGTTGAAGACTGTCGCGAATGGGGCAGCAGACGCATAATCCGGTTTGATGCAAAATGTATGTAAACTAGACATTCGAACACTCTCTCTCTCACTTCGTCTTTCTCTCTTCCTCTCTCTCTCTCTCTGTCTCTCTCTCTCCCTCCTTCTCTCTCTCTCTGTCTCTCTCTTTCTCTCTTTCTCCCTCTCTCTCTCTCCCTCTCTCTCTCTCTCTCTCTCTCTCTCTCTCTCTCTCTCTCTCAGCAGTCTCGCTCTGTTCTGTCACTGAATAGTCGTCGGTTGCTAACCCCACCCCCACCCCCCACCCCAGACTAACCTTCAATACAATGTTGAATAGGAGTGGCTGTCATCTGTTAGCCAGTCAGCAACTTGAATACTTTGAGGGGGAAAGGAGACACACGGTTAGGAGGTAGTCGTCCTTAGCGGATTATGACTTTATTCAGGCAACGAAGTCATTCGGCGCTCAGTGTTTTCTGGGTACAAAAAACTGTCACAAGTGTGTCTCCTTAGGACTGGGTGGCCGAGTGGTAACGCACTTGCGCTCGGAAGCGAGAGGTTGCGAGTTCGACCCTGGGTCAGGGCGTTAGCAATTTTCTCCCCCCTTTCCTAACCTAGGTGGTGGGTTCAAGTGCTAGTCTTTCGGATGAGACGAAAAACCAAGGTCCCTTCGTCTACACTACATTGGGGTGTGCACGTTAAAGATCCCACGATTGACAAAAGGATCTTTCCTGGCAAAATTGTATTGGCATAGATAAAAATTTCCACCAAAATACCCGTGTGACTTGGAATAATAGGCCGTGAAAAGTAGGATATGCGCCGAAATAGCTGCGATCTGCTGGCCGATGTGAATGCGTGATGTATTGTGTAAAAAGAATTCCATCTCACACGGCATAAATAAATCCCTGCGCCTTGAATATGTGCGCGATATAAATTGCATAAAAAAAATTATAAAAAAAAATCCCTGCGCTTAGAACTGTACCCACGGAATACGCGCGATAAAAGCCTCATACTGATTGATTGATTGACAAGTTATTCCTGAGAAAAAGTTATTCCCAATAATTCCGCAGAAAAATATGTAAGCATTATTTGTTGGAAAAACTGTTTTGCTGCGGAAAAAACGATGCTTCTGCGGATGATGACATTATTCAAAAATGCTGCAGGTAAACCGGTTTTTTCTACATCATTACTGTTTTTCCGCAGAAAAGCTGAAAAACGGATAATACGCTAAGGACAATGACATCCTCACGGTGTGCCTCCTTTCCCTCTCAAAGTAGCTTTTCCGCAACATAATGTTTACATGTTTTTATGCAGCATTATTGGGAATACCTTTTTCTTACAAATAACCTGTAATAGTTTTTTTACCCAGAAAAACTAACGATCTTGTAAAGTAGCGTTTGTATCCGCCCCCCCCCTCCCCCCTCGGGGATATAATAGCTTGCTCAACAGTGGCCCAATCAGAAGCGAGAATAATTTTTTAAGCAAATCGAAAACGAAGTGAACTACTGCGTCCGTCTATGCAAATTTGATAATGCTGCGGACAGGTAAGTGTGTTACCAGCGTAATTTTGCAACTTTGAACTTTCGACAACGAAATCATTCGGCGCTGTTTTCTCGGTAATTTTGGACGAGTCCATCTCTCAACAAATGGAGAACTCATGTCATAATAAGAAGGACAAAACGCCGCGGAAACAGAGACTACCTATCCTTTTCGGATAATGATTTCATTCAGTTATTCTGCGGAAAACAGAAATACTGCAGAAAAACGTTTTTTTCTGCAGCATTTCTGAATAATGTCATCATCCGCCGAAGCCTCTTTTTTTCGCAGGAAAACATTTCAGTGCAGTAAAATTTAAATAAAGAATGCTGCGGTAAAACGGTGCTGTTGTTTTACTTCAGAAAAGACTTCTAACATTTTTTCCGCAGCATTTTGTATTAGCTCATTATAATATTGGATCACATGAGTTCCCCCTATGTTGAGAGATGGACTCGTCCAAAATTACCCGGAAAACACTGAGCGCCGAATGACTTCGTTGTCTGAATAAAGTCATCCGCTAAGGACCGTGTGTTTCCTTTCCCCCTCAAAGTATTGTTCTATGCTGGCTGGCTAACGGATGACAGCCACTCCAATTCGACATTATATTGAAGGTAAGTCGGGGGAGGGGGAGGGGGGATTTTTAGCAACCGACGACTATTCAGTTACGAAACAGAGAGAGACTGCTAAGAGAGAGAGAGAGAGAGAGAGAGAGAGAGAGAGAGAGAGAGAGAGAGAGAGAGAGTGGAGGGAGGGAGAGAGAGAGACAGAGAGAGAGAGAGACAGACAGAGAGAGAGACAGAGAGAGAGAGAGAGAGAGAGAAAGAGGAAGTGTGAGAGAGAGAGTGTGTTCGAATGGCTAGTTTTAACAGAAAATTATGCATCAAACCGGATTATGCGTCTGCTGCCCCATTCCCGACGGTCTTCAACCCGGTGTACGATCATCTCGCATATTTGACCGCCTCTTGCTTGCACGCTCTAACGGATGATTCCAACCCGACAATAGCACTTCTTTGCATCAAGTATGACTCCTTTGTCACTAAGACTCCCGTACCGAAGCTGAATACAAGCTGTATTTGTAAAAACAAGCGCATTTCTACATTTGAAACCCACCGAGCAGCCATTTCCGGTGCTTCGTCACCACGATTTCTGGTTTTAACATTCAAATACGGGAAAACACAAATCTTTCTTCAACATATTATGCATTTCGAAACAAAGTTAGTCATCGCAGATGCAGTAGCTCACCTTTAATCCAGACAAAAATCAACAACTTTGTGGTAAAACGGGAAAATGCAGGCCGAATCGAGTGTTTACCACTGTTCACCAGCTTACCACTGTATAGCCGGTTATCCCCCGTGTACGCGGAGAACGGGCCACGACCTTGCCGCGTGACCCTGCTTCCGGGCTTTTTTTTTTTTCAAACTTTCAAAACTTCGAATTGTACTGATCTTGTCTTGATGAAAAAAGAATTCTTTTATGATTTTAGAATGTTTGTGTAACAAGCTGTCAATTTATTATTTAGGCTTTAAAAGTTAGGTCTTGCGCCAAAACGACGCACCACGGTCCGATTTTGTTATCAATCCGCAAAATTAATTAGTCTTTGAAAATTGCTCGCTCTTTACGTAGGGCACCTAGGATGTTCCCGTTCGGTGAGCGTTCAAATGGAAGGGTGTTTGTAGGCCTACTGTGTGTAGTAAAAGCCTGACAGTATCTGTGATGGTTTACGCATACTGTGTCTTTAAAGGCCGGTACTTCGAGGTTCGTCAGTTTGAATGTTTTGTTCTGCCTGAATTAAACGTTCCAAATTTAAATGTGTTGTTCTTTGATTAATAATAAGTGATGGCTAAACACGCACGTGCGCGCTCAAACGTCCACGCCCAGACATACACACGCACACACACACACTGACGCACACACGCACACGGCGCACACCGTACACGCACACACACACGCAAACACTAAAACACACACACACACACACACACACACACACACACACAACCACACACACACATGCACACACACACACACACACACAACCACACACCGGCACTGATACACTGACACACAACCACATATGACACACAACCACACATACACACACACAACCGCATACACACACGCACACGCACACACACAAACACACACACACACGCACAACCACACACACACACAACCACACACACACATACACACACACATACTGACCGGCGCACACACACACACACACACACACACACACATCATAGGCACACACATACACACACAACCACATACGTACAAACACACACACACACACACTGGCACACACACACACACACACACTCAAACGCGCGCACACACACACACACACACACTCACACACACTCACACACACACACACACACACATGTACACACACCGATTTTTATGAAATTTTACATGAGAGTTCCTGGGTATGATAATCCCCAAACATATTTTTCATTTTTTGGATAAATGTCTTTGATGACGTCATATCCGGCTTTTTGTAAAAGTTGAGGCGGCACTGTTACACCCTCATTTTTCAATCAAATTGATTGACATTTTTGTAAAGCAATATTCGACGAAGGCCGGACTTGAATATTAATTAATGACTTTGTTCTTCCAGTCCAGTTATCTTCTACCAAAGAAGCACTCTTATCATTACAAAAATATACACCCAAAATCTTCAACTTTTTCTTCCAAACAAAATTATAAAATGTTTCATCACAATGTTTCCTACTACCCAACCACATCGCCTCAGACTTTCTCTTATGTATCCTTAAGCCTGAAAAGCTAGAAAAGTCATTCATTATTTCAAGTGCATAATACATATCAATCTCATCCTTTACAAAAAGGGTGATATCGTCTGCATACAGAGCAATTTTAATAACGGTTGCAATATCAACATTATTCCATAACGAAATTCCTTTAATAAGGCGTCTGCACTGTCTTATTTTTGATGCCAACAATTCACTGGCCAGTACAAAGGCCAAACATGAAAACGGGCACCCTTGACGAATCCCGGCTTTCACATCAAAAAAATCAGACAACCATCCACAATACTGCACTGAGCTAACCGTGTCGTTCATTAACACAGTCACCCATTGAACAAATTCTGGCTCAAACCTATACACACCCCTATACCGGGGGTGTAATAAACTCTTTTGAAATACTATCGTACGCTTGAACACGGTCAATTGCGACCAACAGACCAGGTTGATTTAACTCGTGTGACTGTTCGATTACATCATCAATTAACCTTAATATTGTAGATAACCGACTTGATCTTTCTGAACAATATCACCAATAACGCTTCCTGACCTTTTTGCTAAACACTTGGCTATCAGTTTATAATCGCTGTTTGTAAGGGAGATGGGTCTCCAGTTCTTTAATTCATTTTTAGGTATTAGGGTAATGACAGCTTTGCGCTGCGTGGAAGACAATTTTCCATCGTCAAAACTTGCATTACAAAAGACGCAATTAACAATGTTCTGATGCGGGTCCAAAACACTTTCCATAATTCTACAGTAATACCATCAACCCCAGGCTGGGGCCGACCCAGATTTCATTTGTTTAAGTGCAGTGAGAGCTTCGTTTTCACTCAATTTCAGTTATTAACCCTTCACACTCATTTCTCTGAAATTCTGAAATCTGTAATGTTGTCACATCAGATAAAAACTTATCCACCTTCTCGTCCATGTTTTCAACGTTTAATATTAAGCGATTGATTTGTGCATGGGAGAAGCGAAATTTGAGCATTGTAGGGAAAATATGTATTGTGAAAACGTTTTTAATTTCACAATTTGTGTATATTATGCAAGCGTTTGTATTACCTGACTGTGTTTTGAATGAAGTCAATACCTTATTGTTTAGATTTTTGTGGCGAAAAAGAGATTGTAATCGGAAGGCCTTTGAAAAGGTGAAAAGAAGCGTTTTATGTTTTGAAATTAAAAAAGGTGGTTTAAAAATGATCGATATTAGGCAAATGCAAATTTCTTTTTTATTACAATGGGTTTCACAACTGACTACATCAAATGAAAATGATAATTGGAGTTTCACTCCAAAGATGATGTATTTGCGTTTTGGAAAGCATTTTGAATGTTTCTTATCGAATGTAAACAGTGCAAGATTTAAAGGGTTAGACCTCGTGAAATCACACTTTTGGAAAGCAGTATTAAAATATTGGCTGGATAATAACCACTACGATCGTGGGACAGTCGGGCCGACTTTATTATGGAATAATGCATGCATAACGTATAGTGGCAAAGTTTTTTTTTTTAAGTTGGATACAACGAGGTGTATTGGTATTAACTGACAGTTGTACGTTCGGGAGACATATTATCATGTCAAGATATATGTGATTTGATTGGATATTCGCCAAACCGAATTCTTGAATTTAATGTTGTAAAAGCTGCTGTGTCATTATTTATGAGGAAAAATGTTGTAAATATGACTGATGATGTTTGTATTACCTTACCACTGTTTAACGGCAAAAATGTGTTAAGTGCCAGAGAATATAGGAAAGAGATTATTAATATGAAAACAGATGTACCATGTTCCCGAGGATTTTGGAAGAGAAAGTTTAATGTAGAAATTGATGAACGATCTTGGATAGTTGCCTATCAGTCAACACAAGAGACTAGATTAAGAGTTTTACACTGGAAAATTATGCACAACATTTATCCGACCAACATTCTCCTGTGTAAAATGAAAGTAACGGAAACTAATAAATGTAATTACTGTTGTGATGTAACTGATTTCATTGAACACTTCTTTTTTGAATGCCCGGTTGTATACACATTCTGGAAGTTTATTGAAGAATTTATTTTTCGTACCTTAGAAATTAAGATTGTTTTGAAAGTTAGTGATGTTTTATTTGGTATGCATTTTGTAATGGTGAAAAAGGCAACTATGTATAAATTGAACCACACTATCTTAATCGGAAAGATGTTCGTTAGTATATATATAAAAAAACAAATTCGTTTTTACCGTTGGAAAGTATTTTAATAAGCAGTTACAGATAAGAAGCATTTTTGTGTGAGTGTTCGAAGAACAAAACGTTAACAAAAGTTAGCTTGTTGTACTCGATAAGTTGTATTTAATTCATTGTATGAGATAGTGTTAATTGTTGTTATTTATTTGAATAAAATTGTTAGAAAAAAAATAATTAATGACTTTGGTCATTAAAAATCTGAAAATTGTAAGAATTTTTTTTTTTTTAATAAAACGATCCAAATTTACGTTCATCTTATTCTACATCATTTCCTGATTCCAAAAACATATAAATATGTTATATTTGGATTAAAAACAAGCTCTAAAAATTAAAAATATAAAAATAATGATCAAAATTAATTTTCCGAAATCGATTTAAAAACAATTTCATCTTATTCCTTGTCGGTTCCTGATTCCAAAAACATATAGATATGATATGTTTGGATTAAAAACACGCTCAGAAAGTTAAAACGAAGAGAGGCACAGAAAAGCGGCGTGCTATGCAGCACAGCGAAACCACTACCGCGCTAAACAGGCTCGTCAGTTTCACTCCGTTTTACACAAGCGGCGGACTACGGTCATTGTGAAAAAATGCAGTGCGTTCAGTTTCATTCTTTGAGTTCCACAGCTTGACTAAATGTAGTAATTTCGCCTTACGCGACTTGTTTTAATCTCTTTACAAATGTTCAGGTTGTAGTTGTATCAAAAGATTTGGTTCGCAGCATACAAAAGTTACATTGAGAGTAGTCAGTTTCAAACTCGCTTGTTTCCATTGATCCCTTTATGCTAAGTCAGTCCACAGGCGGAAGCCGGGTATCGTCCAAGTCTTGTTTTAAACCTAGCAACAGTCGTGCATCATCATCATCAGTGTAAGGGACTCAGGCGCCATGCGCGTAAGCGGGCGATGTAACGCATTCGTACGAACACAATCTCACTAACATCGGACGCCTTCAAGAAATTGTTTTGTTGGTGTTATTTCTGTGTTCGTCCGTTTGCGGAAAACGAAAGTAGAAATATACCCTTGACGTGTCACTGACCAATGAACGCGCGGTGTTATTCACCAATGAAAGATTGCAAAATATGACCAATAAAATAGACCTTTACGCCAAATTTTGTCCAATGAAAAGGCTAACTTTTTATCCAATGAGTGAGCGTAGTTTTTATCCAATCGCTATCAAGTGTCTTTGTGACGTCATCCACGGAAATATTCATGACCACAGTGCGTTGCGAATTTTGCGGCAAATTGTGAACAGTGTGTTTCATATTGAGCGAACAGATCGACCGAAAAGTAAGTATTTCTCAGAACTGTATGTGCTACAAGTGCACAAATCATGTATATGAGGTAGCATATTTGAGGGAGGATAATTGTTACAGGTTATACATTCATCATTTATGCTTAGAATTGCAATTATGAAAGAGTGAGAAACTGTGCCAGTTTGTGGCCGCCATTTTCTGGTGGCGTCGACGGAGAATCCCCATTCGTAAGTGATATGTTTAAATTCGGTTTTTGGCACGAATCGGAGGTAAAGTTGGGCAGTAAACGATAGTCGCGTGTTGGAATGAGGTTTTAAAGTGAACTAAATGAGTGATACTTCAAGCTGGTTTCATTTAAACACCCTATGTCCGCTTTGTTTTGGTACATGCTGTGTTCCAAAAATAGATTGTTCTGAGCAGTTTGGGCATGTGCCCGCGACGTCATCAGTGCAAATGCGACTCCTTGTTTACCTCAGACGATGTTTAAATTGTAAAGTTTCTTGACCTTTGATTGCATCACTTGTGTGAAATTTCGTAGTCGTACTAAATTTCGTAATGTGGCTTAAGCTGGAACAGGTAAGGACGTGTCCCTGAGCTTTGGTTCTCAGACCTGTTTACCCATACTATTTTGGAGTAATTTATTACTATTTTTTAGGATTTTGGGGGGAAAATACTCCATTTGAATTCAGACTACGATTTTCAAATGTGCTTCAACAAAGGTTTGTGTTACTAATGTTGTTGCTTGTAACCACTGGCCGGGTTACTATTTTGGTCATCAGATTACTATTTTTTTACTTGACCATTACTCTTGTCAAGTTTTGGGGGTAAACGGGTCTGGGTTCTACTTGAGATGGTATAACTATAACTTAAAAGTAATTGTTTGTTTTTTAGTGATAAATAACCGGTCTTGTGCTAATTTTTGATTTCTTTTCCAGAATGGCCCGTACCAAGCAGACAGCCCGTAAGTCTACTGGAGGTAAAGCTCCTCGTAAGCAGCTGGCCACCAAGGCTGCACGTAAGAGTGCTCCCTCAACTGGAGGTGTGAAGAAGCCCCACAGATACAGGCCTGGTACTGTGGCTCTTCGTGAGATCAGAAGGTACCAGAAATCCACAGAACTGCTGATCCGCAAGCTGCCTTTCCAGCGTCTTGTTCGTGAAATTGCTCAGGACTTCAAGACAGACCTGCGATTCCAGAGTGCTGCCATTGGTGCACTTCAGGTGTGTATGCTTGGAAAATTGTGCTAGAGTGATAGCAAGTGGACCTAGGTGATCATCAGGGGTGTATATTCTTGCACGAAATAGCATTAAGTCATAGAATGCTGATGAGCACATGCATTTTAGAGACTGCTACGCAAGAACACCATTTGATACGCTAAACATTCTGAGTAAATTCTAAATAGACTCGCGAGAGCTGCGAACACGCAAGATCATAGTTCCGGCATGGGAATTGTCTGCCGATTTTTTTTTTAATTTTTTTTGTTCCGCCGAAAATGCAAAAGTGTCCGCCGAAAAAATAAAGGGGGGAGGCACACAAAAAAAGCACCGGTTGCTTTGGCCTTTGCGCAAAAGCCCGCGAAAATTTTCCGTACTTTGTCCACGCACTGCTACCGCCCGCCTCAGTTATTTAACTTTTATGTTTGAAAGTAAACCAGATTGCACAGATTCCTGTTTGTCTCAACAGATCAATTTTTTTTACAAATTTAAACCGTATAATGCATGTATATATTTTTTTTCTTCAAAGAAGCAAAAATAGGTACATTTTTGTACTAAAAACTCTGATTCTAAAAACAGAATTTGATGGCAAACTTGGAGCTGATGACACCAGATTGCACCATCTGGGTTCTTTGGAGAGAAAAAATTTCCGGGGGGGGGGGTGCCCCCGGACCCCCCTAGTAAGGCTAGGCGCTTCGCGCCGTCGACTTGACGCTTCGCGTCTTCAGTTAGGCCACAAAAAAAAATGGGTGTGGTTACGGTAACATAGCCAAAATAAATAGGGTAGGTAGGTAGGCAATCACTTTTTTTTTTTTAACTTTTTTTTCTAATGTGTACAAATTAAACCTACTTGACAGGGAAATAAGTGTGCGACACGGGCGCTTTCGCTTTCATTGCTTTTTTTGCACTCGGTTTTTTTTTTTTTTTTTTTTTTTTTTTTTTGACAAATGTAATAAAAAGTTATAGGATCGGCCCCTAAAAATAGGGTAGCTCGGGTTACCGTAACCACACATATTTTTGACTCACATGCGAAGCAAAAGTGAGTCTATGTACTCACCCGAGTCGTCCGTCCGTCCGGACATCCGTCCGTCCGGAAAACTTTAACGTTGGATATTTCTTGGACACTATTCAGTCTATCAGTACCAAATTTGGCAAGATGGTGTATGATGACAAGGCCCCAAAAAACATACATAGCATCTTGACCTTGCTTCAAGGTCAAGGTCGCAGGGGCCATAAATGTTGCCTAAAAAACAGCTATTTTTCACATTTTTCCCATTTTCTCTGAAGTTTTTGAGATTCAATACCTCACCTATACATGATATATAGGGCAAAGTAAGCCCCATCTTTTGATACCAGTTTGGTTTACCTTGCGTCAAGGTCACAGGAGCTCTTCAAAGTTGGATTGTATACATATTTTGAAGTGACCTTGACCCTGAACTATGGAAGATAACTGTTTCAAACTTAAAAATTATGTGGGGCACATGTTATGCTTTCATCATGAGGCACATTTGGTCACATATGATCAAGGTCAAGGTCACTTTGACCCTTATGAAATGTGACCAAAATAAGGTAGTGAACCACTAAAAGTGACCATATCTCATGGTAGAAAGAGCCAATAAGCACCATTGTACTTCCTATGTCTTGAATTAACAGCTTTGTGTTGCATGACCTTGGATGACCTTGACCTTGGGTCAAGGTCACATGTATTTTGGTAGGAAAAATGTGTAAAGCATGTGAGTCGTATGGGCTTTGCCCTTCTTGTTTACGTTTTTCAATTCCCATGCCTGATAGTTCTCGCGACTTTCAAAGCATGTCGAAGCAAGATCTTCTCAAATACCAGAAAGGTCTATTGTTCACTTCTGGCTGTGCAAGTTTTGTGGTTTTTGCCTAGGGCAGACCTGGGAACCCATAACATTTCGGCATATTTGGTACTAATGATTGTCTAGAATACGGTCAGTGGGGGGGGGGGGGGGGGGGGGGGGGGATGACGAGAGAAAAAGCGTATCCCAATGCCGATCCAGTACAGCAGTCCCTGCAATGTACGGCCCCCGGCGTGAGCGGACACCTGACATGTACGGACACATTTGCTCGGTACGGAGTGTTTTCCTTCTATATTTCCCCCCCTTAAACGGACACCTGCAAAACGTGGACACGGACACTCATTTTCGGTCCCAACAGCAGGTCATACCTCCAATGTACGGACAGACCATCGTCACATTTTCACCACAACAAAATCGATAACAGAGCAGTCCGGCTCTTGGTGCAAAGATCACAGCCGCAATGGCGTGACGACAGTCACTGGTAACTTGAGTGCACCTGTACCCATCAGGAGGGGGGGGGGGGGGGGGGGGGTAGTTTTGGTCAGGAGTGGAGTACATGCGAAGATGCCAACATGAAACTGCACTGTGCTCTTTATTCTTGTCTGTTGGACGTAAACAACAGAAACCACAGTCGATGAAGGTCCTGAGCGAAAGAGAGTGAAACACCGGCCACAGTTCTCAGCATCGTGTGTCTGTGTGTAACCTCTTTCATTGACAAGATACTCAGTCTTGTTTCCCCTCAGCCTTGACCAGTGAGTCGGTTGCCTAATCTGTGAACCCTTCAGTTGTCTTGCTGTGTCAAAAGTTACGACACAGTCAACTGGTTTTGCTCTGAGTGAACAGTTGGAGCTGACCTCTCTGGCCACAGCCCAACAGTACATGGCTGGAGGGAGTGAGAGAGAGAGGGAGGCGGGGGGGGGGGGGGTGGAGGGGTAGCTGGCTAAACTCTGTGGGGTGTCCGGTGTCACTGCATGTCAGCAGGAAGAGCATTGGAGAGAAATAGAGAGGTGTACTCTTCCACACAATTTCCAAGCATCAGTTGTCACGGCTTGGGGTAGGCATTAGTGAGGGAGAGTGGGAGCTGTGTTATGTACAGTGTATTTCCGACTGAAGAGTGAAAAGTCACTGCCATGCCACATGATCGGCATCCAGTCAATAAAGCCAGACAAGATGAAAATAAATTACATGATTATGACATGCAGCTCTATCTGCTGCTATTTATTCAAACTGGGTTTCAAACTTATTCTTGCAAAGCATCTGCACACGCTCCTCTGTGCTGCGTTTGTGTGGCTGCTTTCGTATGTCAGTGCATGGTGAGTGTGTTCACTGCCTTGAGGATTTATTTTGTCTCTTCTTTTCAACACTTTTCATACAAATCATTTTTACAGAACGTTTAAAGAAGTATTAGGAGTTTATTGTTTAGTAGCCACAAGAAGTGATTAGCATAGACTCAATCCTGTTGTTTGTGTGTCTGTGTGAGTGTATGGGGGAGGGGGTGGTGTGGTCACCCCTCCCGTGACCGGACACCTGCAATGTATGGACAGTTTTGCTATGGCCCAAGGGTGTCCGTTCATGAGAGGGACTGCTGTATTTTGACAAATGATTACGGTTTTTGTCAGTAAACATTTGAATAAGCATTTGATTTTTATGTATTGGTAACAGACCTGGGAACCCATACGATTTCGCGGTATTTTGTACGCATGATTGTCGAGAATACGCTCAGTACGGTCAGTGGGAAAAAAATACGACGAGAAAATTTCCTAGACTACTTTTCTTCACAAGCCCATCCTCAAGCCGATCCAGTATTTTGCCACATGATTTCGTCACTATATTAGCCGCTGTCGAAAAAAATATAATCGGATCGTGTCAATCAATCAAAACAACCAGGCAAACGAAAGTACGGTATTTGGCGAAATCGGCTCCAAGAATAAACAAGTGAAACAAAGAAGAAAAGTGAAAAAGTTTGAAGAAAAATACCACACACACACACAATTTGTAACCAACAGTCAACACACACATGTAGTCCCGCCCGGAAAAAGCTTTTTTGGGATGATTTACGACTGTAGCACACATTTCGAGCAGACGAAAACACAACATGGCGGCTCTTGCTCCTCCAACTATCGCGAGACACAAAAAAACGAAATCTCGCTCACGCGAGATCCTGATACATCCTGTGTTTCTCTGTACGCTTGTCACGACGACTTGTTGACAAACGAAGATTCGCGAATGAAAGAGAAAAGCGCCGAGTCTTGAATAGAGAGCTAATAAAGTACCGGTAATTGCTAATCGGGCGAAATGAAAATCCGCGGCGACTTCAATTAGGTGAATGCTATTCAAGTTTAGGTAATGTTTTAGCCGCATCTTTTTATAAGCCGCAATGCGATTTTTTGAGTCACTTGAGAAAAAGTGACTCTATGTCAATCGGTCAGTGTTAGTCTGTCCGGCCGGCCTTTTGGACTTTTCTCGGAAACTATCAAAGCGATCGGGCTCATATTTTGTTTAGTCGTGACCTCCAATGACCTCTACACTTTAACGATGGTTTCGTTGACCTTTGACCTTTTTCAAGGTCACAGGTCAGCGTCAAAGGAAAAATTAGACATTTTATATCTTTGACAAAGTTCATCGGATGTGATTGAAACTTTGTAGGATTATTCTTTACATCAAAGTCATTTACATCAAAGTATTTACATCTGTAGCCTTTTACGAACGTTATCAGAAAAACAAGGGAGATAACTAGCCTTTTCTGTTCGGAAACACACAACTTAACGTTGGGCTTTTCTCGGAAACTATAAAAGTGACCGGGCTCAAATTTTATGTGAACGTGACTCATTGTGTTGTGAATAGCAATTTCTTCCTGTCCATCTGATGCCTCATATAATATTCAGAACTGCGAAAGTGACTCGATCGAGCGTTTGCTCTTCTTGTTTTTTAAAGTTGCGGCTTGAAGTCCGTCAAATACGTTACAGTTTTTGAGTCACTTGAGAAAAAGTGACTCTATGTAATCGGTCAGTGTTAGTCTGTCCGGCCGGCCGTCCGTAGACACCACCTTAACGTTGGACTTTTCTCGGAAACTATCAAAGCGATCGGGCTCATATTTTGTTTAGTCGTGACCTCCAATGACCTCTACACTTTAACGATGGTTTCATTGACCTTTGACCTTTTTCAAGGTCACAGGTCAGCGTCAAAGGAAAAATTAGACATTTTATATCTTTGACAAAGTTCATCGGATGTGATTGAAACTTTGTAGGATTATTCTTTACATCAAAGTATTTACATCTGTAGCCTTTTACGAACGTTATCAGAAAAACAAGGGAGATAACTAGCCTTTTCTGTTCGGCAACACACAACTTAACGTTGGGCTTTTCTCGGAAACTATAAAAGTGACCGGGCTCAAATTTTATGTGAACGTGACTCCCAGTGACCTCTACACTTTGACGTCTGCTTTGGTGACCTTTGACCTTTTTCAAGGTCACAGGTATGTCTTGAAGGAAAAAAATTGAAATATCATATCTCTGAAACTATTCATCGGATTTGATTCAAACTTTATAGGATTATTCTTTACATCAAATTATTTACATCTGTATTGTGTTGTGAATAGCAATTTCTTCCTGTCCATCTGATGCCTCATATAATATTCAGAACTGCGAAAGTGACTCGATCGAGCGTTTGCTCTTCTTGTTAGTAAAAATTGAACAAAGCATTTGTTTTAAATGTATAGGTAAACTTAATTAACGGTGTGACGGACGCGCATGAAGCATGTTTTAATCATGGATGTGCAAACGCTGTGTGGAGTACGCTCATTTTTTTGAAAATACACCAAGTTTGTTTGAGAATACTCAAAGTGCAAAACAGGGGTTCCCAGGTCTAGGCTATTTATAGGATAAACTCATTTGACGTGGGTGCCTGGTGGGAACAACTTTCCTTGTACAGCAGGATGGAGTTTTGATCAATTTTAATTTGTGGTATGGAATCGCACTGCGCCCTTTGACGGGACTTGTGATGGGACATTTTCAGATTTAATGCGCCAATGGCGCAGGGCGCACTAGTAAATGAAACCCTGCTTATGAGTAACTATGGATTGGAAGTTGGTACTGGGTATCTTGATTATTGACTTATTGTGAATGGAACCTAACATCTTCAGGGTTCACACAAGACTTTTAGTTTTATGGTTAATAGTATCATTTGGTGTTCTTTGTGCCCAGGATGCTTCTTGAGAACATTAAATAGCTGGTGATTTTTTGGGATGTTTTTTTCTTTCTTTATCTTTCGGTTGTTTTTTCTTTCAATGGTTACTTTGGTTCTTATTGCTGTTTCACTCATCCTTTCTTTGTTCTTATGTTGCAGGAGGCCAGCGAAGCTTACCTGGTGGGTCTCTTTGAGGACACCAACCTGTGCGCCATCCACGCCAAGCGTGTCACCATCATGCCCAAGGATATCCAGCTGGCCCGCCGTATCCGTGGAGAGCGTGCATAGTGTGCCGCATGTCATCTCACCGTGCATAGTATGATAGTGTCATCTCACCTCACTCGGCTCAGCGTCATATCACCAAGAGTGCGCCTTCTTTCCATCCAACAACTCATAATATCGGGCATACACAAAGAGAGTGTTCAGGCCTGGCCGCTGTGGACCTACTGGACGTGTCTCATACCTGTTGCTGTAGACTGAGACTCTTAGTACACACATTTTTATGATTTTTACGTTTTATGTGGACATCTCTTTCTGTGTCTGTGAATTCATTGTCATTCGGGGAGTGGGGGGAGGGTGATTTGGTTTAAGGTACAGAAAGCCAGGCTGTCATTAGTGTGTAACCATATACGCAACCTGCTGACAACTGAATGATCATCAACTTTCATTTTCTAACTTCGAGGATGTTGCCGTTCTGGCCAAATTTGTTTTCATAACTGACTCATTGACAGAAAAGGCTCAGTGGGAAGGAGATCCATTTTACTGTTTGCCGGTGCAGAGGCTGGTCAAATTCTGGTTTGGTTTCTGTGCATGATCAAGGTTTGAGTTTTGCTAGCACATCTTTTATCAGGGAGTGGTCACATCCATACCTACAGGCAGCAGCAAATCGAGTAACAAAAGGGAAGAAATTCGACAATTTTGTTTGCGATATATATTTGCTAGGTTTGTAATCTTTTGTCTTTGATGTTTAATGGGATAAAAGAATAAAATTGGCAAAATTACTCGCGTTTGTTTGCCTTCCTGTTAGCGTGCAAGTGGAATCCCATATTGTTGTGTGTGCGATTGGCTTGTCCTTTTATGCAACTGTTGGTGATTATAAATGAGTGATGGTAGTTATATTTTTTGTAAATGCTTCTTGTGGTGGTTAGGCCCAAAAAAATATATATGTCTGTTTACGGTAACCCGACCGACCCTAGTTTTTAGGCCCGACCCAAATCTTTTTTGGGATCGTCTGGAAAAAAACGCATCCAAAATAGAGCTGTTTGCGCTCAAACAGCAGACGACAGAAGGGAGGTAAGCTCAAAGTACTGTTAGGAGTAAAGGGTTGTCACTCGTGTTACTTCCTTTCAAAATGGATGCACGCAGTGGTGTTCGCCACCCGCAAACTGTAAAGCTTGATAAATGTCATAAAAAGGATGGGGTGAAAATTATCGGTACCTATCCAGCGAGTTTTAGTATCATTAACGTTTTTCAACAGGCAAAAACAGGGATTGATGAGAAGAAATGAACTGTGAAACATAGAGAGGGGAGGAAAAAAAAAAGAAAGCCGACCTACCAACCCTATTTTTTCACCCTATGTTACCGTAAACGGACCTTTTTTTTGGGGGGGGCCTTATGAAATCAGCTCCGTTCTACTGTGCCTTCATGGATGATCCAGTGAGCTCGTTGCTAATCAAATCTCGTATCTGGTCAGGCTTTCGTATTCCTTCACTTGAACCCACGCCACAAATTATTAACCTGGATGCTTTCTGGCAAAGTGGATTTGTTTGATATTGTTCTTGAGAGCCTGAAGTAGCAATCTGCAGAATTGATCAATAAACAAAAATTCCAGCTCAGCACATGTTCATTTTTGGTGTGTCCAAGTGATGGTCTGGTATTCTATGTAAAAAAAAATATTCCAGATCCTAATCATATTCGGAGACAAATTGTTTACATAAAAAGGATTAAGGACCATGCCTAACTTTCTGTGCTTCCTGGGTTGTGGGCAACCCAGAGCCTCACTAAAGTGTCTATCTCTAAAAGTAAAACTATTGGAGTTTTGGATTGAGACTTCATGTAATCCTCAAACACCATAGAACCTTCCTATCGACCAATTTTTGAAGGATTATCCAGACATGGGAACCCATACGATTTTGTACGCATGATCATCTAGAAAACTATCAGTACGGTCGGTGGAATAAAATACGACAAGAAAAATTCATAAACTTTTCTTCACAAGGCATCCGGAAGCTGATCCAGTATTTTGACACATGATTACAGTAAGCATTGAAAGAAGTATTTGTTTTAAACGTGTTGGTAAACTTAATTAACAGTGCGACGGACGCGTGTGAAACATGGTTGAATCATGGATGTTCAAATGATGTGTAGAGTACGCTCATTTTTCAAAGAAAATACGCCCAGTTTGCATGAGTACTCAAGTGCAAAAGCAGTTCCCAGGTCTGATTATCTTTGTGAACAAATAACAAGTCGCGTAAGGCGAAATTACTACATTTAGTCAAGCTGTGGAACTCACAGAATGAAAATGAACGCACTGCAATTTTTCAGCAAGACCGTAGCATCGTCAGTCCACCGGCAAAGGCAGTGAAATTGACAAGAAGAGCGGGGTAGTAGTTGCACTGAGAAGGATAGCACGCTTTTCTGTACCTCTCTTCGTTTTAACTTTCTGTTTTTAATCCAAACATATCATATCTATATGTTTTTGGAATCGGGAACCGACAAGGAATAAGATGAGTGTTTTTGGATTGATTTCGAAAATTTAATTTTGATCATAATTTTTATATTTTTAATTTTCAGAGCTTGTTTTTAATCCAAATATAACATATTTATTATATGTTTTTGGAATCAGGAAATGAGAAGAATAAGATGTGGATCAATTTATAAATTTTTTTTTTTTTTTTACAATTTTCAGATTTTTAATGACCAAAGTCATTAATTAATTTTTGAGCCACCAAGCTGAAATGCAATACATGTACCGAAGTCCGTCCTACGTCGAAGATTGCTTGGCCAAAATTTCAATCAATTTGATTGAAAAATGAGGGTGTGACAGTGCCGCCTCAACTTTTACAAAAAGTCGGATATGACATCATCAAAGACATTTATCGAAAAAAAATCCGGGGATATCATTCCCAGGAACTCTCATGTAAAATGTCATAAAGATCGGTCCAGTAGTTTAGTCTGAATCGCTCTACACACACACGCACACACACCATGACCCTCGATTTTAAAACATTTAGTCAAAACTTAACTAAATGTAAAAAATGACGTCAATTGAACTACACAACCCGGATGTTGTGGGTTATGGATGACCCACATGGAATTAAAGAAGGCATTTAATGGTGTTTATTCCTATTCGGATGGCATGGGTAAAGAGGCGGTAAAGAGTTTATCCCTATTCGGATGGGGTGGGTCGTGTACGACCCATACCTTTTACGTTGAGTCCTTTAGAAAGTATGGGTCGTACACGACCCACATCATCCAGACTGTGTAGTCCAAAGCGTAATCTGGTGATGGTTAAAGTAGAATGGAGAAAAGTACCTCCATCTCCTCCACATTGGCATGGACGGTGGCTGCAAAAGGGTGACCTCAATTTTGATAAAAACTATTGAGCATGGTCAAATTCACAGGGAATACATGAAGTTGAAAAAGAGAAAACATGGGTACACACATACGATATGCATATTTCTCAACGCAGTCAGTCTCCATAACTATACAGGGCAGCCTCACACTCGCAGAATGTATTCTTGAAAAAACATGACACATAAACAAAACGGCAAGCAAACAATGCGGTTGATGTACAACAACTTTATTACAGGGAGATCATAACAAAAGTCATCCTTTACATCTTGGTTCATCTTATCAATAACACCACTAAAACAATATTTTTCCAGATTAACCCTGCCCCATGAATGAATTACTAAGGTCACACACATGATTTACTTATTCATCCAAATGAGTTTGCTCTTGGGATTTCTTCTTCTGAGCTCTTTTTCATGATTAACCCTGCCCCATGAATGAATTGCTACGGTCACACATACACACATGATTTACTTATCCATCTAAATGCGTTTGCTCTTTCTTCTGAGCTTGCTTTTCTGCCTGAATCTCTGCTAGTCGTTCTTGAAGTTCACGTGTATCTTTTCCCTGGCGGCGAAAGTAGTCTAAAGCCAATTTGACCTGGTGCTCCTCAAGTTGAGGCACTCTCTCAAAGAGAGAGTAGTTCAGTTCAACGTCCAGGTCATTCTCTTCACGCAGAACGAGAAAGTAGATCAGGAAAGCTCCTAAGCTGATGCTGATACTGATGGTTTGGTACCAGGGTGCAGTTCGAACTGGAATGACAACAGAGTTTGTCATGCTCCAGGATGCAGCTTTGCTGTTGGAGAAAGGGATGGGTCCACTGCCGGTCTTCTGATTCTCCTTGGCGCAGCGCAGACATGCCACAGCAAACTGTCGCAATGCCGTCCTGCAACAAACATTTTCCAGGATAAGACGTTCGGGTAAAACAATCATTGCATGTAGTGCAAAGATAGTTAAGAATAGAAAACAGTTGACATCCCCATTTTAATTTATTTTAATTACAGTGGAACCCTTGTAAGACCTCCAAAAATCTGAGAAAATCTGGTCTGAAAAGGGGGAAGTCTAAAATGGGGGTAAATTCACAGAGGTTATCAACAGAAAACAGGGTCTTACAAGGGAGGGGGTCTGAAAATGGGTGTTCTACTGAATCCAAATAAATTTGTAATGACAAAGAATGATCTTCAGCAGGAGTAGTAAGGTCCTGAGTTTTCTTCAGTGATGCAAACTCTTAAAGGCATATGTACGCGCTCCCGTGTTTACAAAGTGTAGTTTGCCCATAATCGATGTCAAACGCACCATAAGACCATGTAATGACGATATGTCGCCATGCGCGGACCATATACATGCATTACAGCTTGTTTTAGAGTCTCAAAAACTTTGGATGTAAACAAAGACGCGGAGTTATTTCCCTTGCGTCAACGCTACCTCTGTTGGCAAATCTATAAATAGGACGATCCAGATCAAAATGAAAATTAACATATCTCAACATTGAAGGGGTCCTAGACCACAATATTTTGCAGGGAACTTAATTTAGCATGTCTCCAGCTGTTGGTAAAGCAATTAGCGTGTATAGTCATCGAGTACATATGGCTTTAAGTGATTAGCTGGTTGGCTCACGTAAGTGTAGCCTATGCGATCCTAACTCTCTCTGTCTGTGCGTGCGTGCGTGCGTGCGTCTGTGCGTGTGTATGTCTGTGGTAGAAACTCTAACATTTGAAGACGTCACATTACATTGACGTCACATTATGACGTAAGAGGGTTAGACGTCACGCGAAGGAAGTACTGAAAGTCTCGGTCATTATTATTTTGAGCGCGCCGAGACTAGTTGGCAGTCGTGTCCTTGTAAGTAGGCTACATGCAGACAGACAGATCTAGATCTAGTGTCTCGCTTTCGTGCACAGTTTCACCTATGCTCTTTCTGTGTGTGTGTGTGTGTGTGTGTGTGTGTGTGTGTGTGTGTGTGTGTGTGTGTGTCACAGTGTGTGTGTGTGTCACAGTGTGTGTGTGTGTGTGTGTGTGACGGAGTGATTGAGTTTGTGTTACTGTTTGTCGATTTCTTACGTGAGCCTTGATGGCTTCGCCTCTTGTTTATTTATTTTTTTATTTTTTATATGTTGCTATCCTGAAGGTGATGGTGAAATCATTGTACATTTTGAGAGGACCATGTTCATTGTTGCAAAAAAGGGGGTAAGATTGAGCTTATCGGTACATGTATCAATGTATTGAAGTGTATTACTGCATTGATTAAAGCCATATGTACTCGATGACTATACACGCTAATTGCTTTACCAACAGCTGGAGACATGCTAAATTAAGTTCCCTGCAAAATATTGTGGTCTAGGACCCCTTCAATGTTGAGATATGTTAATTTTCATTTTGATCTGGATCGTCCTATTTATAGATTTGGCAACACATGTAACGTTGATGCAAGGGAGCTAACACCGCGGCTTTGTTGACATCCTCACTTTTTCAGAGGCTAGAACAAGCTGTAATGCATGTATTATGGTCCGCGCATGGTGACATATCGTCATTATATGGTCTTATGGTGCGTTTGACATCGATTATGGGCAAACTACACTTTGTAAACACGGGAGCGCGTACATATGCCTTTAACCAAACTGAACTCCTTCTACCAATTAAGAGACGTTTTCTTGAAATAAGTTGCATCGATTTAAAGTAAGACAACAGAAGTAAAAATAGGTTTATGTCAGTGGTATTCCCAGCCTTTGGTTTAATTCTTGATCTGACATGCTGGTCTGGCCCGTCGATGGTCCGATATGACATGTTCTCAGTCTGAGATCAACACTGTAATGTTATATTTGATACCAAGTAAAAATTCCTAGATTCAGTTACACTCGGAAGAACAGAGGCATGATCCAAGAATCACAGTTCACACACATGTACATTCAGTAAACAACTGACAGCCTAATATTTCTTCATTAACAAACCATCTAGCAAATCCCCGTAGATACCTTAGTTTGGTCGGTTGGAAATGTGGTACAGTGGAGTAACGACTCCTCCTAAAAACGGCCCCCTCCGTTTGCCAACCGATTTTCTTGGCACGGATGCCTTTTACACTGTAACTAAGGCAACGCCCTCCTTTTTCAAACGACAGACCTACCAACAAAGGGTCAATAACGACTTTGATCTTTTTACCAGTGAGTATCAAAGTTCGTCCAGCACATGATGCACGCGTCCCTCATTAGAGGCGCAGACCAACATGAGAAGGTGTGGCAGTCAGAAGTAAGTAGTGCGTGAAAATCTACTGGCCTGCCGCTGTCCCCAATTGAAGGACCTCAGATCCCTTTGAGTAGGATGTTGGGAGGGAAAAAGGGGGTGGTAGTTTGATCAACAACTTGTTTGTGTATACATGCATTCTGTGCTCACCAATTGAATGAATGAATTATCCTGAAGAAACATTTAAAACACTTCTTTTGATTTGAGTTTGTGAGGTGTTATCTGTCAAAGCGCTCGTCATAGTTCGACTTAATTTTAAATCGTTGAGAGGTGGTGTAAATATGACAACTCCAACAAAATAACAGGAACTTTTGAAGCTAGAAGATAGAGTAAGTCATGGAGAGATCGTATTCGCAAAAAGTCTGGGAGTGGGAAAACCCACATTCAATCAATAATCAAAGAACAGGAGTCTATTTGCAACAGGTGGGAAGGCGGAGAAAGCTGTGACAGAAAACATCAACAACAAAAGTAACCTAGCTCATCTGTGATGAAACTCTCCCCTCAGATTCCCAACAAAGACCCCTCCTTATTACGACCGATTTTTCTGGACATTTTCAAGGTCGTCATTGAGAAGTTTTACTGAATTTCTAAAACATCAAAACTTAACTTTTAGCAAGGAAGAAACAAATTTTATTGATCCCCACTTTCTCCCTGGAGGCAGAACTAAACTCATGTGTTCACCTTTCTGATGCACAGCTTACCTTTGCTTGGACGTAACCGACAGAAACTGTAGCCCACTGCGAGCAAAGAAGGAGCTTCTTCCAGTCAACATCTTTACAGAAAATTAGTCTCTTTTACGGGAGTGCTTCTGCGCTTTTTTTCTGTATGTTAGTGCAGCTGAAATGTTGCGCACATGAAGGTCAATCCCAGTGACAGCTAGTGTAAGTGTTGCATAAACACACACGAGTTGTCAAGATGAACACATCGTTAAGCCTCCTGCGCTGCTTTCTATAACAAGAGTCACGAAGTATTTTATGTTCTCGCTGTCTGCTCCTTCTGTCCTGAATTCAATTGTCTCAAATTCAACGCGAAAATGCCAGAAAGAGAAATCAGTTTATTTCGCTTATGACACAACAGGAACAGCAACTCCAGTTACACATGCAGACCGGAAGTTTTCAAGTGACCTTGACTTTCTAAGATGGCGGCAAAGTGAAAACAAGACAACTTTGTGACCATGATTTATGATTTAGCACTCCGTTTACGTATTTTGATTTGATTGAGAAATCGTCCAACTTGTTCTTTGACTACGTTGAAGCGTGGCTGCTCTTTTCAATGAGATTCTGTCTTGCACACTGGCGCTTCATTGCTGTTCGATTTGTGTCAACCAAAAGTAAAACTACTGAAAGAATGGTGCGTGTTCTCAACGTAGCCGAGAAAAATGATGCTGCAAAATCCATCTCAGACGTCATGTCAAATGGTCGCTACAGAAAGGTAAAAATAAGCTGCATGTACAAAGATCTCAGTTCGTCGAAGTCTAGTCTAAAACAGAAAGAATATCAAGGTGACTAAGAAAACTGCACCATTTTATTTTTATAACCCAAATAACTCTTGGGAGATTGTTATGGGCAGTGAAAGAGTTGTGCCAATTAAAGAAATGGGGCAAACGATTCGACCAAGTCAGTTGAGCTGTTTGATATCATTGCTAAATGAGCTCTGATGTGGCGTTTTTGCAGTATGATCCTGAAAGTCAAATTACGCCCTTTTCTTTCACATATATATGTATGTATGCACATTCAGATCACACTATTCACTGCTGCAGTGATCACTGGACCGCAGGAATGGCTAAAACATGTGTTAGGCCTGTGATTGGATCTCACTTTGCACTGTGGTCGCAGTGCCAGCACACTTCAGTTCAATGACTTCATTGTATTTGTACCATTCGTCCCATTGTATTTGTACCATTCGTCCCATTGTCTAACTTATAAGGGGTATAACTCTTCCACAACCCATAAAATCACAGTTATTTTAACCATTTTCTATCATTTTCAAGGAGGAAGCAGTAAAAGGGAACCTTTTAGAGAAAAAAAATGTGAAGCAGGATAATAGCTTGGACAGTTCGGGTTTGTTGTGCACCAGCTGCATTTGTTGTTTGAAGTGCACTTGCATCAGTCATGTATCCTGTGCTTGTCTGCTCAAAGTTCACATAATTTTATGAGCCTTTGAATAAATAAAAGATTACGTTAAAAGTCTTTGCTGACATTTTGTGTACTCATTGCAAAATTATTTCATTTGTCTGAAGTGAGTATTTCCTAGAAAACAGCATCTTACTTTCTGAGGTGTTTTTTTTTTATCCTGTTTTGGGGTGAAGCGTTTCAATGAGAACCTACAAGGGAAAGTCATGGTGCATGTAAATTTGACAATGACATTTATGTTCGTAATTAATACTTATCCTAGTTTTGCAGTTTGTTCTTGTGTCAGTGTGTGTGGAAAAGAAAGATAATTTTGCATTTTAAAATTCTACTTTTTGTGTGCAGCGTGAAGGCTTTTCTGTATACAACAAGATCTATGAGTTTGAAGCAAACCTAATGAACCAGAATGTGACCATGACCTTCACCTCTGTGTCTGGACATCTGTTGGCCCTTGAGTTTCCACAACAATATAGAAAATGGTATGACTATGAGCGTCATTCTTTGAAATAGAGTATCAAACCTGTGACTTGAAAGTTGATTTCTATTTAGTCATTTACAAATATTCTTAAGCATGTATTTTACAACTTCGTGTCAACGTTTCAGTAGATGTTGAGTGTGATACGCTTTTTGTAACGGACATACGTTTCAGGATGCAAACTGTCATTTGAACCTTTGCCGTAAAGAAAAATTGCTACGAGGTTGCCCTTGCTGTGATCGGAACAGATTGTACTAGCATCAAGTTGCAGGTAGATGCAGCTCCCTGGGATGTTGCCATGAGCATAGCGGTTTGCCGTGACTAGGTTGCAGCAAGATTGCAGCAACAACTATGCAGGTGCTGGGCATCCCGTCTTGCAGCAAGATCATAGATACTCTAGTGTTAGCTTGGGAGATTGCAAGAGCTGAGTAGATGCTAGACGTCCTGGCTAGCAGCGACCTGGTCCTGGCACGATCCCAAGAACTCCAGAGTGCTTGTTCTGGAGCTCGCTGAAATGTCGTGGCAAGATGCGATGATGTGGCGAACTAGAGCAGGATGGTCACGGACTGTTCTGATAGTGAGCAGAGTGCTTCCCCTTGACCAGCTATATAACCAAATCACAAAGAAGCTTAAGTATTACGGAAATGTATGGAGTTCGCAAAATCAGTTCTTAGCTTATTCTATAGATCTGCTGTATCTCCACTTCAGTAAGTTTTTAATTTCAAAACTGATTTGGATTTGGCCAATGGTAGAACTGACAATAGGTCGCAGCAACTTTGCAGCAAAAATAAAGAGCTGCTTAAGGCAGACACTGCTAACCACAACCATGCGCGTTGGAGGGTCGCAAGCTCACATGAGGCTTCGTGGCGAACCTTTTTTGCATGGTAAATTATGGCCTCGCTGCAATATTGCTGATATCTAACAAATTACCTGCGTGTGTGTTGCATGTAACTTTTCATTTGGAGAAAAAGTTTGAAATGTGTAAGTATATACATGTATGTGTTTCAGATTATTATTTGACCTTTGTCTGTGTTCCGTAGGTACTCCTGCAGTCCAACAGAGCTATTTGATGCCCCAGTGACGAAGTATTGTCCAAAAGATTATGTCAATATCAAGGTAAGGTGTGATGTTTTTGTTACATTGTACAGTAATGTTCGGCTCGGTAGTAAAACTATCAGTGTCAGTATGTATCATTGTATGTATTGAATGATTTCGGAAAATTAACCTTTTTTGTTATACTGTATTTATTTCTCCTTCAGGAATTTCCTTTCCCAAGAGAGCTCGGAGGTATTGAGATGTACATAGGCATGTTATGGCTCGAACAAATTTGTGCCATATATCCACGATAATCAATTAATAATTGCAGAAAATCCTCAACTACACTCGATACGTATGGAATCATGATTTACAATTGCAGCAACTGTATAAAGAACACAAATATTTCTTGGTTTATTCACCAAAACTTACAAGAGCTTGTCATAATGACAGTTGACCTAGTAAAAAAAACCTTTTAAGACCTCCAAAAATCTGAGAAAATAAAGTCTTAAAAAGGAGGTTAATGGGGGTAATTTCAAAGAGGCTATGAAGAGAAAGTCTGAGAAAACAAGGTCTTAAAAAGGAGGGAGTCTTTAATTGGGGGGTAATTTTACACAGGTTGTGAACAGAAAGTCTGAGAAAACAAGGTCTTAAAAAGGAGGGAGTCTTAAAATGGGGGTAATTTTACACAGGTTATGAACAGAAAGTCTGAGAAAACAAGGTCTTAAAAAGGAGGGAGTCTTAATTTGGGGGTGGGGGGGGGGGGGGTCTTACTCTTAAAAGGGGGGTTCCACTGACGCATTGTTCTGACCCCTGGCCAGCGACCATCTGATAGTTTTGACATGTAGGAGGTCTTCTGACAGTGCAATGATTCTGTAGCCAGGGCTTTTAGAACAATACATATTTGCAATCCAGGTCCACCTCACCTTTTTTCCTCCAAGTTCGGGAACAACACTAGTCTTAAATATTGTTTTATTTTACAGCGAACACTTGAACGCGAGGTGAAGCAGTGTACCTCTCTGGTGATCTGGACAGACTGCGATCGTGAGGGAGAGAACATTGGCTTTGAGGTCATCCAGGTGTGCAGAGCAGGTATGTCAATTTATCCTACATACGTGAGAGAGACACCCGTGAGATAATTATCGTTCAAATCACACGTGTGTATATCATGTAAATGAGGTCATGTCAAGCAAGTCTGGCAGGGACCTGTTTTTCCACTGCTTATGATGCCAAAGTCACCGAGACAAACGTGATTATAGAAACAAAAATTGCGCTCGCTAATTACCCTCAATGAATCTTTAGAACTAACACGTCACGCCACACTTTCAGAGTGACGTTTCTTTGCTTTGACGTAATAGATTGCACGAGGCTTTAGAAGAGATCGAGGTTCCAAAACAAGCGTCTTCAATTTAGCTGCCTCGACTGCAAGACATTTTCAGTAAAATACACGTAAGTACAGTATGTAGGATAAACAGAATACTACATGGCTTGCTGTGTCGTACCAGATTTACACTCGTTGCTTTTTCAAATAGTGAACAGCTCGCTTTCGCTCGCAGTTCAATATTTAAAAAACAACGAGTGTAAATCTGGTACGACACAGCAAGCCATGTAGTATTCTCTATTTATGCTGAATTGTCTTGGACGTACACAGTGAAACCTCCCTTTCAAGACCCTGATTTAAGACTTCGCCCGGCGGGGATGTAGCTCAGTCGGTAGCGCGCTGGATTTGTATCCAGTTGGCCGCTGTCAGCGTGAGTTCGTCCCCACGTTCGGCGAGAGATTTATTTCTCAGAGTCAACTTTGTGTGCAGACTCTCCTCGGTGTCCGAACACCCCCCGTGTGTACACGCAAGCACAAGACCAAGTGCGCACGGAAAAGATCCTGTAATCCATGTCAGAGTTCGGTGGGTTATAGAAACACGAAAATATCCAGCATGCTTCCTCCGAAAGCGGCGTATGGCTGCCTAATTGGCGGGGTAAAAACGGTCATACACGTTAAAGCCGTGGGAGTTTCAGCCCATGAACGAACAAACAAACAAAACAAGACTTCCCCCTTTGATTACCTTGCTTTTCCTGATTTTCTCTTCATAACCAGGGGGGGCCAAATTGTCCGCCCGATCGCCAGGGGCGAGTAAAAACTCCGCCGGGCTAGTAGAAACCGGCTGGCCGGTGATTATTCTATTCAAATGCAACACTTTTGGTTGTAATATTGAGTTTCAAAGCCATATAAATTATGCAGATGCTGCAACTGTAGTATGTACTGGGCCAGCGACATCTCTGGCGGGCTAGTAACTTTTCTTGGAGTTACTCACCCGGTTGGCAAGTTAAAAATTTTGAGATTTGGCCATCCCTGATATTTTGAATACGTCTGTGAATTTACCTCAATTTTGAGACTCTCCCCTTTTTACATTTAGCCAAGTTTTAACATAGAGGAGGAATCGAGACAAGGGTCGTGGTGTATGTGTGTGTCTGTCTGTCTGTCTGTCTGTCTGTCTGTCTGTCTGTCTGTCTGTCTGTGCGTGTGTGTGTGTAGAGCGATTCAGACCAAACTACTGGACCGATCTTTATGAAATTTAACATGAGAGTTCCTGGGAATTATATCCCCGGACGTGTTTTCTCTTTTTCGATAAATGTCTTTGATGACGTCATATCCGGCTTTTTTTGTAAAAGTTGAGGCGGCACTGTCACACCCTCATTTTTCAATCAAATTGATTGAAATTTTGGCCAAGCAATCTTAGACGAAGGCCGGACTTTGGTATTGCATTTCAGCTTGGTGGCTTAAAAATTAATTAATGATTTTGGTCATTAAAAATCTGAAAATTGTAAAAAAAAATTTAAAAACATTATAAAACGATCCAAATTTACCTTCATCTTATTTTTCATCATTTCCTGATTCCAAAAACATATAAATATGTTATAGTTAGATTAAAAACAAGCTCTGAAAAAATATAAAAATTATGATTAAAATTAAATTTCCGAAATCGTTTTAAAAACTATTTCATTTTATTCCTTGTCGGTTCCTGATTCCAAAAACATATAGATATGATCTGTTTGAATTAAAAACACGCTCAGAAAGTTAAAACGAAGAGAGGTACAGTAAAGCGTGCTATGAAGCACAGCGCAACTGCTACCACGCCAAACAGGCTCGTCACTTTCACTGCCTTTTGCACTAACGGCGGACTACGTTCAGTTTCATTCTGTGAGTTCCACAGCTTGACTAAATGTAGTAATTTTGCCTTACGCGACTTGTTAAGTCTTGATTTTTGGAGGTCTTTAAAGGGGGGTTCCACTATATAGCAATGAGTTTGAACGCTAAACCCTAACCCTCACCCTAAGTCTTGAAGAAGAAGAACAAAGAAATGCAACCAAATACGGAAACAGACAATTAATCAATTATTGTATTGTGTTTAGAATATTTCTGGGGGAAATTCAGCGACTTAGTTAAAACACAAGCTGTAATTAAAATAATTTTAAGAAAGCAAATCTTTGCTGACAGTATGGAGACTTTTGTAAGGTTGTTTGAATAATTCCCATTTTGATTTAATATTTATATTCCTTTTCTGTTTTCCTTTGCAGTGAAGCCAAACATTCCAATTTACCGCGCCAGGTTCTCTGAGATAACGCCACAGTGAGTTTTTATTGTTCTCTGTGTGTCTGTGTGTGTTGAATGATTTTATGTTCCGTGGATGTGGAGAGGAGTGTATGCTAGTGTACTCAATTGAAACAGATAGGCTTGTCAAATTTGCATTTTCTCAGTCTTCATCACATCTTGCGCCTCTCCACCCTTGTATTTCACTTGAGACTCAAAAGGATAGTGTAACTACCCTTTTGCGACCTCCAAAAATGGGGGGGGGGGGGGGGGGGCAAGGTCATAAAACAAAAGGAGTCTAAAAAATAAAGTTAAATTAACAGAACTAAAACTGTAGAGTCGCAAAGTGGGGAAGAGAATAAAAAATGGGAGGTTGTTGTGTACTCGATGAGACTGCAGTTCTGAAATTCTTCTTCTTCTGCGTTCATAGGCTAAATCTCCCACGTACAAATGTTTTTTGCACGAGTGGGTTTTTACGTGTACGTCCATTTTTTACCCTGCCGTTTCATTTTAGTTGAAATTGGATATAGTTTTGAACGTTTGTGTCGAACAGCGCAGTAGCAAGAGCAACAAGGAACCTCATTGAACCGGACAAGCTGGTCAGCGATGCTGTGGACGTCAGGACTGAACTGGACCTTCGCATTGGTGATTGTCAACCACTTACAGACACTCATGTGCTTTGAGCATGTATCAGAATGTATGAAAATGACTTTTTATCGCTGGTCCTGAAGCAGGCATCGACAGTCGGCAAAACCCCGAAACACATTTCAAATCGGCAAAACCCTGAAACGCATTTCAAATCGCCCAAAACTTGACATCTTTTCTTCGTTACTGCAGAACTTTTTCAGTCTGTGAAAAAAATTGTGACAAGGAAGGAAAACTGAGAAATGTTTCGACTGTTCACAAACTGAACATTGGAGTGTGACTAGTTTAGTAAGGCACAAACAAAAAAAAGTCTGTTTACGGTATCCCGACCAACCCTATTTTTTCGCGCAACCCTAGACTTTTTTTTGGCATTTGGGAAAAGAAAGAAAAAAGTCTGTTTTGGGGCAAAATAACTTAAAAATATGTTTTTTTGGAGAAAAAATTTTTTTTTTTAATCCCGACCTACCGACCCTATTTTTTTTGCCTATGTTACCGTAAACAGACTTTTTTTTTTTTGCCTAATGAGTGAACATTCTACCTCACTAATAAACAAAAAACAAAAACAAGCTGTTGTGGATTTCTTATGGCAGGGGCAGCTTTCACGCGGTTCCAGACATTACGTCTGACGAAGGTGTTTCCAGAGGCCCTGTCTGACCAGCTCATCAGTTACGGCAGCTGCCAGTTCCCCACCCTGGGCTTTGTGGTCGAGCGCTACAAGCAGGTCCAAGCCTTCATTCCAGAGCCATTCTGGAAACTGAAAGGTACAGCTTGATTATCTCATGTGAGTAGAAAAATGCAGTCAAACTTGTCCTGGCGACCACCTTTCTTCTTCTTCTTTTTCAGCGTTCCAGAATTTTCTGGTTACGTGTGAGCTCGTTTGCCCATTTGGGTTGCCCAAACTATACTCTGTGAGCATAGTCAGCTTCACTCCGCTTTCGTTGAGTAGGCATGCTGGATATTTTCGTGTTTCCATAACCCACCGAACTTCGACGTGGATTACAGGATCTTTTCCGTGCGCACTTGGTCTTGTGCTTGCGTGTACACACGAAGGGGGTTAAGTCACTAGCAGGTCTGCACATAAGTTGACCTGGGAGATCGGAAAAATCTCCACTCTTAACCCACCAGGCGGCAGCGACCGGGATTCGAACTCACGACCTCCCGATTAGGAGGCCGACGTCTTACCACCACGCCACTGCACCCGACCACCTTTCAATCACTACCACCTGCCCATTACAATCACACCAAACGATCCCAACGATTTTTTCCCCCCTATATGATGATTTTTATCATTCCACAACGACCACCTGTTTATAATGGCCTCTTGGGGCCCCCCGCGGGTTAGGGGGAAGAATTTACCCGATGCTCCCCAGCATGTCGTAAGAGGCGACTAACGGATTCTGTTTCTCCTTTTACCCTTGTTAAGTGTTTCTTGTATAGAATATAGTCAATGTTTGTAAAGATTTTAGTCAAGCAGTATGTAAGAAATGTTAAGTCCTTTGTACTGGAAACTTGCATTCTCCCAGTAAGGTCATATATTGTACTACATTGCAAGCCCCTGGAGCAATTTTTTGATTAGTGCTTTTGTGAACAAGAAACAATTAACAAGTGGCTCTATCCCACCCTCCCCCCCCCCCCCCCCCCCCCTTTCCCCGTCGCGATATAACCTTGAACGGTTGAAAACGACGTTAAACACCAAATAAAGAAAGAAAGAAAGAAAGACCTCTTGGGGGGCAGTGTGTATTTTTGTTGGTTGCAATCAGAAGTCATGTTGGCCTTAGGGGAAGGAAACTGTGTCTCACTGTCCGTGGTTTTGCTGAGATCAGAAATGGTTGTGGAGTTGTAAAATGTTTGGGGTCAAAGGTTGACCAGCTCATCATACAAGAATTGGTAGCGTATCATTTTATCTGTTCTTGTTGTTGTTGTTATATGATTTTTGCGCTTGATGTGAAAGCATGCTTAAATGTAGATTCACTGTTGCAGTTGTCCATGAAAGAGATCAGGAAGCAAAAGCAGAGTTTGCATGGAAAAGGTAATCTCTTCATCTTTGCATGTGTTTAGTTGTAACAGTGAGTTGCTGTCTCTGTGGTCAGATGTCATGTAGGTTTGTGTGTGTGTGTGTGTGTGTGTGTGTGTGTGTGTGTGTGTGTGTGTGTGTGTGTGTGTGTGTGTGAAATGAGAATTGTGTGTGTGTGTGTGTGTGTGTGTGTGTGTGTGTGTGTGTGTGTGTGTGTGTGTGTGAAATGAGAATTGTGTGTGCACACATGAGCATGTAAGTAAAGATATCGGCGAACTAGTTGGGTCTTATATCATTTTAGTGTTGAAGGGAAGATCCAACCTTGTTCATTATTTTTCATGATCTGTCCAGGAATCGTCTGTTTGACCACATGGCTTGCCTGGTTCTCTATGAGGAGTGTGTAGAGGTCAGTTTTTACACCCCCGGTATAGGGGTGTGTATAGGATTCGCTCGATGTGTTTGTTTGTTTGTGTTCGCATATAGATCTCAAGAATGAACGGACCGATCGTCACCAAACTTGGTGAACAGGTTCTATACATTCCTGACACGGTCCTTACAAAAATTGGGACCAGTCAAACACACGGTTAGGGAGTTATTGGTGGATTAAAATTATACAAGGACTTATAGAGGGACATATTAATGGTCAAAGGGAAATAACCATTCTCACTGCCACCAACTGAGAAGGTTATTTCCCTTTGACAGGGGTGTTTTTCCTACCTCGGAGGAATTTCTTGTTTTTTTGTGTATTTTTTTAAAATTCTAAGTTAATATATAGTAAATAAATAATGACAAAGGATTTCAAAAGATGCCAAAAATTGTTCGTGCTCTGCTTGATTTGTAACCTGTAAAGGTCATTGCAACTTTTCTCTCCCTTTCTTTTTATTTAGCTCACAGTCTGTTTGTCAGAGAAGAATTTTGTTGTATCAATTTCTGTCACGACTTGTAGCGATGTTCCTCTTTTGGTGCCTGTTTGTGTGTGTGTGTGTGTGTGTTTAATACTGCATCATTTATATCATATGTGTATGTTGACAGTTTCTGATTATATTTACAGAATCCTGTAGCAACAGTGGTGGATGTTCGTTCTAAAAACAAGAACAAGTGGCGTCCTGTTGCACTGGACACAGTTGTAAGTTTGGTCACAGTTTGTGTACCGTACATTCGGGACTATAAGGCGCATATTTTTTCCTAAACTTGAACCCCTGCCCCCTATTGACCGGTATAGCCTTATTTATGGCTAAAGAAGAGTACACATGTACCTACATTGCTATACAAAGAAACATGACACTCCCTCACTTGTGATATGCATGTTTCTGCTACTATCACCCTGGCAGAGTTTCCTCTCAGACATCAAAGGAGTCGGTCTCATAGTTAAAACTTAGGTCATTGACCCGGGGGGAAGGTCAGTTCTGTATACTAGCGCAGGCAGCTGGTCTCAGCTGAAAAGTATGGGTCATTAACCCGAGGTCACATGGCCAACCACTTAATATAATGCACCTGCCTTTGGAGCAAAAATAATTTCCACTCTGTATTCTTCCTTTTATGTGCAGCCAATACACCGGAAGTGCCTATTGTGAGTATTATTTGCGCCCTTTATAACGAAGCGCCTTATAGTCCCAAAAATATGGTATGTTTGTTTGTCTGTCACTGTGTGTTCTTTTTATTCGTCTCTTTCTTTACTTTTCAATGTGCATGAGCTGTTTGTGGTTGCTTGATTTCCATCACACAATTTGTTTCTGTGTACTTATTCATATTTAAAAAATTGTATCTACGAAACACTACTGTGTACCTTTTTGTTTGTCAGGAACTTGAAAAACTGGCATCTCGGAAGTTGCGGATCAATGCGAAAGAGACAATGAAGATTGCAGAGAAACTGTACACTCAGGGTTACATCTCGTATCCCCGTACGGAAACCAACATGTTTCCCAAGGAGCTGGATCTTGTGTCGCTGGTCACGGAGCAAACACGAGACAACAACTGGGGACGTAAGAATACATTTTGGATTGAATGTTTTGTAGCTGTGCCGTGGGGTAATGAAGGGGCTTCTTTTCTGCTTCGGTCTCTGTCTGCGATTTCTCTCCCTTTTAAAAGAGACTCTCTCTCTCACAATCTCAATCTCAATCTCTCACTCTTTCTCTCCCTTTCTCTCTCTCTCTCTCTCTCTCTCTCTCTCTCTCTCTCTCTCTCTCTCTCTCTCTCTCTCTCTCTCTCTCTCTCTCTCTCTCTCGCTCCCTCTCTTGCTCTCTCTTGCTCTCTCTCTCTCTCTCTCTCTCTCTCTCTCTCTCTCTCTCTCTCTTCTCTCTCTCTCTTCTCTCTCTCTCTCTCGTCACCTGTAAAGACTTATGCTATGCTTGTGTTTCCTTATTTGATGTCAAGCAGACTGATGTGTATTTGACAACTCGGTAGTTTTTGGATATTTAAAAGATTGTTGAAGCGCAGTGTATTCACTCTGTTGACAGAGTTTGCACAGGGCATACTGCAGCACGGGCCAACCCCAAGGAATGGCAACAAGACCGACAACGCCCATCCCCCCATCCACCCCACCAAGTATGCTGCTAACCTGCAGGTAAGGGTTTTCTTTGGTTCTTTATTTGTTGGTTTTTTTTGGCAGTAAATTAAGTTGATGTGTTTCCTCCGAAAGCGGCGTATGGCTGCCTAAATGGCGGGGTAAAAACGGTCATACATGTAAAATTCCACTCGTGCCAAAACACGAGTGAATGTGGGAGTTTCAGCCAATGAACGCAGAAGAAGAAGTTGATGTGTCATTCTTTGAAAATTGTCACTGGTTGTCATTCCATTTCTTCTGGCATTGGAAGTTAAGAATTTCTGTTATTTCCAGTATTTGCAGGTAAATGTTTTCCTTTGTCTTAGGCGCTGCAAACGAAGGTTTTCCCATATATTTGAACAAAATGATAAGTTTGTACGGTCATTCATTGGTAGTTCGCCAACCTAGCTGCATCTAATAAGATATGTTTAGCCAATTTTAAGAGCTGCTGCTTGATGGTAGAATATAAATTTCTAAAACAGACCCCCAAACATGTAAATCAAAAACTGCTTATAAATTTTGAAAATAGAGTAGAAACGAATGTGTATAAAACTATGCACCTTCTGAAAGATCAAACCCTCATGCATACAATGCTAAAATTCAATCTTCATGTCTTTTTATGATTGGAGCCATGCCCGGCATGGGAATTGTCCGCAATATCGCGGATTTCCGCGAAAAGGAAATTACATTTGAGCAAAATTAAAAAATGGTCCGCGGCAAAAAAAAGGTAAATTAAATAATATGTATACTATTGTCTCTCTATCCATTATTTGCTTACACTAGAACTATCAAAATATTGGTCTAAAATGCTAAAATTCGTTTTCCTCCCGGGGGGCTTTGGCCCCCTGGTCCCCCCAACGGGGCTCTGCCCCTGTACCCCGCCTGGGCGGCCCCTGGACCTCGGCCTATTTTCAGAGTTTTTTCTATTTTGGAATTCCCATACCTGCATGCATATCCTCAGAATTCTGGTTTCTCTGTACTTCTTTTTATGTTTTGATTTTAATGTTCTCGCTTTGTTTTTCTCAGGGCAATGAGCAGCGTTTGTATGAATTCATCGTCCGCCATTTCCTGGCTTGTTGCTCCCAGGATGCACTTGGGCATGAGACCCTTGTGGAGATCGACATTGCAGGAGAGAGGGTGAGTACCAAACTCATTTTCTACTTGTTACAATCTTTTCTGCTCATCTTACTATAAGACATATGATTTTATTTCAACTATTTGCAGAACACTGGGCATATTGTCTGGCAATACATTCAAACACAACAAAATGCAAAGTACTCGCCCAATTACACACATGCATGCATACACACACACACACACACACACACACACACACACACACACACACACACACACACACACACACACACATGGTGTCTGGTTCAAGTTTATTGAGGGTACTGCACACATGTATTATTATAGAATTAATTGAGTTTGAATAAAATCTGTGATAACCACAATAAGAATTAAAAATCAAATCCTGTCACACTAAAACTAAAAAGTCAACATGTTTTTGTCTTCGTTTCGTTTTATAACCTTTACTTAAAATAATCTCATTCTATAATCTTTCCATTAGTCCAATTCTAATACTTCCTTTGTGTTTATCCTATTTTATCCCTCTCCCTCCCTCTCTTTTTCTTCAGTTTACAGCGCAAGGTTTGATGATCCTGGCCAGGAACTACCTGGAAATCTACCCATACGACCGGTGGAATGCAAAGGTAAAAGTCTTTTTTAACTCAGTTTCTTTGCTTTGACTCTTGTTTGTGTGTGTGTGTGTGAGGGTGTGTGTGTGTAAGAGAGTGGGAGTAAGTCTGGTTTTGGTGTGTGGGTGTGAGTGTGTGAGAGTGAGTGCATTTTTGGTGTGTGTGTATATGCGTGAGGGAGTGAGTCTGTGTGTGTGTGTGTGTGTGTGCAGCGCTGAAAGTCGACAAAATGGGGCACTGGCCTTTGGCTAGTGTGTGTGTGTGTGTGTGTGTGTGTGTGTGTGTGTGTGTGTGTGTGTGTGTGTGTGTGTGTGTGTGTGTGTGTGTGTGTGTGTGTGTGTGCAGCGCTGAAAGTCGATAAAATGGGGCACTGGCCTTTGGCTAGTACTTCTCTTAATTTACAAGCTAGAGAGCAAATTTTACTCGCCAAACCAACCATTTGTTTCAGCAACTTTACTCACATTTGGCGAGTAGATACAATTTTCTACTCACCATTTACATGTTTCTAATCACCATGGCGAGTAAATTACCCGCCACCTTCAGGCCTGGTGTGTGTGTGAGGGAGTGAGTGTGTGTGCGTGAGAGGCAGTGTGTGTACGTGCATGCGTGAGGGAGTGAGTCTCTGTGTGTTTGTGTGTGTTGCTTAGAGTTCAAAGTGATTCTGTGAACAGTATAACCATATCTGCATGAAAAGAATGAGCAACTGAACATTGACTGTTTTCTTTGCAGGAAATGCCCCTCTACCACACCGGGGACAGTTTTGAACCAACCGCAATTGAGGTGAGCTCTTGCTTTGTTGTTGTTTTGTTTTTGTATGCTTAGTTTTGGGCCGACATTATTCTAAAGGGTTGCTCATTGATTTGGCTTTTCTGTTATGTGAGGAAGTAGCTGGCAGATTAATTATGATAAATTATTTGTTTTTGATGCATACTTATCACTTTTGTGCAAAGCATTCCAAGAAGCATTTGTTGAGTGAATTCGCAGAATAAAGCATTCAGTTAAAACCTTTGCTCCCCAAAACAAAGGTGAATAGTCACAGACTCACATGATCTTATTTTTAATATAAAATCTTTCCCAGATTTGTCCCAGCTGAATGTAGCAAAGCTATATTTGTTTGCAGATGGCGGCAGGAGAAACGTCTCCCCCTCCCCTTCTCACAGAAGCTGACCTCATTGCACTGATGGAGAAACACGGCATTGGTAAGCGCTACTATGTCTTATTTTGTCACAAGCCTGTATTCTCCAAGAAATAGACAAATTCAAGGGGTAACTCTGCAATTAGTGTGTTTTTTACTCTGTGTTATTTAGACACTAATTTGTTTTTGTTTTTGTTTTTTTACTCTGTGTTATTCAGGCTCTGAATTGTGGTTTTTTTAATTTTTTATTGTGTGTTATTCAGGCACTGATGCCACCCATGCTGAACACATTGAGACCATCAAGAATCGCATGTATGTGGGCCTTCGGCCTGACCAGCGCTTTGTGCCCGGTCAGCTGGGCATGGGGCTGGTGGAAGGTAAGGTCATCTGATTGTTTTATTCCCTTTGGAGTATTTGTGTTTTTCAGTGTGTGTGTGTGTGTGTGTGTGTCTGTGTGTGTGTGTGTGTGTGTGTGTGTGTGTGTAGCGTAATCAGCCACCTGCACTTCTGCTAGAATGACCGAGGCTGTTTACATGAAACAGTGGTGACATGGTGATGGAACGTGAATATCTTCTCTGAGCCTGCACATAAAGTTGACCCCTTGTCAGTCCCCGCCCGAAATCAAGTCCATGAACTGTGGATCACAAATTAAGAGCTCTCCGAACTGAGCTATCGGGCCCTCAAGCACGAGAGTGTATCAAGCAATCGAGTCGTACAACCCATGCGTATGGTCAAAGAAACGTCATTCAGTACAGATCCCAGCCCTTTTGAATGACAAGTACTCCTCCGAAAACGGCGTATGGCTGCCTAAATGGCGGGGTAAAAAACGGTCATACACGTAAAATTCCACTCGCGCAAAAAAACACGAGTGTATGTGGGAGTTTCAGCCCACGAACACAGAAGAAGAACAGAAGAAGAAGAAGAATGACAAGTACAAACGCGAGTGTTTACTTTGATGGGTTTGGTCAATTGGCTTGTGTGTTTGTAGTTTTCTTGCTGGTTTTTGGGGGGGAGGCTGCTTCTGTTTGTTTTGAGGTTATTTTTTTATTTATTTTTTTTATTTATTTTTTTTATTTTATGAAAATGTTGTGTTTGTCTTGCAGGTTATGATCAGATGGGGTATGAGATGTCAAAACCACACCTTCGTTCTGAACTCGAAGCAGATCTCAAAGGGTAAGCTGTTACTTGCATTACTTGAATCGAAGAAAGAGCTGTATTTTGTGTCTGAACTGGAAGCAGATCTCAAAGGGTAAGCTGTTACTTGCATTACTTGAATCGAAGAAAGAGCTGTATTTTGTGTCTGAACTGGAAGCAGATCTCAAAGGGTAAGCTGTTACTTGCATCACTTGAATCGAAGAAAGAGCTGTATTTTGTGTCTGAACTCGAAGCAGATCTCAAAGGGTAAGCTGTTACTTGCATTACTTGAATCGAAGAAAGAGCTGTATTTTGTGTCTGAACTGGAAGCAGATCTCAAAGGGTAAGCTGTTACTTGCATTACTTGAATCGAAGAAAGAGCTGTATTTTGTGTCTGTGTACATGCGTTTCCCCCGGTTGTATGATTATGCTTTTTTGTGCTTATAATCAGTGTTAAGCTTGAGATATAAGTAATGTGTGTGTTCAGTGAATGCTATTTATTATTGTACTGTACACAAATAAATTTACTTTAAGATTCAGAGCTTTGTGAATAAAATATACTATAGACAACATTGTTGTTTAAATTCATTTTCATTTTACTATTTCCTTCCTTTTTTGTCTTCAAACAGGATCTGTGAAGGCAGAAAAGATAAAAATGGTAAGTTTCAAGTACACAACAATGTGAATGTTATTGGTCAGCCACACTCAATAGTTCATCCTGGTGTTTCCTTTTGAAAGGGTTGGGGGGGGGGGGGGGGGGGGGTTGTGGTGATTACAGATGAAACTCTCAAAATGCAGGAAAAGAAATTGACTGGTTGGATCCAGAAAAATATGAATCACTGTGTTTTAGACTTGGTTTGACTGGTTGGCATAACAAAATGAAGAGTGTGTCTTTAATAATCAAGGAACAGTTGAGGGGGTGCATGATTTAACATATTACGACTGCTTCATGCACACACATGTAAGAACAAAGTTTTCTCTTCTGTTTTCAGCTGTTCTTGCCGAGCAAGTGCGAAAGTACAAAGAAGTCTTCACAGTGGCTTGCAACCAGGTAAATCTACTGACCCACACATAGCCTCCGTCCACTACAGTGAAGTCCGGATGTAGTGATAGCCCTCGGGACCAAATTTTTTTATCACTACATCCGGACTATCATTACACCAGGACGTCCGGTTATAGTGATATTTTTGTAGGTTTTATCACTACATCCGGACGTCCGGTTATAGTGATATTTTTGTAGGTTTTATCACTTCATCCGGATATAGTTCTATTTTTGTAGGTTTTATTACTACATCCGGCCAATCGCGTGTAGTTGTAGTGATATCTTCAAAGCTTTTATTGCTACATGCGGCGGCACATTTGGTAAACTAGCCTCAAGGCAGTAACAAGGTGATTTTGGAACCACTATTGATTTCGTTTTGTGACGTTTCTTCTGTCGTCTTTGTCAGGCTTGCAAATGTCCTGTGTTAACCTACCCCCGTCCTGGCAGTTCAACAGCCGGTGTGTGTGTGTGTGCGTGTGTTTTAGAGAGAGAGAGAGAGAGAGAGAGAGGGCCACTTAGAAATAAGAGTTAAATGAAAAATTGTCAGATTTTCCGCTTCAGGGTAAGCACAGTGCGTGGCTGGCTTTTGCTCGCCATTTTGGTAAAGGGAGATTACTCTCGAACATTATCACTACAGCCGGACTTTAGCTTCCCCGGGACTTGAAAATAGTATCACTACAAGCGGACTATCACTATATCCGGACTGAAAAATATCACTACAACCGGACTAAGTTAACAAAGAACATGAACAACTGGGACCGGGACCCAGAAATTATATTACTACAGCCGGACTATCACTATATGGGTCTATCACTACAGCCGGACTTCACTGTATTTACATCTACCTAACATCTACCCAACTCTTTCTCAGCCATGCTGTTTTAAACTTAGACGATGAAAGTTACTGGTCAGCAAACAAGGAATAAGGAGAAGAAGAAAGTCTTGTTCGTTTCAAAGCTCGTTATTATCCCAGGTGCCAGGAGATATGGCTCTCTATACATTTTACTTGACCTTGTTGCCCGTCTTCTGTATTTAGAACATTTATGTCTCTTTGATTCTTAGATCTATTTGGAACTTAGTTATATGTTGTGACATTTCACTTACAGTGGATACTGTTTGAAATTCTAAAATATTCATGAATAAGTATTCCCAGCTTGAGACTCAATGGTACAATGTACATGCTTTACCAATACCATATCGCATTTATGCAGAGTTCAGAAGTAAGGTATAGTAAGTAAGCTTATTTAACAAAAATAAAGGGGAAGATTTTGCAACTGTGACAGTCTGCTTCAGGAAAACAATGGTATGCCGCCTTACTAAGAGGGCTCTGCTTGATTAGACTGTCTCTTCATCTGTCTAAATTTACAGTAACCCCCCGCAGGTTAGGGGGAAGAATTTACCTGATGCTCCCCAGCATGTCGTGAGAGGCGACTAACGGATTCTGTTTCTCTTTTTACCCTTGTTAAGTGTTTCTTGTATAGAATATAGTCCATTTTTGTACAGATTTTAGTCAAGCAGTATGTAAGAAATGTTAAGTCCTTTGTACTGGAAACTTGCATTCTCCCAGTAAGGTAATACATTGTACTACGTTGCAAGCCCCTGAAGCAAATTTTTGATTAGTGCTTTTGTGAACAAGAAACTATTGACAAGTGGCTCTATCCCATCTCCCCCCTTTCCCCGTCGCGATATTACCTTCGTGGTTGAAAACGACGTTAAACACCAAATAAAGAAAGAAAAAGAAATGAAATTTACAGTAGAACCCCCCTTTTAAGACTTTCTAAAGTCTGATAAAACAAGGTCTTAAAACGGAGGGAGGCTTAATTTGTGGGTCTTAAATTTGGGGGTTCGACTGTAGTGATTTGACTTTCTCTTTTGGCCACAATGTGCATTTTAAGAAGACTTTCTATTTGAGGCAGTAACAGAGTATGGGTACAGGCAAATTTAACATGAACTGTTGACATTTAAGAGAACTCAAATATCTTTTATTCTTGAATGAATCTTTTACATCCAAGTTTGTGTGTGTTTGTGTGCGTGTGTATGTGTGTGTGTGTGTGTGTAACATCTTAATGGGAAGATTATTTGTAGTCAGCAAGATTTTTGGTGGTGTAAGAATTATTAGTTAGTAGATTTATTTTAGTGTGAACAATGTTGTAGTGTTCCGTTTGTCTTCATGTTTATGCACCACCAATATAATTTCTCAGATTTGAGATAGAGGATGAAAGTCGCTTGTTCATTTCAATGCTTGTTATTCTCTCAGGTGCCAGGAGTAAAGGTTCCGTACAACTCTCGCTTACTCTATTACACATGTCGTATGCATTAAGAGCGATTACTTCCCTTTGGTTATTTGATAGATTTGAGATAATTAAGTTGATTTGATTTGACAGGCAATGAAGCTGGACGAGGCCTTGGCGCAGTATCTGGGTGATGCTCAGCCCTACACCGCTGAACCAGGTAAGACCCAGTTCTTTGCTGATAACTACATCCGCCTTTTAATGATGACTTTAAAACCATCAACCTAAAATGAATAAGGAGTGGGGACCAAGCTCACTCCCCACCCCCACAAAAATAGATGGTTAAGCTAACCTTTTAAGGAATAAATAGGGTAGGTCGGTTTTTTTTTTAGACAAATTCAGACATGCTGCAGTGTGTGTGTGTGTAGCAAGTCTGCAGCCTGTTCGCTCTAGTGTGTCTGGTTTTAAACTCACCTGAGTAATTAGTGAGTCTTAGTAATGTGCAGTGACCGTCCATATGGTGGGTGGCCAGCTGTGAACAAAAAACACAACGTTAAGATTATCACATAACAAAAGTAGAGTCAGACTTTGGTGTTCTACACAGAGAATTATTGGACAGTGTCATTGCTTGTTTAATTAAATAATGTTTGTTAAGCCTGATCTGAGTAAAAATGAACATTTTACACAACTGATAATAATTTGCAGTGCGTGCTGTCAGTGTGGTGATGCCCTGTCCAAAGTGTGGCAACAGCCTTGTCCTTCGGACTAAGAAAGACGGAAAAGGGTAAGTTGGAAGGCACACAATGTTCTAAAAGATGTTTCTGGTGAAAGAATAAACTGTATGTTTGCTGTTATCAATACAGTGGAACCCCTCTTTTAAGGCACCCCAATGTAAGACTTCCTCTCTTTTGCTTTTACACATGTTCTCTTCTTCTTCTTCTTCTTCTGCGTTCGTGGGCTGAAACTCCCACGTACACTCGTGTTTTTGGCACGAGTGGAATTTTACATGTATGACCGTTTTTTACCCCGCCATTTAGGCAGCCATACGCCGTTTTCGGAGGAAGCATGCTGGGTATTTTCGTGTTTCTATAACCCACCGAACTCTGACATGGATTACAGGATCTTTTTCGTGCGCACTTGGTCTTGTGCTTGCGTGTACACACGGGGGGTGTTCGTACACCGAGGAGAGTCTGCACACAAAGTTGACTCTGAGAAATAAATCTCTCGCCGAACGTGGGGATGAACTCACGCTGACAGCGGCCAACTGGATACAAATCCAGCGCGCTACCGACTGAGCTACATCCCCGCCCACATGTTCTGTTCATAAGCTCTAAATTTACCCCCATTTTAAGACCCCCTCCTTTGTAAGACCTTATTTTCTCACATTTGTTAAGGTCTGTAAAGGGGGGGTTCCATTGTATCGTTATGTTTAGTCTCTACAGAGTATGTATTTCACGGTTTTGTCTGTGTTCAGGTTTTACATTGGCTGCACCAACTACCCCGACTGTCACCACGCTCTGTGGCTGCCTGACGGTGTGCTGGAGGCGACCGTACAACCTGAAACCTGTGATACAGTCAGTGTCCATCTTCCTTCATTGCTCACTCCTCTCCTGCTTCTCTTGTCCTCTTCCTATTGTATTCAGTGTCATTCTGTGTATGACGTGATGCGATGGCATGCATACGGGTTTTATGTCTATTATATTGTCAGTGCTGTTCCCAGCCTCAGAAGACAAAATTTCAATTGGAGCTGGATTGAAAATATGTATCGGTCCAAATGTCCTGACTTTGATTCGAAAGGAAAATTGATGGTCAGAAGACCTCTTACATGTCAAAAGTATGGGACAGTCGACCGGCCATGGGTTGGAACAACCAGTACATCTAAGCTATGTGCCAATGACCAAAGAAGGAGGCCTAAGAACAACCAGTACATCTAAGCTATGTGTCAATGACCAAAGAAGGCCTAAGAACAACCAGTACATCTAAGCTATGTGTCAATGACCAAAGAAGGAGGCCTAAGAACAACCAGTACATCTAAGCTATGTGTCAATGACCAAAGGAGGCCTAAGAACAACCAGTACATCTAAGCTATGTGTCAATGACCAAAGAAGGAGGCCAAAGAACAACCAGTACATCTAAGCTATGTGTCAATGACCAAAGAAGGCCTAAGAATAACCAGTACATCCAAGCTATGTGTCAATGACCAAAGAAGGTCTAAGAACAACCAGTACATCTAAGCTATGTGTCAATGACCAAAGAAGGAGGCCTAAGAACAACCAGTACATCTAAGCTATGTGTCAATGACCAAAGAAGGCCTAAGAATAACCAGTACATCTAAGCTATGTGTCAATGACCAAAGAAGGTCTAAGAACAACCAGTACATCTAAGCTATGTGTCAATGACCAAAGAAGGCCTAAGAATAACCAGTACATCTAAGCTATGTGTCAATGACCAAAGAAGGAAGCCTAAGAACAACCAGTACATCTAAGCTATGTGTCAATGACCAAAGAAGGAAGCCTAAGAACAACCAGTACATCTAAGCTATGTGTCAATGACCAAAGAAGGTCTAAGAACAACCAGTACATCTAAGCTATGTGTCAATGACCAAAGAAGGAGGCCTAAGAACAACCAGTACATCTAAGCTATGTGTCAATGACCAAAGAAGTTCTCAGAACAACCAGTACATCTAAGCTATGTGTCAATGACCAAAGAAGTTCTCAGAACAACCAGTACATCTAAGCTATGTGTCAATGACCAAAGAAGGAAGCCTAAGAACAACCAGTACATCTAAGCTATGTGTCAATGACCAAAGAAGGAGGCCTAAGACCAACACTGTACAGTGGAACCCCCTTTTTCAGACCTCCAGAAGTCTGAGAAAATTAGGTCTTAAAAATGAGGGAGTCTTGAAATTGGGATAAATTTACAGAGGTTATGAACAGAAAATCTTTGAAACAGGGTCTTTGAGGGAGGGTCTAGGAGTCTGAAATCGAGGTGTCTTAAAAAGGAGGTTCCACTGTATAGTGTCTCAGCATTTGTTTCCATTAAAGAATCCCTTATTTTTAGGACCTGATGTCAACAACAGAAAGACTCCTGTAAAGGTGGTTTTTGCTGTTGCTATAATTTGTGTACATGTACATACGTAAAATGTCCACATGCACTGTGAGATGAACTGTTGTTTTAAACATATTTGCATCGTTTGGTGTGCATTGCTGTGCTGTGTGTGACATGACGTTATGGTAGTGTGTTTGTGACAGTGCCAGCCCGGACCGGTTCACCTCATGCAGTTCAAGTTTCGCTCTGGAACTGTGCCGCCATGCATACCCAACAAGTGAGTCCACTTGTCTATGATTTAGGTAAAAACATTTCAATCACTTTGCAATATTTTCATACAATGGTAGCTATGACAAACAGCAAAGAGTGTTACCACAGTGTGGGTTGCCATTCATGATGGGTACACTTTGGTCAAGTTTAGGGAACAAGGGACCACAGAGTTCTCATCTGAGGGGCCTCGTATTACTTTTACATCCTTCTCCAGATATAACCATTTGAAAGTAACATCGCATACTAAAATAAGAGTGAAAAAGATATTCACTCAGTTTGAATAAAAACATACTATTTGAACATCATATACAAATGATGGCATTTCTGTGACTGTTTCAGCTTCACGGGCTGTATTGGTGGGTGTGATGAAATGCTGAATGAGGCGCTGGGGATAAGACGTCAACGCACTGCCAATGTTAACACCAGCAGGCCTGGTGAGCTGTCTTCCTTTACTGTTCTAATTGAAGTTCTTAAAGAAGTGTACTTATTTGCCCATGTATTTTCAAGCATATGTTATCAGGAATATATGGGTGTTAGTATGTTAAACTTCAATACCTGCCATTTTTGTTGTGCAGCTAATTTAGTAGATTTTCAGTAGCAGTTATTTGACATGAAATAAAGACTGTGTATAAACTGTGTTGTCTCATTTTTGAGAAGTTTAGATGCCCAGCAGTAATGAATAGTTGTATGAACTCCAGCTCAAAGATGTTTGGGGAATATAACAATTGCACACATTACACACCAACTTTGTCTGAAACTGAAAACAAATTTGAAGATTCTACGTCCCTGTTCTTATCTGCTTCTGCCACAGGCACAGCCCAGCCACCACCGCCACCCAATACCGGCAACAACAACAACAGAACCAACAGCAACAACAGAGCAGGCAACACCACCAGCAACAACAACAGAGCAGGCAACACCAAAACCACCAGAAACCTCACCACAGCAGCAGGTCCCCAACCACCCTTCCCTGGAGGGAGAGGAGGAGGGTGTGGAGGTCAAAACACATCCAGAGTTCCCGTGCCTTATTTCATCAACACTAACAGGCCAGGAAATAGTGGTTTTGGGGGCGCGAGAGGTGGAGGGAACAGCGGATTTGGTGGCACGGGAGGTGGAGGGAACAGCGGGTTTGGCACAGGAGGTGGAAGGAACAGCGGATTTGGTGGTGCAGGAGGTGGAGAGAACAGTGGATTTTGTGGCGCAGGAGGTGGAGGGAACAGCGGATTTGGTGGCGCAAGAGGTGGAGGGAACAGTGGATTTGGTGGCGCAGGAGGTGGAGGGAACAGCGGATTTGGTGGCGCAGGAGGTGGAGGGAACAGCGGATTTGGTGGCGCGGGAGGAGGAAGGAACAGCAACCCAGGAAGAGGAGGGAGTGGCCTGGGGAACGCTGGGAGAGGAAGAAACACCAGTTTGGGAGGTGCAGGAAAGGATTTGGGGAACAGTTTTGGCGGTGGTGGTGGCGGTGGTGATAGCAGTTCTGCGATCGTGTGCAACTGTGGGGACGATGCTATGCAGCTTACTGTGCGCAAGGAAGGACCAAACACAGGTAAAGTACACTACAGCTGATAATCTAAGGAAAGTAAAATCAAATTTTTTTTTTTATCTCAAGCATGAGAAATTACAATGGTGATGCAAAAAAAACATGAGACACTACAACATAATGAACACAAGCGCTCTTAATGCATTCAGTGTGTGCAATAGAGTAAGTGAGAGCTATGCAGAACCTGTCTCCATGCACCTGAGAGAATAAGCATTGAAACCAACAAATGACTTTCATCCTCATTCATTTAGAGCGCTTACTTCCCTTTGTTTCTCAGATCGTAAAATAGCGCTCTGCCTCATTTGTTTAAGATTCTCAAAGTAGAGTACAGTAAAGTAAAGTAGAGTACAGTAAAGTAGAGTACAGTAAAGTAAAGTACAGTAGATTAAAGTAGAATACAGTAGAGTACAGTAAAGTACATTAAAGTAAAGTAGAGTAAAGTACAGTACAGTAAAGTAGAGTAAAGTACAGTACAGTAAAGTACAGTAAAGTAAAGTACAGAAAAGTAAAGTAAAGTACAGTAGAGTAAAGTAGAGTACAGTAAAGTACAGTAAAGTACAGTACAGTAAAGTAAAGTACAGTAAAGTAGAGTACAGTAAAGTAAAGTAGAGTACAGTAAAGTAGAGTACAGTAAAGTAGAGTAAAGTAAAGTAAAGTAAAGTAAAGTAAAGTAGAGTAAAGTAAAGTACAGTAAAGTAAAGTAGAGTACAGTAAAGTAAAGTAGAGTAAAGTACAGTGAAGTAGAGTAAAGTACAGTAGAGTAAAGTACAGTAAAGTAGAGTACAGTAAAGTACAGTAGAGTAAAGTAGAGTACAGTAAAGTACAGTAAAGTACAGTACAGTAAAGTAAAGTACAGTAAAATACAGTACAGTAAAATACAGTACAGTACAGTAAAGTACAGTAGAGTAAAGTAAAGTACAGTACAGTAAAGTAAAGTACAGTAAAGTACAGTACAGTAAAGTAAAGTACAGTAAAGTAAAGTAGAGTACAGTAAAGTAAAGTAAAGTACAGTAAAGTAAAGTACAGTAAAGTACAGTAAAGCAAAGTAGAGTACCATATTTTCCGGGTTACAAGGCGCTACAGCGCATAAGGCGCACCCCCTTCTTTTAAAAAAAAATTGTAATCCAGTCACCCATGGGGCGCAGGGGGCCGATAGGGCGCACCAAAATTGAAAAAGTATACCGGTAACAGACGGTCGAAGAATGAAAATAAGCCTCACATCAAAGGAAGAATACAGAGTGGAAATATGTGTGCTCTGTGTGTGCTGCGAGATCAAAGGCAGGTCCATTGTGATAGCTGGGTTGCCTTGTTTATAGACACTGACCTTCTTCCCAGGGGTCAATGACCCAGTTTTAGCTATGAGAGGTGGTTCCCCTGTCATATCTGAGAGAGGATACACTTCCTGCACCGGGGTCAGTGACTGAGTTTAACCTATGGGGGGTCTCTTTGATGTCTTGAGAGGAAACTTGGCCGGGGTAGTACCTAGTAGCTGAGTAGCTAAGGACTGGGTGGCCGAGTGGTAACGCACTTGCGCTCGGAAGCGAGAGGTTGCGAATTCGACCCTGGGTCAGGGCGTTGGCAATTTTCTCCCCCCTTTCCTAACCTAGGTGGTGGGTTCAAGTGCTAGTCTTTCGGATGAGACGAAAAACCGAGGTCCCTTCGTGTACACTACATTGGGGTGTGCACGTTAAAGATCCCACGATTGACAAAAGGGTCTTTCCTGGCAAAATTGTATAGGCATAGATAAAAAAAATGTCCACCAAAATACCCGTGTGACTTGGAATAATAGGCCTGGAACGCCGAAGAAGAAGAAGAAGAAGGAATAATAGGCCGTGAAAAGTAGGATATGCGCCGAAATGGCTGCGATCTGCAGGTCGATGTGAATGCGTGATGTATTGTGTACAAAATTCCATCTCACACGGCATAAATAGATCCCTGCGCCTTGAGTCCGAGTTTGGAGATACGCGCGCGATATAAGACTTCATATAACTAAACATGCATTATCACAAGTTGTTTGACTGGTACTCAGGCGATCTCTGATTTTTTTTCGTATTTCATACACGGATTAGGCGCTTCGTTATACAAGGCCCAGGGGTCAAACTCGAGGAAAAAAGTCGCACCTTATGACCCGGAAAATACGGTAGTGTGATTCGTGTAAAATCTATCTCAATGTGAAATTTGATGACGGAGTACTAAGCCCGCAGCCTGATCTGAGAGGTTCAGGTATCTGAGGGGTAGAATTGGATGTTTAAAAATGAACTTGCTGCTACTTCTAAAACTAAAAGTAGGCTTTACATCAGCTGTTCCACTGAGTTAAAAACTGCATCTTGATTCTTGCACATCACTTTGTATGCCTGAAAGGACTAAAAATCATCCGAAGAGTCAGTAAGATTGAATGAAATATGTGCGTTCTCCACATACGAATAAGCAAATGTGAATGTCCCCCACCTCCTATCAGTGTGTCATTGAAGTGAAGGGAATTTGACTCTGGTCCTTGCTTAAGTAATCTTTCCACTTCTGGTTTGGCTACATATCTGCTTGTGGCGGCTTTCTGTGTTGGGTATGGTACATGTGTACTGATGAGTGTTTGTGTTCCAGGTCGTCAGTTTTACAAGTGCCGCAAGCCACAAGGTGAAGGATGCAATTTCTTTCTGTGGGCTGATGAACAAGACAGTGCCAGTGGTTCTTCCTCAGCTGCAAGGTTTGTACTGAATGAAGCCTCTTATCAATTTGAATTTAAAAAATGTATGTGTATGGATGTCTGAGAGTCTGCACGTAAAGTTGACCTATATCCGTAAAGTTGACCTATATCCGTAAAGTTGACCTACATCCGTCCCAGCCTGGATTCAAACCCATGACCCAAGGATGACAACTCTAGTGCTTTAGGCCAAAAAAAAAAATAGGTGTGGTTACGGTAACATAGCCCAAAAAAATAGGGTAGGAAGGTAGGCAATCACTTTTTTTTTTTAAACTTTTTTTCTAATGTGTACAAATTAAACCTACTTGACAGGGAAATAAGTGTGCGACTCGGGCGCTTTCGCTTTCATTGCGTTTTCTGCACGCGTTTTCTTTTTTTTCTCTTTTTTTTGACAAATGTAATAAAAAGTTTTAGGTTCGGCCCCTAAAAATAGGGTAGGTCGGGTTACCGTAACCACACCTATTTTTTTTTAGGCCTTACCTACTGAGCGGCCCCCTCGCTTGATGCACAAAATAGGTTTTATCAAATGCTCGCTGAAGTTAATGTAAATAATATACCCAAAAAATACATTCAAATACTTTTTGGATCATGGAGAGTTGACCATGTCTGACTCTGCTGTCATCATCTGAGTGTTGCCGTCTGTGGGAAGTCGACTGATACGCCTTTTCTCTATCCAGTTTCACTGCCCCCAAAGCCAACAACCCGCGAGTTCCCCCGCCTAGTGGTGGCAACACCGTCCAGTGTAACTGTGCCAATCCTGCAAGAAGGTGAGTAGCTGTATACTGTCATGTTAGTGCCTGCAACAATATCCATGTTAAATACATGAAGGTGCTTACATGCCCCTGCTTTTTCTCTTGAAATTCATTTTAGCAGATAAGAAGCACTTCCTCTTGAAACTATAATTTGAAATGCAGAATGAAGCGCTGGGCATAAGACATCAACTCACGAATTTGAAAACATATTTATCTTTGTACATCCACTCGTGGTGTTGTTTTTTTTTTTTTTGTGTGTGGGTTTTTTTTTTTTTTTTTGGGGGGGGGGGGGGAGGTGTCAGGTGAAAATCAGCTGTTAATATTTACACATCAAAGTAGAACTGTTTACAGATTATTTACCTTCAATGTTCTCAAACTTGATTTACATACAGCCTATAACCTGCTTGGTACTGCTTTGTTTACAGAATTTGTGACACTTTTCTGTGAAATTTCAAGATTGTCCATAATGTGCAGGCTTACCGTTCAGAAGGAAGGACCGAACACAGGTCGTGACTTTTTCGGCTGCCCCAAACCTCGCGGTGAAGGCTGCGGTTTCTTCCAGTGGGCCGATGAAGTGCAGGGTGGAGGTAAGGCAAGCAGAGAGAGGGGTAGTGAGTGTGTGTGTGTGTGGGGGGGGGTCACTTTGCATGTGCATGCATGTATGTGTAGTTGTTTGTGTGTATGTGTGTCTCACTGTATGTGTGTGCATGTATGAATGTGTGTGTGTGACTTAGCATGTGCGTGCATGTAAGTTGGGGGGGTGGGTGTGTGTGTTCACATGGCCATGCGAATAGCAAATAAGGCCCATCCTAGTGTTAACTAATCATGTCAAAACACTGTATCTGAACTTTTCCTCATTGGAATAATTATGTATCTTTTCTCCTTATCTTTGACCCTATTCTATGCAAGGCCAAGACTGCACAAATCTGTTTTCATTTCCAGGTGGGGGCGGTGGTGGGTTTGGTGGAGGAGGTGGCTTCAGTGCCAACACCAACACCTTCCCAGCTAGAGGGGGGCGGGGCAGAGGAGGCACTGGCAGCATGGCGGGGCAGAAGAGAAAATCAAGCACCAGCAACAACACTACAACTACTACTACCAGACGGCCGCGGCGCTGCGGTTTGTGTGGGGATGAGGGACACACAAAGAAAACTTGTCCTCATAAAGATTGATGTTCTGGCAGCATCATAGCTCAAAAAAGAAAATCGAATACCAGCAACAACACTACCACTACCACCAGACGGCCACAGTGCTGCGGTTTGTGTGGGGATGAGGGACACACAAAGAAAACTTGTCCTCACAAAGATTGATGTTCGAAGAAATGTATGAGAACAAGGGGCTAAACAGAAAATCTAATATTAGCAACTGCACTACAGTACTACTACCAGAGGTTGCGGTTTGTGTAGGAATGAGGGCCAAAGACTGAAAGAGAGAAAGCTTTTAGTTCTACCCCCCAAAAAATTATCAGAACTAGTTCGAGACAGGAGTTGCTCGCTATATACCTGATAATGTTCTTTGTTGGATAAAATATTCGCGTGTTTTAAGCTTCCACAAATGTTTAAGCAATTTGCCGTTATTATGTGCAGTTCAATGTTTGACATTGACAGGTTTTGGTTTGTTTGCTGGTTTTAATTACAGTGATTGGTCTTGGAAATTCCAAAACTAAATTAAATTACATATCTTACCCAACTCACATATAGCAATTAACCCATAGTTCAGTGCTGATACCGCTGTACGCGTCCCCTTAGCAACAAGGAAGACGCCTCTAAAAAAGAGTGACCGAGACCCGTAAGGGTATCCAGGCCAGCCCGTAAGGGAGGCTGCCTTCCATATGCGCGCGCATATGCCGCCATCTTGTCATTCTACTCTCAGCGCTCAGTGGAGCTGGTCGTGTTTGGTACGCTCCGGCTGTGTTTTCAGCCTACTTGCTTGGTCTTCCAGACCTGGTTTGTGTTCCCCTTGGTGTCTTCTTGTCACCGGACTTCGCATTTGCTGTTGAGGTGAGATCTTTCCATTTTTTTACCTGAATTTTGGCGGCATTGTTGGCTTGTTTTCGGACTTACTAAATTTTTTCCAAATTTGTTTGTGAGTTGTTTTCATCATGGCCGACAATGCGGACGGGAAGAGGTCAACATCTAAACATGTAGCTGCTTCGCCCTCTCCTGTTAAGAAAGGCTCTAGAAGTTCTAGAAGTTCTAAAACGCACGGCGATACGCCCGTGGCTCTTTCGGGTTCAGAATCCAAAAAATGTAGTGATGTTGTTGTTGGCGTGCCCGGAGTTTCCGGTTCGTCTGCTAAACCTACGGAGAAGCCCTTGCTCGGGGTTAAGCATGTTGTAGGGGATGTCTCGCCTGTAGGTTCTGGGCTTGCATCTGCGGATTTTGCTTCTTTGCTTTTGACATTAAGCTCTCAGGTTTCGGCCTTAGCGGCTGAAGTTTCGTCAACTAAGGCGGAGATACGTGCGCTGCCGGCAGGGGTCGGTGGTACGTCGTCGCTGGCCAGTGTGCGTTTGCCTCCCTCTGCTACTGTTACGAGGGCGGACGTGCATGCGTCTCAGGATGGGATCTCTCAGGCTCCCGTGGGGTCTCCGGCCGGTGTCCGTTCTTCTTCACAAGGTATGTGCACTCCACGTGAGCGTTGTCTTGAGGGAGTAGCCTCGGGTCTCATCCCAGGTGAAAGTTCTGAAACATCGGCTGATATCCACCGCTTAGTCGGGGTGTCAGTGGGTGCGAAGAGCCCTGACAAGCGAACAGATGTTCCTATTCTTCCTGGCCGTAGTCAGGTTGAAGGGCATCTGCTTCCGCCCAGGGGGCAGGAAGTTGGTGGTAGTATGGCTGGCTCTGGACTTGACTCTGTTAGTCAGTACGGGGACCAGTCTCCGGAGTGCACGGAAGGGCACGACGGCTACCTGGATGACGGTGCCGCCTCTCAGGCTGAAGGTGCTGGATTCTTTTTGCCACGGCAGCTGCCAGATGCGGTGGCTCTGGCGGCTGGAGTGGCTTCGAAATATCTCGAGGAGGAGGTGGCGGTGAACAAATCTCAGTTTGTCCATCCTCCTTCTGCCTTAGGGGATTTCAGGAGTGCTAAGGAACCGAAAAGTTCGTTCCGATTCCGGGAGTCCCCCTCTGTGGCGGTCGAGATGTCGAAGGTTTTTGCGAAAGGTCGAGCTATGTCCGATGCCTTTCCGCTGTTGTCACAGCATGGGGAGGCGCCGGAGGTGGTGGGCCCCTGGTTGGCTAAAGCGGGTCAACACGTTCCTTGTTCTGCGCTCTCTAAGAGCTCTAAACTGTCGGTTCGTCCCGTCGCTCTACTTGACTCTTTCGCTTTGCCGAGATCAGTTCTACCGGTGACTCCGGAACTGCTTTCTCTGCGGGAGGACGGGTATGCCAGGGATAGATCAGTCCCTTACACGGAGTCTGCTCTTCAGGCTTTGGAGGAGACGGGTAGATCTCTGCTCGAGTTGGGTTCCGTCTCTAGTTCTCTCCAACGCTCTTTGTCTAGGTCTATCGCTTCATCGTTAGACCCGTTTGAGTTCCGTTACGACGCCTCCCAGGAGGATGTGACAACTCTGTTGGCGACGCTTGCCAAGGTCTCTCAGGAACAATTGAGCTTGGCAGCCAGGCTTTACGGGCATGCTGTACATTCCCGCAGAACTGCCTTTTTGGCGGGTTCAAAGATCCGAGACAGGGGTACCATTGACAGACTTAAGGTATCCCCGTTTACGGAAGGGTCGCTGCTGGGTACTTCCTCTTTGGACGCTTTGCAGAAGGAAACCCAGGACGCTAGGGATCTGGCTATTGCAAGGATTGCTCACCACGGCTTTCAGAAGGTTCAGAGCAAGCCTACCTCCCAGAGTAAGGCTCAGCCTTCTTCGTCTGGGGGGGGCAAGATGCTAAATCAGTCCACCTCTTTTCGGGGTAGGGGGCGAGGCGCGCCTTACCCGAAGAGAGGCTCCTTTGGGGGTTCTCGGGGGTCGGGGCACAAGCCTCACCCCCAATGAGGGTCTCCCGAGCCACTATTCCCAGTAACCCCCGCCGTGGTGGCGGCGGGTGGCCCCTCCAGGGCCTTGGCCGCCTGGACACGCCTGGTGTCCAGCCGGTGGATTTTGGGAATAGTGCGTTCGGGATTCCGTCTCCTCTGGGCAGAGGGGAAGGCACCTCTGTCCAGGATACCTCCGCCTTTCAGATATCCCGTGGACCCGGAAGCCAAGTCAGCCGTTCATGCGGAGGTGGCTTCCCTACTCCTGAAGGGTGCGATAGAGGAAGTTCGAGATCGAGAGTCCCTCGGCTTTTACGGCAGGCTGTTCGTGGTGCCCAAAGCCTCAGGGGCATGGAGGCCTGTTTTGGACCTGTCCACCCTGAACAAATACCTACGGGTAGTCAAGTTTGTCATGGAGACTCCTCTCTCTGTAAGGGAAGCTCTGCGTCCGGGAGATTGGGCCACGTCGGTGGATCTCACCGACGCATATTTCCATGTGCTCATGCATGTTCAAGACAGGAAATGGCTGCGCTTTCTGTGGGGCGAGAAAGTGTTTCAATTTCGGGCACTCCCCTTCGGGCTTTCCCTGGCCCCCTGGATCTTCACGCTGGTCGTTCGCCAGCTTTGCTCCCTTGTCAGACAAGAGGGGGTACGCCTACGGGCGTATTTAGACGATTGGTTGAATCTGCATCAGGACCAGTACATGTGCAGAACTCAGACTGCGAGGGTTCTCGACCTGGCGGCTCAGCTGGGCTTTACAGTCAATCTAGGGAAGTCAGAGTTAGAACCATCCCAACGCTTCACTTACCTGGGCATGGATTTCGATACGGTGGAGTGGCTAGTCCGTCCCTCTCAAAAGAGGGTGGACAAGCTTCAGAACTTGGTTCGCTCGTTGAAAGGAAAGAGTGTGTCCACGGCCCGGGAGTTGTCCTCCCTACTGGGGCAGATGGAATCGATGGCTCCCCTTGTGCCTCTAGGCAGGGTCCACAAGAGGCCGTTTCAGGCGGCTTTGAGGAGGCAGTGGGACCAAGCCTCTCAGGGCTGGAATGTTCGCATAGGACTGGGGAGTTGGTTCAACAACACTACAAGTGTTTGGCTGCTCCCCTGGGTCTCTCAGGGTGTTCCGATCGTTCCTCCGGCGCCGGAGAACATTCTTGTTACAGATGCATCCATGACAGGCTGGGGTGCTCATCTGGCCGATCAGACAGCCTCAGGTCTGTGGGATCTCTCCCTAGCTCCACAGCACATAAACGTGCTGGAGCTGGAGGCTGTGTCTCTGGGTTTACAGGCTTTCCTGCCGCTTCTGGGGGGCAGTCATGTTCAAGTCCACACGGACAATACGACTGTGGCCGCTTACATAAATCGGCAGGGGGGCACACGCTCGCAGAAGCTGTCGGAGAGCGCTGGCCGTCTGTTGGTTTGGTGCAGCTCGCACAGCATACTTCTCTCAGCCAAGTACCTGAAGGGCACGCTCAATGTTTTGGCGGATGCCCTCAGTCGGGGGGACAAGGTTCTGCACTCAGAATGGACCCTCTCCCACCAGGCGTTGGACCGCCTTTGGGTTCAAGTAGACAAGCCTTGCATAGATCTGTTTGCAACGAGATTCTCCACCAGGCTTCCCCTTTTCGTCTCACCGTTCCCGGACCCTCTGGCGTGGGCGGTGAACGCGTTGGATCTGGATTGGTCAAATCTGCAGGCGTATGCTTTTCCTCCGTTTTGCCTGCTAGGGAAGGTAGTAAGAAAAGTGGATCTGGAAAAGCCAGCGCTGGTGCTGGTTGCTCCTCTTTGGCCCAGCCAGCACTGGTATCCGGACCTTCTGCGGCTGGCAGTGCGCCCACCCATTCCTCTAGGCGTTCGAAGGGGCGACCTGTTACAGCCCAGGTCAGGGGTCCCGCACGAGAATCCGCAAGCGTTGCAGCTTCACGGCTGGATTCTGTCAGAATCGCTCTGCGTCGTGCCGGGGCCTCGGCCACAACTTTGAAACTGGTACAGAAAGCACACAGAGACTCAACTAGCTCCGTTTACTCTTCTCATTGGGCTGCATGGGCCAAGTGGTGCTCTGAGAATAAGGTTCAACATCTTTCCCCAAGGTCCATGGAGGTAGCCAACCACCTCTCTTGGTTGGCTAGTAGGGGGGTCTCTCCTTCTTCACTGCGAGTTAGAAGGTCTGCGATTTCTTCCACTCTTAGACAGCTCGGTCGCAAGATCAATCTTGACGGTGTCATTTCAAGCGTGCTTAAGGGAGCTGCCCTTGACGCAGCTCTCTCAAGATCACAGCTCCCTGCCTGGGATCTGTTTGTGGTTCTCCGTTTCCTTGCATCGGAGGACTTTGAGCCTCTCCGGTTGGCTAGTTTACCTAATTTGACGAGAAAAACTCTGTTTTTGGTCTTGCTGGCCACGGCTAGGAGGGGTAGCGAGGTGCACGCACTTTCTGGTCTCGCTAAAGATATTTCCCTGGAGAGGGATGGCTCCTACTCTTTGAGATTTACGTCTAATTTTCTCGCTAAAAATCAAAAGCCCGGTCAGGCTTCGCCTTGCATTCGTATTCCACCCTTGAGCGATATACTCGCTCCTGGAGACCCCGATCTGTCAAATTGTCCTGTCAGGGCGTTAAGCAGCTACCTGTCTAGGTCTTCGCCGATTCGCTCGGAAACTCAGAAATTATTGTTTATATCCCTCAACACTGTGCGAGCGAAGGATATCTCGAAGGTCACCTTGACTAAATGGGTTTCACTGACCATTAAGCAAGCGTATGGATGGTGGCAACGCCAGTCTGGCGAGGTCAGGGCGGTGCTTCCTCTTACGTCAGCCAGGACGCACGAAGCGAGGGCTTGGGCGTCTTCTGTGGCCGTGCTTCGCTCAGGGCGCCTATCAGAGGTCCTGGCGGCGGCTTATTGGAAATCTGAGGACGTGTTCATCAATTTTTATTTGAGAGACATTGCTGCAAGGCGGCAAGATGGCAGTGCGGCTTTGCCGGCTCTCGTGGCTGCAGGGCAGGTCCTGCGGTCTTAAGTTGGTAAGTACCCTCCTCCTATAGTAGCAATCTGCTATATGTGAGTTGGGTAAGATATGTAATTTAATTAAAAATTTTAGTAATAAATTTTCATTTGATTAATATACTTACCCAACTCACATCGTTTATTCCCTCCCGCCTCCCCGCTGTGGGGGGTATGGGGGTCTAAAAAAGTAGTGAGTTGGGCTTCGTGTAGAATGACAAGATGGCGGCATATGCGCGCGCATATGGAAGGCAGCCTCCCTTACGGGCTGGCCTGGATACCCTTACGGGTCTCGGTCACTCTTTTTTAGAGGCGTCTTCCTTGTTGCTAAGGGGACGCGTACAGCGGTATCAGCACTGAACTATGGGTTAATTGCTATATGTGAGTTGGGTAAGTATATTAATCAAATGAAAATTTATTACTAAAATTTTTAAGTAAGATTCCTTGTCGAACAACCAGGAGTTGGCCTTTCACCTCGTTGGCATAAATAAAGTTGGGTTATATAGTTTATATTCAAGAGTGCTGTTTTAGGATCTTCTTTTATTATTTTTCTTCCTGTTTTTTTCTTACAAATAAATTTTGTCTATCACAATCTGTTGTATTTTATATGCAAGCAGACCTGTTTACCCTAAACCCGAGGCAAGAGTACTTTCCCAAAAAGTTGAGTGTATTTTTCAAAAAGTTGGTGTACTTTGCAAGCAAAGCCATATGGGCTAGGAAAAATGCACGCGTGGGTGCAAACGTGTTTGTGTAAGAATAGCATGTCTTGTGAACAACTTCAGAATTTAACTCCTTCCAATATAACAGGGATAAAACAATTGTATTGACTTGTCAGTTTGTAGCATGCGGTTGACAGTGGCAAGTTCATTTTTACAATCATCTCAGAAAACATTGCTTCAGCACGGACTACAGCCTTTTCTTCTGGCAGGATTTGCTTTGCAGGAATGAACTTCATAATTCCTTGGCAGCTTTCAGCGGATTTCTTTGCAGCAACCTTGTCCAGGTGAGTTTTGGAACTGCAGTGTCGTTCGATGTCATATTTCCCAGCATGGGCAACGGAGAAATCTGATTTACAATACTTACAGTGTGCATGACTTTTTCCCACAGTAGACTCCACAATTCCTGGCTCTTTCTTATATTTCTCCAAGAAAATCTGCTGCTTCTGCTGTTTAGACTTGGTACAGTCATCCGAAACTGGCAAATTTTTCCTCTTCATTTTGCCACGATTGTCCAGACGATCGCACGTGCCAACAACTGAACGAGGTTTCCACAGCTGAAGAATCACTGTCAGGGTTATCTCCCTTAGACTGAAACTGGTATTAGTACCATCCCGTAATCAGCACAACAACACCGGAAAACGTATTCTAGACTTTTTCTTAGTCGTATTTTGTGCATGTGTCGCGTATTGTCGTACCGATAATAATTTGGCGTACAAAATACGCCCAAATCGTACTGGTAAACAGGTCTGTGCAAGGTTATGCCGAAAGTGCATGTAACCAAAGGCATCTTATTTTAATTTCAGAATCACTGGATGGTTTAGGTTGTTCTTTTTTCATATAGAGTTGTGCAAATGATTGTGTTTTCAACTTGAGCTAAAGCTTCATGGAGATTTGTCTTTTGTGATACATGTACCTGTCCATGTTCACTTCAACCATTCATTGCTGAAAAAAAAAGTGCCAGGGTGTAAAAATAATTTGAATGAAATGGAGAAAAAAAATTGGAACACTATATGATTTTCAAAATGGAAGTGTTTATGTTCTGTGACCCAGCCATTTATCATGTGAACATTATGATTTTATGGTTTGTTTTATTTTATGTATTTATCAGTTGTTTTAACCACAGTTACTCTGCATTTTATATTATTGTTAGGGTTTTAATGTGTTGATGAATGAGAGGGAATACATGGAAACGTTCCATGTTGAAGCTTGTGACATGAATTTATGTGAAGACTATTTTAATTGTTCATGAAATTAAAATATGCAGTACTGATGAAATTAGTTGTGTTTCTTGAAATGCATCAGTATTCATCTTTATATTAAGAAACAGGCATGTAGCTCTTTACGGTCCATTAATTAAAAGGACAATATTAGTACATGAGTCCATAGCAGAAAAACAAACCTCACGCGTCTGAAATCAGCCATTTGTTCTTCATTTTCAGATTGCAAAAAGCAGGTAATTTCTAGTTTCTTATTCTAATAGTAAGAAACTAGTTATTCAGAATTAATGCATATCATTTATTTCAAGTGCCTGCTTCCAGTAAACTAATCTAAATTGTTGAAAATGTCAAAAACAATCCTGCAGTGATAGTGATACTCGACAGAACAGAAGCTTGCATGACATGTGAAAATTCTGCTTAAAACATCCAGCGAGCAAAGAATGTTCTTTCTTTCTTTATTTGGTGTTTAACGTCGTTTTCAACCACGAAGGTTATATCGCGACGGGGAAAGGGGGGGGGAGATGGGATAGAGCCACTTGTCAATTGTTTCTTGTTTACAAAAGCACTAATCAAAAATTTGCTCCAGGGGCTTGCAACGTAGTACAATGTATTACCTTACTGGGAGAATGCAAGTTTCCAGTACAAAGGACTTAACATTTCTTACATACTGCTTGACTAAAATCTTTACAAAAATTGACTATATTCTATACAAGAAACACTTAACAAGGGTAAAAAGAGAAACAGAATCCGTTAGTCGCCTCTAACGACATGCTGGGGAGCATCGGGTAAATTCTTCCCCCTAACCCGCGGGGGGTGGCAAAGAATATAATAATAATAATAATAATAAATGAGCATTTATATAGCGCAACATCATAACTTTACAATTATGCTCTTTGCGCTTGACACATTTAAAATTAAAACACAGTTACACAAGCATTTACATCTACATTCATAGTCAACAACGCTTAATTAAAAGCATACACCATCAAACATACATTACAAAAGATTCTTCCACTAACTAAGTAATAAAAACATGAATAAAATAGGTAGTGAAAAACAAGGAAATAGCTGAATACCCTTAATCAAACAGAACATGTTATCAACAATACTAAAAACAGTCCTAGATGTTTATATACATTATCACTAAAACAACAAATACACGACATGTAGCCTACTGATGGACTGAGAAAACAAAATCAGGGGTTGTATTTCTTGAAGAGGTGCTCGTTTGAATGCTTGGGGTGACCGAGAGTGGCGGATGTGAAAGGGGAGAGAATTCCATTGTGTGGGTGCGCAGAAAATAAAAGTGCGTTGTCCGTAGGTTTTGGTTTTGGTGTGTGGAATGGTAAGGATGCGACAGTCAGAAGAGGCACGGAGTTGTCTTGCTGGAGAATAGACGGTGAGGATTTCAGAGAAGTAAGCAGGAGACGAGCCAGAAAAGAAGTTAAAGCAGAAGGGTGGACAGTTTGTAGTCAATGCGGGCTTGAATAGGTAACCAGTGCAGTGTGTGAAGAAGTGGTGTTGCGTGATCTCGTTTTCGTGCTTTGAGAATGAGGCGTGCTGCCGAGTTTTGGACTTTTTGTAGTTTATGCAGGAGGTACAGAGGACAGCCAGAGAGAAGAGAGTTGCAGTAGTCAAGTTTAGAAAGAACAAAGGCACAGACAAGAGTGTTAGTTGTTTGAGAGGAGAGTGTGTGGTGAATGGTGCTGATCTTACGAAGCTCAAAATAAGCTGCTCTACAGACTAAAGATATATGTTTGTTAAGGGTCATGTCAGATGAAAGGGTGAATCCAAGGTTTCTAGCTGATGGTGAGAAAAGAATGTCGGTGTTGCCTATTTGAACAGAAACAGGTTGGGGAGAGGGAAATGTAGTGTTCTTTTTGCACAGTAAGACTTCAGTCTTATGATCATTCAGTTGAAGTTTGTTATCGACCATCCAAGATTTAACATCAGTGATGCATGTCTGAATGGTCTGGATGGCGGAATGTGTCTCTGCAGGGGGACTGGGTTTATACAGCTGGGTGTCATCAGCAAAAGACTGATTTAAAACAGAATGGTTTTGAATCAGTGTGGAGAGGGGCTTAGTGTACATGATGAAAAGGATGGGACCGAGTACTGAACCTTGAGGAATGCCGAAAGAAAGTGGGGCTGGACCAGACATCTGGCCATCGACAAACACAGCCTGAGTCCTGCCAATGAGATAGGACTCAAGCCATGCTAGCGGTGGACCGGAGATGCCGTACAGAGTCTGAAGTCTATGGAGAAGCGTGATATGGTCAATCGTGTCGAACGCTGCAGAAAGGTCAAGTAGGGTAAGCACTGTCACATCACCACCATCCAGAGCAGACAGAATGTCACTGATTACTTTAAGTAGGGCTGTTTCAGTACGGTGAGAAGGGCGATAAGCGGACTGAGAGTGCGAGATCAAATCATGGGTGTTCAAATATGACAACAGCTGCTTCAAAACTACCTTTTCAAAAACTTTGGACAAGAATGATGAACCCCCCACGGGTTAGGGGGAAGAATTTACCCGATGCTCCCCAGCATGTCGTAAGAGGCGACTAACGGATTCTGTTTCTCCTTTTACCCTTGTTAAGTGTTTCTTGTATAGAATATAGTCAATGTTTGTAAAGATTTTAGTCAAGCAGTATGTAAGAAATGTTAAGTCCTTTGTACTGGAAACTTGCAATCTCCCAGTAAGGTAATACATTGTATACTACGTTGCAAGCCCCTGGAGCAAATTTTTGATTAGGCCAAAAAAAATAATAGGTGTGGTTATGGTAACATAGCCAAAAAAAGTAGGGTAGGAAGGTAGGCAATCACTTGGTTTTTTTTTTTAAACTTTTTTTTCTAATGTGTACAAATTAAACCTACTTGACAGGGCAATAAGTGTGCGACTCGAGCGCTTTCGCTTTCATTGCGTTTTCTGCACTCGTTTTCCTGTGTGTTTTTTGACAAATGTAATAAAAAGTTATAGGGTCGGCCCCTAAAAATAGGGTAGGTCGGGTTACCGTAACCACACCTATTTTTGGCTCACGTAAGTGTAGCCTATGCGATCGTAACTTTGTCTGTCTGTGCGTGCGTGCGTGCGTGCGTCTGTGCGTGTGTATGTCTGTGGTAGAAACTCTAACATTTGAAGACGTCACATTACATTGACGTCACATTATGACGTAAGAGGGTTAGACGTCACGCGAAGGAAGTACTGACAGTCTCGGTCATTATTATTTTGAGCACGCCGAGACTAGTTGGCAGTCGTGTCCTTGTAAGTAGGCTACATGCAGACAGACAGATCTAGATCTAGTGTCTCGCTTTCTTGCACAGTTTCACCTATGCTCTTTATGTGTGTGTGTGTGTGTGTGTGTGTGTGTGTGTGTGTGTGTGTGTGTGTGTGTGTGTGACGGAGTGATTGAGTTTGTGTTACTGTTTGTCGATTTCTTACGTGAGCCTTGATGGCTTCGCCTCTTGTTTTTTTAGGCCTTAGTGCTTTTGTGAACAAGAAACAATTAACAAGTGGCTCTATCCCATCTCCCCCCCTTTCCCCGTCGCGATATAACCTTCGTGGTTGAAAACGACGTTAAACACCAAATAAAGACAGAAAAGACAAGAATGATAAATTAGATACAGGACAATAATTCTTCAAAATATTGACATCAAGACTACCGTACTTTCCGGGTCATAAGGCGCGACTTTTTTCCTCGAGTTCGACCCCTGCGTCTTGTATAACGAAGCGCCTAATCCGTGTATGAAATACGAAAAAAATCAAAGAGACCGCTTGAGTACCAGTCAAACAACTTGTGATAATGCATGTTTCAGCTACTAGGTACTGCCCTGCCTTTGATCTGGCCGCACACACAGATTTCCACTCTGTTAAACTGGGTCACTGACCCCGATGCAGGAAGTGTTTCCTCTCTCAGATATGACAGGGGAACCACCTCTCATGGCAAAACCTGGGTCATTTTGGTGCGCCCTATCGGCCCCCTGCGTCCAATGGGTGACTGGATTACAATTTTTTTTAAAAAGAAGGGGGTGCGTCTTAGATAACGAAGCGCCTTGTCACCCGGAAAGTACGGTAGGTTTTTTGAGAAGTGGTTTGACAAGTGCAGTTTTGAACAATGATGGAAAAACACCAGATAACAGGCTATCATTGACAATTTGAGTAAGAGTTGGTACGAAGATGGTATTAATATACATGGAGTGGTGTATTTACATTGTAATGGTAATGGTAGCATAACATGATTTACATTTTGCTTCTCTACTGAACAGCATGCATGATTGCTTCCTGGCATACACCTCAAATATCTGTAAAGAACATACACACAAACTTTTTAAATTATGCTATTCAAAACTCATTTTTAAGTACAAACTGGTGCAACCAAGCGCGGCAGTAAACTTAGAAACTGAAATAAAAAGATTACACACAACTTTTAACATGCTAAAAAGATCCAGCTTGAGTTGCCACTTAGACTCTCTTTGTCGGTGTAGCAACAATTCTATTTATAATGTTGAGGTTGATCTCTACAACATGACACTAAAAGAGAGGAAGCTCCAGAACTGTCACTAATAAAAGCATGTAAATATATCATCACAAACATGATACAAGTCCAATGTTTTTGTATCATAAATAGCTTTTCATTGTGTGAAAGGACAGCTAATGCTCCATCCAAATCCATCAGTGTTTTTGGACAAGTGAATCTCACTACGTAACATATGATTATATTATGAAGTCATGTTAACAAAACTAATTTGCAAAATGCTTTTGCAGTCATGCGAGAGTATCCATATCTCTTTTACACTTTCTCTCTCAGTCTCTCTCTTTCTCTCTCCTTCGAACACTCGCTCGCAATTTATTTAATTGTTTTGAATGCTTTGACGGATCACTTCCTTTTGCCTTTTGATTCACGCAGCTGCTTCACTTCATTTTCATGGAACTGTGAAACTGCAAAGGTTTCTGCCAACTGCACAACAAACCAAACATTTTTAACAAATCTGTGTATTACAGCCAGCCAGATGAGACAACAATAACAATAACAACACTTTATCCCCGAGTACGCAGTAGGAGGGTCCAGCAGACTTTAATTGTGTGTCTGTCTGTGTGTGTATCTGTGTGTCTGTGTGTCTGTCTCGACTTAACAGCTTATTGCTGGGAAACTACTGGGCGCAGTTCTTTCAAAAGTTGATACACTAACTTGATAATAGGTCCGATTGATCGTATTAAAACTTCATAATGTTACCTGGGACCTAAATGCGAAATATTCCACAAAAACGACTCTTAACGGGGGGAGTTTTTGCGGTGGGAGGCTGGTCGCTTTGCGAACAGCCAGTCACTGAACTAAAGGGGAGACTTGGGTGGCCTCAGCCGAACACGTCACGCAGTGACGAGAAAAGCATGATTTGCAAGCCAGACAACGGGTGGGGATATGGTCTCGGCAAAGAAACTAAAATGCAGGGTTTGGTCTCGGTGAAAGAGAGACAGAGAGCACGAGAGAGTCTATGGCCAAAGTGATCCGGGATCGATTCCCGGCATGGGCGGTCTATATTTTTTTTATTTATATTTTTAAATTCTCGTTTACTATTGTTTATTATGAACGTTTTAATGTTTTATTTCACTCTAATAATTTTTTTAATTGTGTAAAATAAATAAATATTTTTTTATTTTTTTTATTTTTTATAAATCCAAGTGACACGGGTTTGATTCCCAGCATGGGCGGTCTTTTTTTTTTTTTTTTTTTTTTTTTTTAATTCTTGTTTACTATTGTTTATTATGTTTTATTTTACTCTGATAATTTTTTTAATTGTGTAAAATAAATAATTTGTTTTTAATTTTTTTTAAATCCACGTGCACAAGACAAAAACTTTCATACTGGGGGAGCGAGCCAGTCTGAAGAGTACTCGGGTCCAGCGCCAGCGGTTTTTATTGTCCACTAAAATGGAAAATTGTCTTTGACACGTCTAACCTGCCTGTGAAAAACCAAAAACAACCACAAAGGGTGGATGGAGGGTTGTCTCATGTGCAGACCTGCTATAGTGCGTTATCCCCCCCAAACTTATGGGTTAACAAAAAATTACTGCAAAAAAGGATGAAGGCATTTAACACCAAGTCTGTACATCTTTCCATGCCTTTGTCTCATTGCATCAGCAGTTTCCATTTGATTTTGTGTGAGCTGATTAAAATGATTTTTGTTTTCTGATCTTTTAATGTCCCAGGTTATCTTTTTGTAGCAGAACTTATACACACACACACACTCTCTCTCTCTCTCTCTCTCTCTCTCTCTCTCTCTCTCTCTCTCTCTCTCTCTCTCACAGACACTCACTTGCTGACACACACACACTCTCTCCCTCATGCTCTCTCTCACACACACACTCTCTCACAGACACACACACTCTCTCTCTCTCTCTCTCTCTCTCTCTCACAGACACTCACTTGCTGACACACACACACTCTCTCCCTCATGCTCTCTCTCACACACACTCACTCTCTCACAGACACACACACTCTCTCTCTCTCTCTCTCTCTCTCTCTCTCTCTCTCTCTCTCTCTCTCTCTCTCTCTCTCTCTCACACACACACACACAAATAAATTCTTGACAGGCTATACATGTAAATTATAAAGCAGAGGTACTCACAATGTCCAGAAGGATGTCCACTTTGAGCTTGAGGAGGTTGTTCTCTTCATGCATCTGCAGGTTGGTTTTCTTGAGTCGCATCATCTCCCTCTGGCTGCCTCCCCCTGCACCAGACTCTGCAACATCACAAAAAAACATCATTATCTTAGCCTGGGTTCTCATCACCAAATATGTCAACAAACAGATGCAGTGGTATCTTCGTTGAAAGGACACCCATGGGACCAGCCAAAAATGTCCCTACATTGCAGGTGGTCTGTCATGACAGGTGTATTTTGTTAAAGGACAAATGAAAAAATCACCAGTCGTGGTATATATATATTCGTTAAAAGGACATGCATGGGACCAGTCAAAAACGTCCTTACATTGCAGGTCGCTTGTCATGACATGTATATTTTGGTAAAGGACAAAAGAGATAATTTCCAGGTGTGCCAACAAAAAAAGATGTTTGGGGAAAAAATAATGTAACAAGTCACCACTGCCTTGCTCTCCATGGGCAGTTAAGTGTGAATTGTGATGCCAAACAACAATAATAATAATAATGGACACTTATTAATCGCCCCTTCTCACCAGAGCTCATGGCGATGTACAATAGCAACAGCGTACACACACACACACACGCACACACACATACACGCATGTACACACACACACACACACACACACTAAATACTAACAATACTATGAAAACTATTCTTAAAAACTCTCGCCTAAACATACATTTATAAATATATACATATGACACAAAGCTTCATAGCACGGTCTTACAAGGCGATACAAATTTGTAGAATCTGCACTTGTAATCATAACAAGTCATTTTAGATCCCTTTGAAGTCACGAAATAAACTCCGATGAACTGTTCGGTTGCATTTTGTTTACATACGTCAAAGAAGGAATTATTCGTATGGGTGGACAGGGTAGGCAACTCTGTCGTGTAAATGATGTCCCTTGGTTGACAACGTACGCCATTTCCGAGGCATTTTCGTTGATCAAACAACCAAATCAAGTAATTATGCTTAAGTTTGGAGCTCAATCCCTCAATTAATTTCACGACAAATGTTCTTTGGCTTGATTACAGTGACTTGTATCATAAATTCTGAGCTATGAATTTAACACACTAAAGTTCAAGATTACCGGACGTCAGCTGGCCTCCTGGGTAACTTGCTTTAACGGACAGCAAACTGTTCAATAAACAACAACAGAAGAAGAAGAAAATACACACAAAAATTGTACTTGTATGTGTGAGGACTCTTGTACACATCAAGGGCACACAGTAAGTTGTCAATTCAGGTCAACACAGGTAATGCTTCATAATCATATACAACTATTTCCTGGCAGCGAACAGGCTAAAAACAATTTGTCTCACCTGCCACCCACATTCCATCCTCAAAGGCGACCTCTTGGCCACCCAGGTTCAGCTTGACACCATTGTAGCCATCAACACCAAACTCTGCGCGGGACTGCTCAGCGTCTAGGTTCAGGTTAGACAGCGATTGCGCTCGGCGTGGCGGTGTTTTCTTGGGTGAAAACTTGTTACCGAATATTCCGAGAGGCATGATGCTGAGAGCAGATGAAAGCGATTATTAGATGTAAGCCTAGTCCATTCTGAAGATTATAACAAGGGAGACTGGTTTAGTTCCTGTTTAACATGTATACAACAAACATGTAGGAGACTGACTCGAACAGTAGAACTTTATTGAAGACATAAAGACTTCATTAAAGTAATCACACCCCCCTCTCTCTCTCTCTCTCTCTCTCTCTTTTTCTCTGTTTCCTTGTTAAATTTGTCTGCTTTAAAATTAAAATAAAAAGATAGAATTTACTACAAATAGGAATTTGGGAAGACTTCTTTCACACATGTATATAATTTACGTGTCAGAACTCGCAAGAATCACATCAGTGAGCGAACTAGCAGTTATCTGAGTCAGTTCTTCTAACTTCAAAACAAGGATACTGCTGGTTTCAATCAGTCAGGGAGATCACAACAAAAATGCAGTTGAGCTAACACAGATATACAGATAGATTTCCACTAACCTGGTTTACTGAAGCTTCTGAAAATGAAGTTGACAACGCGAAAAAGCGTCTGTTGAGACAGAACCGGAAATGCAACTTATCGCGACTTGACTGGCCTCCCCTGTTCCGTCGTCTGCTCGAACATGTATGCGCGTTGCAGTGGCCTCGACGGGAGGGGTGGAGGCGGAGATAGCTAAGAGGAGGTTTGGTGGGTAGTGACAATGGGACACAGGAAAAGCAATCGACGGAAATAGATAAAAGCCCCTTTATGGCCCCATAACAAATCTATTAAGAGATAAGTACAGACTGAGACAGTGTCTGTTTTCCCCATGGCAGACTGAAAGAGACAGAGCAGGCCTGTGTTAGTTTCAGTCTTTATGTTGTCGGGGAAGGGAGAAAAATCGATGTTCAGCCTGAAAAAGAAGCTGTTCGATCGGTTAGTCGTTTTTACATTTAGTAGTGTGTGTGTGTGTGTGTGTGTGTAGAGCACTTCCCGGAACACAGTTTCAGGCCGACAGATTGACTGGCCCCTCTTCAGTAAAGGAAGGCCTCTGCCGTCAAAAGCGAAACAAAGCCGGTGTCACGATTTCATCTTTCGCCTGTTTACATATTTCCCCCTCGATATATACTCAAGACTGAAATGTTGTTTCCTGGTAAAATTAAGAAGTGAAATTATTTATGGACGAAAAGCATGTCAGTTTCTTGCATGTGAAGAAAATTGGTGGTGAAATGTAATAGATTTCACCCCAAATCGATTTATTCGAAAACGTGTACCGAGTGGTTACGTCCCTTGCGTAAGAAGGGAAACATTTTAGGATGAATCAAATTTGTAAGTTAAATAAAAAAAAATGTGGTTGGACAAATTTGGCCCCATGAATGTAAGGTACACAAGGTCGCTCATCAGTACTATCGAAGGGTGGTTTTTGTTCAGTGTAGAGTTTATACTAGATCAACGAGGCCGAGAATCGAAATATCACCACGGCGAAGGATGAAAACGTCACACCGGTTCAAAAAGACGTCATAATGCTAATATAGCCGCAAATAACGGCGTTACGTAAACACTGTTTCATCGCTACTCCGCCTGCGCGTCCGTCTCTGAAACCAACAAGGAACTTCGACTTTGAGAACGAACTTATGTCTCGGTGACTTCGTCATATCAGCAGGCGAAAACTCATAAGGTCACCACTAGGCTGTGCATGTAGCGGTATCGTATATCATCAGAGACATACATTGAATACATTAATAATAATAATAATGCAAACTTTTATAGCGCTATTCTAGAAAAATGTCTACTCTTAGCGCTTTACAATACATACATCGACCAAGCATACTATACACGCACAGGCAAAGAAACCGACCAAACATAACATTCTATCTATGTCTCTGATATCATTAATGTTCAAAGGTTGAGGACATTAATACTATCACAGCGGCTGTCATCGTCCCAATGACAACACAGATAAGTAGTGTTTAACGCCCTCACGGTAAAACCATTAGGGGCATGTTCCCAGGTTTGACCCCGACGTAGGTGGGAAAAAAAGAAGAAAATAAGTCGCGTAAGGCGAAATTACTACATTTAGTCAAGCTGTGGAACTCACAGAATGAAACTGAACGCACTTCATTTTTTCACAATGACCGTAGTCCGCCGCTAGTGCAAAAGGTAGTGAAAGTGATGAGCCTGTTGAGCGCGGTAGCGGTTGCGCTGTGCTGCATATCACGCTTTACTGTACCTCTCTTCGTTTTAACTTTCTGAGCGTGTTTTTAATCCAAACATATCATATCTATATGTTTTTGGAATCAGGAACTGACAAGGAAAAAGATGAAATTGTTTTTAAAACGATTTCGGAAATAATTATAATTTTAATCATAATTTTTATATTTTTAATTTTCAGAGCTTGTTTTTAATCCGAATATAACATATTTATATGTTTTTGGAATCAGAACATGATGAAGAATCAAATAAAAGTAATTTTGGATCGTTTTATAACAAAATAATTTTAATTACAATTTTCAGATTTTTAATGACCAAAGTCATTAATTAATTTTTAAGCCTCCATGCTGAAATGCAATACCGAAGTCCGGCCTTCGTCGAAGATTGCTTGGCCAAAATTCCAATCAATTTGATTGAAAAATGAAGGTGTGACAGTGCCGCCTCAACTTCTACAAAAAGCCGGATATGACGTCATAAAAGACATTTATCGAAAAAAAGAAAAAAAACGTCTGGGGATTTCATACCCAGGAACTCTTATGTAAAATTTCATAAAGATCGGTCCAGTAGTCTACACACACACACGCACAGACAGACAGACACACACACACACACACACCACGACCCTAGTTCGTCTCGATGCCGGCCCTCTATGTTAAAACATTTAGTCAAAACTTGACTAAATGTAAAAAAGGGCCACCGCAAGGGAGGGATGGCTGTCGCGCTATAGCTCCCGACCACACATGGAACTTTTTGTCCTCAGTGCTTTGTGCACATAGACGACCAAAATAATAATTTGTGATGTAGCCTACAAAGAAGCTTACACAATAGCACAAAGCAAATCATTTGCATAAAAGCATAAACAGAACACACAAAGGGATGAAAGCCCACATGCTATTATCACGAGGGCTGAACAAACAAATGAACCACGTGAAGAGCAAATCATGTGCATATGTATGCTTACAGTGACGGTACAGCCATTTCATGTCATGAGAGAAAAAAAAGAACTACGGAGTAGGTCACATGCTTTAACACCGTGTAGAATGCACACGCACTGGGCAGGCGCACACACACACATCCACACACACAAACAAACCCACTGGGGGAAAAAAAACACCAATACACATTCATGCGCGAGTATACATGCACAAACCGACACAGACAAACCGAAAACTTTTGTCCACAGTAAAAGATCAGTTCTGTTTTTACTCTTCTTCATTTAAGTTTTTTTGCAGAAAAACTGTTTTGCTTTGGAAAAAAGGGTATTCTTAGCCGATAAAGACATTATTCGGTTATTCCATGGGAAAAACAAAAATGCCATGGAAAAATTTGTTTTTCTGTGGAATAACCAAATTTTGTCATCTGCTGAAGCATCCTTTTTTTCCAAAGCAACACACACACACACACATTTGCTCATGAACTAAAGCAGCAACGACAAGAGACGTTTAACTCTATTTATTCAACATCACACTAATAATATAAACTTTTGAAATCCGTTGCTCATAAAATGTTTTGATAATCTGATATAAAGAATATACTTCATAATAACAACACAAAATAATATACTGACGTCCAAAAGAAACGCGAAAAACAGTGTCTAGTGTCATTTATTGCCTAATAAAAAAATAGTACAAAAATTCAAATTTGATTATTAATGTCCAATTTTTGGTAGAGTAGAACACTGACTTATGGTCCATAACACAGTAAGGTTGCGGAGACGATGCGTTATTAGCGCTTAACAGAACAGTCAATAGCGTGTGTGGCCCCCATTAGCATCGATGACGGCCTGGCATCGGCGGTGCATTGAGCGGACCAAGATCAAGATCAGCGACAGTTGTGGGCCTTGGGACCACCCTGTTGAGCTGTGTCTGGAGCAAGTCCCAAAATTGCTCAATAGGGTTCATGTCAGGAGATAACGCTGGCCAAGGCATCACCTGGATGTCTGAGAGGTGCAGGAGATCCTGAGTGGCCCTGGTGGTGTGGAGGCGCGCGTTGTCGAGCTGGAAAACCCAGTTTCCATGGGCTTGAAAAAAGGGCAGCACTAGAGGGTGCAGCACCTGGTCCATATAGCGCTGCGCTGTTACGCCGTTGCCGAGTCCAGGACCCAGGCCTTGGAAGATGACGGGACCTAGCACCTGGTTGTGGCCGATGGCGCCCCACAACATGAGGCTGGGCCCACCCCAGGCGTTGTTCTCCACGACACAGTTGTCAGCATAGCGGTAACCACTTCTTCTCCATACCCGAACACGCCCGTCGGCATGGTCAATGCAGAAACGGCTTTCATCGCTGAAAAGCACGTTCTGCCAGTGAACATTGTTCCATTGAGGTGGCCTTGCGCCCAATGCAGGAGTGCCTGTCTTTTAATGGCGCACGGTGAGGACGGGTCCCCTGGCTGGACGGCAGTTCCTCAGCCCCCTGAAGCGCAGTCACCGGCTGGCCGTTTGCCTAGAAATGGGTGCCTGGTGTGTCCCTATAACAGTCCTGGCTGTTTCTGCAGCTGTTCTGAAGGGATGTGCAACATGGCTGCGGAAAATGTGCCGATCTTGCCTTGGCGTCGTCACTCGGGGTCTGCCGCTTCACTCGGCATCAGCAGTAGAGCCAGTTATCACAAACCGCTGCAGGAGACGATAAATGGTGGATATGTGACATTGGAAAGTCGCAGCCACGGCTTCCGGCATGTCCCCAGCCTCCAGACGTCCAATGGCTCTCTCGCGTTCAGCAGAAGTGAGTCTTGGCATGGTGATAGCGTCGAATGCGGGACTGATGAAACCTGTAACTTTGTGCCATTTTTATCCTCTAGTGACAGTGAACACCACTCACTGATCAGCTTTTGTGCTTTTCTTGCACGTGCAGCTGAACTGCACAAGAAAAATGTCTCAGCTAACTCGGGCTTTACGTGGATTGCAAGTGCGCTGATGCGGTAAAATTCACAATACACCTTCCTCAGACATCGGTCTTGATATACTGGCTGCCAAAAATAACGCAACTTTTGTTAATCCAGAAAAAAAATATTTGTAAAATAAATATTTTTCGCGTTTCTTTTGGACGTCAGTATATAATAATAATAATAATAAATTCAAAGTCTGATTCGTTTTCTTTCATTGTTGTCTCATGTGTTTAGAATGGTTCAGCAGTTTAAAATAATTAATAATTATGCCCTCTTAAATGCCAACGGTCATAATGGGCAACAAGTTATGTTTATTCTACTCATCAGCAATCACTATTACACATCTCCATTTGTATTCTTCTTCTTTTCCTCCATGGTGACAGCTGCCGTCTGCACATATTCTTTCTTACTTTCTTTGGTGTTTAACGTCGTTTTCAACCACAAAGGTTATATCGCGACGGGGAAAGGGGGGAAGATGGGATAGAGCCACTTGTCAATTGTTTCTTGTTCACAAAAGCACTAATCAAAAATTTGCTCCAGGGGCTTGCAACGTAGTACAATATATGAGAATGCAAGTTTCCAGTACAAAGGACTTAACATTTCTTACATACTGCTTGACTAAAAGTCTGCACATATGACATAGTCCTCTGACAACTAAGCTGGAGATATGCATTATATCTCAATTCATTTTTTATACAAATATGATGGGAAGATATGTAGCTTTAGGTGAAAAAAATCTGTTTAAACATAAATGCCAATTGTAATCCAAAATAGTATATGTCAACACAGGGGGTAATTATTGTGCAAATTTTGTTAACAAGCACCACACACATAAACACACACACACACACACAAACATACACACACATCAATAATATCATTGCCTAACTCTGCAGTTTGTGATAGTGCTTGGAGAAAAAACTTATCTGTTTAAAGGTCCTTGTCTACATTTTTATACCGAAATCGCCATTTGACCATTAAAATGCAGAGTCTATTATCTACAAATATCAACAATACACCCCCTTTCGATCAGGAAAGACGAAGCCAGTGTAGCCGTTTGAAAATTCATTGTAGTATTCCAGCGTAGTACTCATAGTAGCATATCCTTATTTGGAAAATGCCAAGCGCAAAACTCCTCTCAAATCCCGTGCATTTCGTGCGTTTAAAAAAAAAGCGTGGACAGCGCTCCAGTGTCAAACTGTTGCTACACTTGTTTGGGCGTGGCTATAAGCATAGTGACATGAATTTGATTGGTCAGTATTTTTAGGCAAAGCACATGTTCTCAGCAAACAGAAAACAAAATATTGGAAGCATGAGTCACGCTACCCAAAAATAAAATCTTTTTTTACATTATATATTTTTTTCTATAACATTTTCCCCCATGGTTCATTCATCGACTGACATAACGTTTTAGCGAAATCTAACCATAAGATTATTGAAAAAAAGCAAAAATGTAGACGACCACCTTTAAACATAAATGCCAATTGTAATCCAAAATAGTATATATGTCAACACAAGGGGTAAATTGTGCAAATTTTTTTAATAAGCACCACACACATAAACACACACACACAAACATACACACACAGGCACACACATCAATACTATGATTGCTTAACTCTGTAGTTTGTGATATAGTGTTTGGAGAAAAAACTTATGCAAAGAGTTAAACCTGGGTTTTTGAAATGCTCATATTCTTCTGTGTAAAAAAAAAAAAAAAAAAAAGAGCACATAAAGTCAAGCTTACCGTAACATATGCTTTTGTAACAATTAAAAAATAATACGCAGTCTGTCTTCAGACAAAACGGTAGGCAAATAAATACTTGAACTTCTATAGATCTAATGCTTCATCATCTTCATAGGTTATCACAGATCAAACAAATACAGGCTAAATTCCTTTCCCAAAATTGTGATACAAGTAATATCAAGGCAGGTGAAAGGCAGGAAGCCAGAAAACACCCAAAAAAACAATCCAATTGAGATGCTCAACAACAAAATCTCTCCAAAAAATACACCATTTTTTTGGTAACAAAATACATGTGTTATTGTCAACACTTTTAAGACCTCTAAAAACCTGAGAAAATCAGGTCTGAAAAGGAAAGGTTTCTTGAAACATATATACATGTAAATCTACAGATATGAAGATAAAATCTTGAGAGAAAATGGTGTCAAAAAGGGGGGTCTTAATACACCTGGTTGGGGGCGTCTCAAATACAACCAATATCTTAAACATATATGGTCAAATAAATGCTGCTTGAATAATACACAAAGGTTTCATCCGCATTTGTCAGTTTGGTTTTAAGTATACAGGTATTTCCACACATACCACATACCTATGCCCACATATCAAATGTCTACATCATCACAGGTTTATTTGCTTTTTCACTTCTTAGCGATTGGCCTAGTTTATTAGTGCATGGGTAATCCAAAACCAACCTTTCAGTTCGGTTTTCTCATTTCCGTCTGTCCGCTTCTCATCGAGCATGATATTGGACATCTTAATTACACCCCCGGTATAGGGGTGTGTATAGGTTTCACTCGATGTGTTTGTGTTCGCAAGTAGATCTCAAGAATGAACGGACCGATCGTCACCAAACTTGGTGAACAGGTTCTATACATTCCTGAAACGGTCCTTACAAAAATTGGGACCAGTCAAACACACGGTTAGGGAGTTATTGGTGGATTAAAATTATACAAGGCCTGGTATAGACGGACACCCCCGTTGGTCAAAGGGAAATAACCATTCTCACTGCCACCAACTGAGGTTATTTCCCTTTGACGGGGGTGTAGTTCCTATCGGAGGAATTTCTTGTTTCTTACTGTAACAACTTATCCTGTTTGAACAACAAATGCTGACGGAAAATTTTTACACATCCTGTAGTTACAAATTGAAATCACCAGAACTAAGCTTGCACTGGTTCAAAAATACAGTTTTTAAAAAGAGAAATGTTGATTTCATATGAAAAGATGATGTAACACATTAACTATAGCACCAGATACTTTTATATAGAAGCAAATGGGTCACAAACATAAATGTGCAAATTAAGACAGTTCAAGGATCTAATACTTGCAGATTGAATGAAGTAACAAGTTAGCTCTTAGATGATCAATATGAATTTATGGTCTCCATTACAAACTTTGTGCCCAAGTAATATGTAGTAACGTACTTTAATATCGTTGATGCAGCTGAGTTCTGTAATATAATGCTGTAGTAACCTGGGCTCTGGATATCATAACAAACAAGAAGGGCAAAGCCCATACGACTCACATGCTTGACCTTGACCTTTACATGACCTTGACCTTCAGCTAAACCTAGCAATGACATCATACACTAAGAACTGCTTTACACATGTTTACTACCAAAATACATGTGACCTTGACCCAAGGTCATCCAAGGTCATGCAACACAAAGCTGTTAATTCAAGACAGGAAGTACAATGGTGCTTATTGGCTCTTTCTACCATGAGATATGGTCACTTTTAGTGGTTCACTACCTTATTTTGGTCACATTTCATAAGGGTCAAAGTGACCTTGACCTTGATCATATGTGACCAAATGTGTCTCATGATGAAAGCATAACATGTGCCCCACATAATTTTTAAGTTTGAAACAGTTATCTTCCATAGTTCAGGGTCAAGGTCACTTCAAAATATGTATACAATCCAACTTTGTAGAGCTCCTGTGACCTTGACCTTGAAGCAAGGTAAACCAAACTGGTATCAAAAGACGGGGCTTACTTTGCCCTATATATCATATATAGGTGAGGTATTCAATCTCAAAAACTTCAGAGAAAATGTGAAAAATGTGAAAAATAGCTGTTTTTTAGACAACATTTATGGCCCCTGCGACCTTGACCTTGAAGCAAGGTCAAGATGCTATGTATGTTTTTTGGGGCCTTGTCATCATACACCATCTTGCCAAATTTGGTACTGATAGACTGAATAGTGTCCAAGAAATATCCAACGTTAAAGTTTTCCGGACGGCCGGACGGACGGACGTCCGGACAGACGGACGGACGGACGGACGGACGACTCGGGTGAGTACATAGACTCACTTTTGCTTCGCATGTGAGTCAAAAACAGGCTTTAGATGTCATAATTTCGAAATCATTCACAGGACAATGTTACAAATGACCACTTCACTTGAATGACAGAAAACAATGTCATGAGCAAAGTAAAATACTTGAATGACAGTCGGCTGTTTATGTTGTTGTTGTTGAATGTACCCCTCCTTGATATTGGTGGTTTCCTCCGAAAGCGGCGTATGGCTGCCTAAATGGCGGGGTAAAAACGGTCATACACGTAAAAATCCACTCGTGCAAAAACACGTGTACATGGGAATTTCAGCCCACGAACGCAGAAGAAGAAGAAGAAGATATTGGTGGTACATGTATCACTTAATACAGAGAAGATAACTCTACTTCTTCTTCGTTCATGGGCTGAAACTCCCTCGTTCACTCATGTTTTTGCATCAGTGGATTTTACGTGAATGACCGTTTTTAACCCGCCATTTAAGCAGCCATTCACTGCTTTCGGAAGATGCATGCTTGGTATTGTTTCTATAACCCACCGAACTCTGACATGGATTACAGGATCTTTTCTGTGCACACTTGGTCTTGTGCTTGCGTGACAACACAAGAAGGGGGATAAGGCACTAGCAGGTCTGCACATAAGTTGACCCGAGAGATCGGACAAATCTCTACCCTTAACCAATCAGGTGCAGCTGGGATTCAAACCCACGACCTTCCACTAAGGAGGCCGCTGTCTTTTATCCACTATGCCCGTTGAAGGTAATTCTAGATCTGTAATGCAAATAGAAACATTTTAAATCCCCCCCACCACATAGGCAGCCATACTCCGTCTTTGGAGGATGGCTGTATAAGATAAGTAGTTTGTCCATTGAGACTTGGAGTCGGATACTTTAGCAAAAATGTTGCTCTTTATTATTTGAGTCGGATACTTTCGCAAAATTGTTGCTGCTTATTATCTGAGTGAGATACTTTAGCAAAAATGTTGCTGTTTATTATTTGAGTCGGATACTTTAGCAAAAATGTTACTGTTTATTATCCGAGTCAAATACTTTAGCAAAAATGTTGCTGTATATTATCGGAGTTGGATACTTTAGCAAAAATGTTGCTGTTTATTATCTGAGTCCAATACTTTAGCAAAAATGTTGCTGTTTATTATCTGAGTAAGATACTTCAGCAAAAATGTTGCTGTTTCTTACTGAACTAGGGGGGGGGGGGGGGGGAGGGGAATATCTGATTACAAAATATTACCTGTCATGGGATGGGAGAACACCTCCCAATAAAGGAGGCCTCTCCCCCAATGTCTAATTTCTTCACCAACGTTTACCTGTCATGACAGACCACCTGCAATACAGGACACTTCCGGCTGGTCCCAAGGGTGTTCCTACATCACAGGTACCGCTGTATATCAATAAGCATGAGCACATAAAAAGATTTTTTTTTTAAGTACAAAGGAATAATACAATATATACAAAAACAATACCTAAATTCAGAGCCTAAAATGGCCAGAAATCAAACACTCATTGCACAATTAAATTGCCTTCACAGGGAATTAAATAGTAATACTTCACGAAGTAAGTTGCCTAATTTCTACTACCCCCTTTTACACACACACACACACACACCCCCCACCCCCCAATTTAAGACCTCCCCCCTTTTAAGACCTGCTTTTTCAGATTTTTTCTTCATAAATTACCCCCATTTTTAAGACTACAGGCAAATCCGGATAAGACGAAATTGAAGGGACCGAATTGTTATTGTGTCCTATCCGAAATTTCGACTTGGTCATAGTACAGTGGAACCCCTCTCTAGCGACCTTGAAAATGTTGACAAAAATCGGTCCTTATGGAGGGGGGTCCTTACAGAGGGAGGAGGCGGGGCCACAAAGAAAATCACCTCAGATTTTCTTAAAAAAAGAAAACAGAGAAGTTTGAGTTGCTGACGACCGTTTCCTCAAGCAAACTGCTTCGATTTCATGTTTGACATTGTCGATGGTGTCCACCAGTTCTGGTGCATGTTTCAATGCAAAAAGAGTTAGTTTCTGAGCAAGCATTTCTTTACAGCAGTCCCTGCAATGATGAAGGCCCTCCGAGAAAGAGAGTGAAAAATCGGCCACCGTTCTCAGCATCGCGTATCTGTGTGTAACCTCTTTCATTGACAATTAAGATACTCTTGTTTCCCTGCAGCCTTGACCAGTGAGTCGGTTACCTAATCTGTGAACCCTTCAGTTGTGTTGCTTTGTCAAAAGTTAGACACAGTCAACTAGTTTTGCTCTGAGTGAACAGTGCAGCTGGCCTCAATTAGCCGGTGACACCTCTCTGGCCACAGCACCAAACAGTACATGGCTGGGGGGTTGCTGGCTAAACTCAGTGGGGTGTCCGGTGTCACTGAAGTCAGCAGGAAGAGCATTGGAGAGAAATAGAGAGGTGTACTCTTCCACACAATTTCCAAGCATCAGTTGTCACGGCTTGGGGTAGGCATTAGTGAGGGAGAGTGAGAGCGGTTTGTGTACAGTCCGACTGAAGAGTGAAAAGTCACTGCCACAAGATCGGCATGCAGTCAATAAAGCCAGACAAGAAGAATGATTATGACATGCGGCTCTATCTGCTGTTTTTTTTTATTCAAACTGGTTTTCAACGCTTATTCTCACAAAGCATCTGCACACCTGCCTCTGCCTCTGTGCTGTGTTTGTGTGGCTGCTTTCGTATGATGTCAGTGCATGGTGAGTGCGTTCACTGCCTTGTCACCACTTCCCCACCTTTTTCAGAATGTTTTCTTGGAGTTGGATAATTCTCCTTACTCCTCGCCCCCTCCTTACTCCTCGCCCCCTCCTAACTTCAGTTCATACTTTATTGCGTGCCGACTGACCAGTCGGTGTGGCGTCCGTGTAGAGAAGAAGGGAATAAGGTTACACAATGCGCTAGTGTGAGACGCCAAGTTTCGTGTTTCGAGTTGCTGTAGTAAATATAGAGTAAACTTTGTCTTTGGGACTGACTTTCTGTTGTGTGCTATCCGTCTTTCGACTTACGTAAGAGAAATCCCATTTCGAGCTCAGGGTACTTTGTACACATAGATAAAGAGGGATAATTCCGGACCAGAATTTCTTTGTGTGCTAAGCGAATTTTTGACTTAACCGTTTGTGAGTTAGCTGGATTTGCCTGTACCTCTTTTTTAAGACCTGAATTTCTCAGATTTTTGGAGGTCTTAAAAGGGGGGTTCCACTGTATAGTTAAAGAAAGTATGCAAACATTCGCAGTGTAGACAAGTTATACCTTTTACCTGTATACATCAAAACTTATCCTGAAGTGTATTCATATTCAGGAAAAAGATTCCAAAAAGGCGGAAAATAAGGCTTTGTCAAAAATGTTGGGGTTATTTACTTATAGTATGGACACAAGTTACTCATCTCAAGAATAGCCCTGGAGGCCTCTGAAACCATGAATTTCAGTTATAACTGCAAACACTTCATCCATTCCTGCCGAGATCTTTAAAATATCTTTAGAAGTTAAGGAGCAATGGAAGAGCAAATAAAACAGAACATTCTGAACACATTTCATGCACCATAACTTAACTTAATTATCCAAAAAGGAAATTCAGGTTGCTTCCTCCCAGTGGAAAGCTAGCACCAGCAAGAGCTGCACTTATGGCAGAATGAACAAGGTCTTTTACGTACCCCTGTGGTGACACTGGGGTGGGACATGAATACCATCTGAATTTGCACATAAAGTTGACCCGTGTCCGACGGGCGCTGTGGCGTGGTGGTAAGACGTCGGCCTCCAAAGCGGAAGGTCGAGGGTTCGAATCCCGGCCGCGGCCGCCTGGTGGGTTAAGTGTGGAGATTTTTCTGATCTCCCAGGTCAACTTATGTGCAGACCTGCTAGTGGCTTATCCCCCTTCGTGTGCATACGCAAGCACAAGACCAAGTGCGCACGAAAAAGATCCTGTAATCCATGTCAGAGTTCGGTGGGTTATAGAAACACGAAAATACCCAGCATGCTTCCTCCGAAAGCGGCGTATGGCTGCCTAAATGGCGGGGTAAAAACGGTCATACACGTAAAATTCCACTCGTGCAAAAACACGAGTGTACGTGGGAGTTTCAGCCCACGAACGCAGAAGAAGAAGAAGAAGAAGACCCGTGTCCATCCCGGCCAGGATTCAAACCTGTGACCTTCGGATCACAAGTATAGTGCTCTACCAACTGAGCTACCCAGCCCAACTATCCTGCATATTTTCCATGTTCATGCATAGATTCTTATGGTGAAATATCCCAGTGAAATCATGACAAGTCTTCAGTCGTTTTAGTACATTGTTGCTGTTGTCGTTCCGTTGCCATTGTTGTTGTCAATTTTTGTCGTTGTTTTCTGACGATCGAACAAAGCACTTGCACAAATGCAAACATGTTCCAGCTCTATATGTACATGTAGTTACTTATGGAAGAACTGTGATTAAAACAAAAAATAATCCTTTGCTGACAATAGTATGTGACAGCGTTTGGAAAAAGAGGGTACAAGTCGCCGAACACACTGTCAAGTTACAGGATGAAAACTGGCAGCAGGTGAAAATTCAATGCTTTTCAAATGTAGCATTTTATGGGACTCACGTCTAGAACATCAAATACTTTTTGCAAAATTACAAAAACTGAGCAGGTATTTTTCACTTACAACACTGTATCCCTGTACAGACTTTCTGTAAAACCAGTACTTTTTGTGCCATGACTTAGTTTTATGCATGTAATTCTGCATCCTTTGCTATTGTCCATAATTTTACAAGAAAAGCAAACGCTTTACACGACTCCCCTTCGTCATGCCCATTACAGTGGATAACTCAGGAAAGTAGTGAACAAGAAGAAGAAGAATCTTAAAAAATCAATTTGACAAAAAATTCAAATATGCCCGTTTTTCTCATGACCCGGCTATCACATATTAAGCCACATCAATCGTCACGGTAGCAGGCGAGTTTTTTCTGTGTGTGAATCTTTTGATGGGAGGTATGAGCCACATACTTGCACCACTAACAATGGCCATCAACCCTCCCACGTAAAACGCCAGGTCATAGGCTCCTGTAGACTTGTAGATGCAGCCTGAAAATGAGCAAGGAACGAGAATTTAGAGAAGTAACAATAAGCAAAATAACTGTGGAATTCACACTCACACACACACTAATGGAACCAAGAATACAAAAAACAAACGCACACACGCATGACCGCAAGGCCGAAGGCACCTCTAGCTGAACACACCGATGCACTGACACACACACACATGAATGCATGCACACACACACACACACACATGCTCATATGCATATCACACACACACACCATTAACAGCTAACTCTGTTCCTTCCTCACAGTGTTGAATTCTCTCAAATTCTCCCCCCCCCCCCCCCCACCTACATAAAGAACATCATAAAACACACACACTCACATACACTCGTACAAGCATGCGCATGGGCGTACACCAGAGCAAATATATTTAATTAAACTATATCAGACTTGAGTTTTTTGTCCCAAAATTGGAATCAGTAAAAGGACGACTGCAGTATTAAACTTGCACAAAGGTCTACGTGTTTTAACTAAAGGTACACGCAGATGGTTTGAAGCCTCACTCTACATTAAGACCTGATTTTTTCAGACTTCCTCTTCAGGGTGTTAATCAATTTACTTTCTTTTTAAAGGTAGTCGTCTACATTTTTGCTTTTTTTTCAATAATCTTATGGTTAGATTTCGCTAAAAAGTTATGTCAGATGATGAAATAACCATGGGGAAAAAAGTTATAGAAAAAAAATATATACCTATGTAAAAAAAAAAATTATTTTTGGGTAGCGTGACTCACGCTTCCAATATTTTGTTTTCTGTTTGCTGAGAACATGTGCTTTGCCAAAAAATACTGACCAATCAAATTCATGTCACTATGCTTATAGCCACGCCCAAACAAGTGCAGCAACAGTTTGACACTGGAGTGCTGTCCACGCTTTTTTTTAAAGTGACGCACGAAATGCACGGTATTTGAGAGGAGTTTTGCGCTTGGCATTTTCCAAATAAGGATATCCTACTATGAGTACTACGCTGGAATACTACAATGAATTTTCAAACGGCTACACTGGCTTCGTCTTTCCTGATCGAAAGGGGGTGTATTGTTGATATTTGCAGATAATAGACTCTGCATTTTAATGGTCAAATGGCGATTTCGGTATAAAAATGTAGACAAGGACCTTTAAGGCTAACACTTTTCTAAGATTTACATTTTTGTAGGTCTTAAAATACAGGTACCAGAGTCATTCTTTGAAAATAAAACAGTAGAGTCTTTCGTGCAGAAACATTTTACATCTCAACTAAAGCTTGATAGACGATTTTCAGAAATAATTCTGTCGGGTTTGCATGGGACCTGAAAGAGTGAGTACCCTTGCATTTGTGCAGACAAACATTGCCATGTGCTTCCTGTACACATGTTTGGGACACGCCCTCTCGCTAGTGATGGCCTGTAATGTCACGTGGGAAATAATGTCAGTGATTGTCATGTGGGGAAACTTTGTCACGTGGTATTACAGGCTAGTCACTTGCAAGAGGGCGTGTCTCAAACAAGTGTACAGGAAGCACATGGCAATGTTTGTCTGCGTAAATGCGAGGGTACTCACTCTTTCATAACACATTCAAACCCGGCAGAGTTATTTCTGAAATTCCTCTTTACGCTCATGTAACAAAACACACCTGCTAAGGCTGGGCCGGCGAAGGCTCCAAGACCATTGGCGAGCATAATGTAGCCTAGGCCGTCGACAAGACTCCCTATTCCGACGATATCGATCAGCACCACCACCAAGAGCCCCAAGACCACACCAAATGCCAGGCCTCCGCAGATCAGCATGGCAGCAAATTCTTCAAACGTCGAACCAAATGGAAACACCAAAATGCACACACCGAAAACGACATTCGCACCAATGTACTGCGCTTGTCGATGGGCCATCCATATGTTTCCAATCACCCCTCCAATGAGGCCCCCGATAAAATCGCCCAGGCCAAAGATTGTCAGAAGCCAGGCAGCGTTCATTTGACTGATTCCACCTATAACCACAAACTCAGGTCCGAAAGACATCATTATTGCAGCACTGGCATTCCAGAGAATACTACTGAAGAAATAAACATTGAAGCTGACATCTGTGAAGAGGTAAATGTGGCGAAGCACCTTAACATGGGCCTTAAGAGACAGCGAATCCATTTCCTTTGCCCCAGAGTTGCCGGGCACACCGTTCTTCAGCTCACAGCTGTCATGTTTAACTCTGTTTACTGGGAATACTGGCTTCTCTGAACGGGCTGTTGTTTGCACAGAATCAGATCTTTTTTCATCCTTAACGGAAGACGACTCCTTCTCCTGTACAGGTAGCAACTCTTTTGCCTCATCCTCCCTGGAGCTTTCACTGTCTATCTGCAAGTCTCCTACTTCTTCCGGTTCAGCTAACCTAGCTCTGATGTGTCCGTTCTTCTGTATCGCCACGATGCTGGGATAAGGATCTGCTGCAGTAGAATTTTTGTCAGATTTTTCCTGCGATACCGAAACTTCAAACTCGACCACTTTTCGTTTTTCACTAGCTGGCGGTGGGAGTAGCAGGGCTGCAAAGACGAAGAGATGCAGCTCTAAACCTGCCACGATTACCAGTGAATTCTTCCAGCCGTAGGTCTCAATGAGTTTGCCAAAAACAATGGGCATGATGGCGCCGCCAAGACCGGAACCGCTTGTGGCGATGCCAGTGGCCAGACTCTGATGTCGATCGTAGTACAAACCGCACAGCACATGAGATGGCACATACACAAGGCATGATCCAAAACCTGAAACATATATGTGTAAGGACTGAATATATATCTGGACAGTAGGACCCCCCTTTTTTAAGACCTAAACAAATCTGAGAAAATCAGGTCTTCAAAAGGAGGGAGTCTTAAAAGGAGGGTAAATTTAGAAAAGTAATGAACAGAAAAACTAAGAAAACGGTCTTAAACAGTAGGGAGTCTTTTATTGGAGGGTCTCAAAAGAGGGGTTCCACTGTTTATATATGCACATTAAAGGTGGTCGTCTACATTTGTGCTTTTTTTCAATAATCTTATGGTTAGATTTTGATACAAAATTATGTCAAATTATGAATAAACCATGGGGAAAAAAAGTTATAGAAAAAAAAATATATGTAAAATTTTTTTTATTTTTGGGTAGCGTGACTCACGCTTCCAATATTTTGTTTTCTGTTTGCTGAGAACATGTGCTTTGCCTAAAAATACTGACCAATCAAATTCATGTCACTATGCTTATAGCCACGCCCAAACAAGTGCAGCAACAGTTTGACACTGGAGCGCTGTCCAAGCTTTTTTTTAAACGCACGAAATGCACGGGATTTGAGAGGAGTTTTGCGCTTGGCATTTTCCAAATAAGGATATCCTACTATGAGTACTACGCTGGAATACTACAATGAATTTTCAAACGGCTACACTGGCTTTGTCTTTCCTGATCGAAAGGGGGTGTATTGTTGATATTTGTAAATAATAGACTCTGCATTTTAATGGTCAAATGGCGATTTCGGTATAAAAATGTAGACAAGGACCTTTAAGGCATAGTGAGCCATAATTTTCAATGCATCATGATTTTCCTTCGCTTATTAAACATCAGGGTTCGGTCTGTGAGAAAAAGACTCATTTGACCTCCTCAACTAAGTTCTGATGGGTCAAATCAGAAAGTTTTAAAAAAGTAAACATTTTAGTTTCATGTGCAGCACAGTCAAGTAATCAACTAAGTCTTGGTACTGCTATCGGCAAACTAGGCAAACACATACGTACGTACGTACATAAATACATACACGCTGTCTTTCAGTCTCCCTCTCACATAAACACACAGTCTGTCTCTCTCTCTCACTCATACACACACACACACACACACACACACACACACACACAATACACACATATATACAGAAAAATACTGAAATGTTTTGTCATAATGAATCACAACAGTACGCACCTGCCAGCAGACCAAAGCAGAGGCAGTACGCAGGAATGTAAGGCAAAAAGGGCATCAGCCCAACACCCAACGCTACCAGTGCTGAGCCCATCAGTGCAAGTTTCCGGTAACTTATCTTCTGCATCAGAAAACTGACCAGAGGACCTGAAATATGTAATTTAGAACAAGGTAAAATTAATACACATATATTTGAAAACACTTCTGATGACAAAATTCAAGTTTTGTGCAAATGCTTCCTTTACTGGGTAAACTGCTGTAACCGTGTGCCGAAACACTACGATCACCTCGGGAAGCGAAGTGCAATCAAACAGGATTGAAAATGTTAGGGTTAATTTCTTAGCCCTATAAAAACTGTTATGCAAACCCGAAGGTTTCCATGAACATACAGACAATCGGAAACCACCAGACCCCATCACAAACAGAACTCTACAATCCACTGGTGTTGACTTTTAAAGGCCAAAAACTCGGGTGCAGAGTCTGCTGTGAAAGGAGCGGTAGCCTCCCCTGTCACACTGCCAAGAGCGAAACTCCAGAATGTTTACACAGAATACTGTGACAACCGCCCATAAAATGTGTTAGCTCCCTGGCACTGATGCTTTTCATCACGTCAATTCCACTTAATTTTGATTAGTAAACAATGTGTGTTTAGAAAACAGATCACTCCTGGTATTGAAAATGCCTGCATGAGGGATCAGGCCAGAAGCAGCACAAAATGTATTTTTATGCATCATTTGACTAAATCATCATAAAGACAATGTATCTTTTCAAAACTGATGCCTCAGTCTATTCCACATACCCTTGATGGGCATGGTAGATTGTTCAAAGGACTTTAACCTCCCAGCCAGAACGATTAGTCATTTCAAATTTTAATGCATCAATGATCAATGAACACATCTGGCCTAAACCCTGTATGCTAAGATACGATTTTTAGAGTTGATGGAGATGCAGTAAATAACTGGTAGATAGCACATATTCATGCAAACCACTAACCAGTAAAACAGAGAAAATAAAGGTTTGTGCAGTGTACCGGAAAACAGAAGAATCTGTTTGTCGCTATTGGCAATGGGTGCGAACCCAGCTCTTGGTGGAGAATTTATTTCAGAGGCAGACGGCTGCAATGGCCTTGTGGATAACATGCCGGCAGGCCTCCCAAGCGGAAGGTCATGGGTTTGAATCCCAGCCGCGTCTAGTGGGTTAAGTGTGGAGCTTTTTGGGATCTCCCAGGTCAACTAATGTGCAGTCCTGCTCGTGCCTTTTCCCCCTCTGTGTGTATACGCAAGCACAAGAACAAGTGTGCACGGAAAAGATCCTGTAATCTATGCCAGGGTTCGATGGGTTATAGAATCATAAAACTACCTAGCATGCATCCCCCAAAAGCGGTGTATAGCTGCCTAAATGGCGGGGTAAAAATGGTCATACACACAAAATGGGGGAGCTTCAGCCCATTAACAACGGAGAAGATTTCAGAGTCAACTTTGTTCAGACTCTTCCAGGTGTCTGAACATTCCAGTGTGCAAGCATGCACCAAGTAAAGACCCCAAGCGCAGGGTTTCATAGCTTAAAAATCACAAGTACACGTACAAGCATGCAAGAAAAACACACACACAAAAACACTGGGAAGCGCGATTCTGTCACTGTACAAGGACATTCAAAGGACAATAAGCATACCAAATACCAAGAACACACTCAAATATACCTGAACCCAGAAACGTTGCCCAGTTGGTGGCCGCAATGAAAGACACTCCTACGGTGTCATGGTCAAAGTAATCGAGAAACTCGATGTTGTAGACACCAATGGAAGCGCTGAGACCGAAAGCAAAGACCTGAATGAGGAATGCCGAGGCCACGATAATGAGTCCCCATAGTCCTCCTTCCATCTTGGCTGCTATGGAATCCCTATAACTTCAGCTGAACGCAGACCTATGAAGAAAAAGAAAAGAAATTATGAGACCCGGTTTACATTTCTCGTGGTTAACAGTTTCAATGGGGGGCAAACCTTATGATAATGCACACACATAAGACATTATAAGATGTTTGGTGGCTTGTTGTCAGACCAGATTTTGTGTCCGTCTGAGGGGAGCACATATCATCTTCTGTTTCATTGTTATTTACCGAGGCCGCAAGGCTCACACAAACACACTCACACACGCAGGAAGGAACTCACGCACACCGCAACCAACCACACCACACCAGCTCTACACACATCTATGCCAACAACAGTGCTAAAGTGATAACCATACATACTGCACTAATCCAAAAATGCATAATAAATCTAGGCCACTTATGACCGGCCTCCTGGTAATCAGAAAGAAGTATTGATCAGTGGGAAGGAGGGTGAGGAGTAGAGTCTGGAACTGGAAGGTTTCAGCTGTTGATTTGGATGGCAGAAGAAATTGCACTGTACTTCAGTAATTTTTGCCATTCCCCCTCTTTGAATTGACAGACCGGTTAACGCTTTCATAGCAAAATAAATGTAAACATCTCTCTCTCTCTCTCTGTCTCTGTCTCTCTGTCTCTCTCTCTCTCTATGTCTGTCTATGTGTCTGTCTGTCTGTCTCTCTTTTTGTCTTGCTCTCTCAGCTCCATGTCTGTCTGGGTCTCTTGTCTGTGTGCGTGTCTGTCTGTCTCTCTCCCTCTCTCTCTCTCTCTCTCAGTGTCTGTGTCTTTGTCTGAGTGCCTGTCTGTCTCTGTCATGGGCACCAGCTGTTGCTTGTTTACCATTTAATGGCTTGTCAACCAGATATCTGCGACTGTTCATGTATGTATGTATGTATGTATATTATCTATGAACAAATGTACTCTTAACAATACGTGACCCTCCACCACGAAATGAGTCGCATGTCACCTCACGCGGTTCTGCGCTAGGCTTAATAAAAGTCCGGGTAGTGTCTGGTAACAGTGTGAGAGTCACCTTAGTCACAGGCTTATAACTCAAACAGTTTTCGCTCTTTTCTAAAACGGTTTTCACCACTGGATAGAGCATAAAAAACTCTAGAAAAATGTAAAAATATGAAAATCATGCAAAGGTGATATGCGACTCATTCCGTGGTGGGGGCCCGGTAGCTCAGTTGGTAGAGCACTGGACTTGTGATCGAAAGGTCGCAGGTTCGAATTCGGGCCGGGACGGACACGGGTCAACTTTATGTGCAGACCCAGAGACGGAAGCCATGTCCCACCCCCGTGTCATCACAATGGCACGTAAAAGACCTTGGTCATTCTGCCATAAGTGCAGGTGGCTGAATACACCTAAACACGCAGACACCTGGGTAGCGCGACTCCGTTGCTGCTAGCTTTCCACTGGGAGGAAGCGACCTGAATTTCCCAGCGATGGGACAATAAAGTAATGAGAAATGAGAGAGAGAAATGAGAGAGAATATTACCTTATCACATTTAACGACGGCCACAGTCAGGTTGAGTTTGCTGAGCTTACATTTATAGAGAACAAATCTTTCCCACTGTTTATCCAGCCTTTTTGTGTGTGTTGGTAAGTGTTCCTGCTGACATTCACAACTATTAGGTAGTAAGTTATCTCAATTATATACAACGCAGTCAAATTTATTACGGTTCCTTCAACGGGCAAAGTATTTTTGTAACTCATGCATCATAAATCTGGTGCAATATATATATCATATTGCATGTTTTAATTACATCATCTCTCAATCTCATTTGTTATCTTTCCTGCATCATAAATCTGGTGTATATAATCATATTGCATGTTTTAATCACGTACGTCATCTCTCAATCTCCTTTAATCTTTACTGATTAACTTCAATCTCTGTTTATAGTTTAGGCATTTATCAGGGCTCCCCACAAATGCTCTACCTAGACGGTCGAGGGAACACAATTTTAAAATATAACATTAGGGGGTCCAAGGACCCCTCAGCAGAACTTTAGAGGGTCCCACGTTCAGGACTGGGAGGACCTTTGGAAGTTCTGAGAGGACTTCACAAAAATATTATTTGTCATAGATATATATTATATATATCAGTTACTGAGTTAGCTAGATTTAGACCATAAAGTTGACTTGGTACAGATCTGACAAAAAATGTTCTCGTCTTCAAAATCCAGCCAAATGTACATTCATGTCCACTCTTTAAAGAAATTACTAACAGCTATTGTGTTTTCAGCGTAGCAATAGGGCCCGATATTTAGACGAGACAAGTATAATGCCGACGAGTCGAAGACAAGTCGCATTATACTTGTTCGAGTCTAAATATCGAACCCTATTGCTACGATGAAAACACAATAGCGTTTATATAGCTATTCTGACATTAAATTCTGTGTTAAAATCATGTTTTTGTCAGCAACAAGTACCAGAATGGTCCATGTCGTTGATTGCAGACGACGGTTCACTTTCCGAATGAAGCCACGGAAATAACCGAACATTGAAAAACCCACGGACATGTATTACGGAGAAAACTCGAGATAACCGGATGCTTAGCATTATGTCAATATGTTACGAATCATATGACGTCATAACGTATCATGCTTGCCTACGTAGATTGCATGTTCGAAATCTGACTTCTGTTGGAAATTCGCGTGGTGAAGACTGCGGTAAATCTGTAGATGATAAGAGAACAAGGATTGTCTCAGAAGAAACGACGAAATGTTTCAGACCGGTAACTTCATTTCAACATTGCACTATACAATGGACGTTCTATGTGACAGGAGAGTTTGCTGATTTTGTGTTAAACATTGGAGAGGTCGTCTGCTAGAATCAGAGATAGGTCGCTTCAGATTGCAGCTTCTGGAAATTTGCAAGGTTTGTTGCCTGTTAAAGAACTGGATTTTACACGTAATGTATGTCATGTACAGTAAGCAACAACAAAAACACACACAAAGCAAATGGCATCGTCTGTCGACTAGCCACAGAAACAAACCTGGCGAGGTATGCGTGTACTTTATACACGTGGAAGAAACCGGAACCATGCGTCTTTGTTATTGCCGATATCGTTTGGATATCGGCAAAAATGGCCAACTTCCGTAGCGTTATGCTTTGATGATCGGAAAAGGGATGTGTGAGACCATCCCATCACAGCCCCCGAATTCCCCTACGTGTCCATCAGAAAAGCTATATTGGACGATAACAATCTGAAAATCAGTACTGACGGTAGGCATGATAACGCAAATTTAATTAGTGCATCGCGGGACCCGCACTTTTTAAGTTTCATGCCTCATAGGACCCCCTTTCAGAATTTCTTATACCTTTTTTGGCTTCTCAGTAGTGCTCAGTTATTTTTACACGTTTTTTCCTTTGGAAATGTTTTAAATGAAATAGCTTATAGTATTTATACATGCAAAATAATCATAATATTTAAGGAGAGGCTCGGGAACCGACAAGTCGGTTATAGAGCCACTAGAAAAATTGTCTCTCATAACTAGCTATTGGAAAATGGAGATTTTTTTTGCCCGAGAAGTATAATGGGTAGAGAAGTATAGTGGGTACCGCTGTAGTCCACAGACTGAGAGATAACTTTTTTTTCTTGATTTTTCAATAGTCCTTTTTCCTTACTATGGTATAACCTCCTTCTCTTATTTTCTTTTCACATTTAGTCAAGTTTTGACTAAATGTTTTAACATAGAGGGGGAATCGAGACGAGGGTCGTGGTGTGTGTGTGTAGAGCGATTCAGACCAAACTACTGGACCGATCTTTATGAAATTTTACATGAGAGTTCCTGAAAATGATATCCACGGATGTTTTTTTCTTTTTTTCGATAAATACCTTTGATGACGTCATATCCGGCTTTTTGTAAAAGTTGAGGCGGCACTGTCACACCCTCATTTTTCAATCAAATTGATTGAAATTTTGGCCAAGCAATCTTCGACGAAGGCCGGACTTCGGTATTGCATTTCAGCTTGGTGGCTTAAAACTTAATTAATGACTTTGGTCATTAAAAATCTGAAAATTGTAAAAAAAAAAAATTTTTTATAAAACGATCCAAATTTACGTTCATCTTATTCTTCATCATTTTCTGATTCCAAAAACATATAAATATGTTATATTTGGATTAAAAACAAGCTCTGAAAATTAAAAATATAAAAATTATGATCAAAATTAAATTTTCGAAATCAATTTAAAAACACTTTCATCGTATTCCTTGTCGGTTCCTGATTCCAAAAACATATAGATATGATATGTTTGGATTAAAAACACGCTCAGAAAGTTAAAACGAAGAGAGGTACAGAAAAGCGTGCTATCCTTCTCAGCGCAACTACTATCCCGCTCTTCTTGTCAATTTCACTGCCTTTGCCACGAGCGGTGGACTGACGATGCTACGAGTATACGGTCTTGCTGAAAAATTGCATTGCGTTCAGTTTCATTCTGTGAGTTCGACAGCTTGACTAAATGTTGTATTTTCGCCTTACGCGACTTGTTTTCTTCTTAATTCCAAAACTTTTCACTTTATGTGATTTATGGAAGAACAAAGATCACCGCAAAAAAACTTGCCAGTCTTTCAATTCCAAGTCATTCGACCATTACTGAATGCGTCCCTGAACAGATTGAAGGAGCGAAAAATCACCACTGGTGTAGAAATCTCTTGCTGATCAAGATACAAGTCTTTCAATAAGTCTAAATTGGAACATATCTTACTGACTCGTCCGTTCTTTGAAAAAAGGGAACCTCTATTTCAGGAGTTAGTTGTGAGTGCTGGTTTTCAAGTCTGGGGCCTCAATAACTGACTCGTCATCGATTCACGAGCCACAGCCTAACACTTAAGTTGAGTTTAGTTTAGTTTACACTACATTGGGGTGTGCACGTTAAAGATCCCACGGTTGACAAAAGGGTCTTTCCTGGCAAAATTGTATAGGCATAGATAAAAATGTCCACCAAAATACCCATGTGACTTATAATAATAGGCCGTGAAAAGTAGGATATGCACCGAAATGGCTGCGATCTGCTGGCCGATGTGAATGCGTGATGTATTGTGTAAAAAAATGTCATCTCACACGACATAAATAAATCCCTGCGCCTTGAATAACTCATAACTCATAACTCATAACATTTTATTGATCCAACAAAGGAAATTAAATTAGTCATCAGCACATATAGGTCATTAATTAATAAAGTATAAAAGAATAAAAGAAGAAAATTCATAAAACCCATGATATAAAAATACCCTTTTTTTCTTGCACACCTGACACACCGACACACCAATACACATGCATACATGCCTACATACATACCTACATAAATACATACATACATACATACATACATACATACATACATACATACATTCCATGTTAAAGTGTAGTTAAGAACATCACAGTAATTATATCATTGTTTGGATTAACATATTAACATATATGCGCGATATAAATTGCATAAAATAAAAATAAAATAAAAAAAATTAAAATCCCTGCGCTTAGAACTGTACCCACGGAATACGCGCAATATAAGCCTCATATTGATTGATAGTTGAGTTTGTGGGGACAAATGGAGTATAGGCCGTAAAGCCCATAAATCCTCCCATCAATATTTGTTCAACATTTAGTTTTCTTTGGTCTGCATTAACTTCCAAGATATATAATTATGTTCAATTCATTCATCAAAGTTATTATTAATAAGTCAAGTCAAGTCAAGTCTATATTTATTTATTTTAAAACCTAGGGTTACATGAATTCTAAACAAGAAGGGCAAAGCCCATACGACTCACATGCTTGACCTCGACCTTTAGGGTAACTAAACCTAGCAATGACATCATACACTAAGAACTGCTTTACACATTTTTTCTACCAAAATACATGTGACCTTGACCCAAGGTCAAGGTCATCCAAGGTCATGCAACACAAAGCTGTTAATTCAAGACATAGGAAGTACAATGGTGCTTATTGGCTCTTTCTACCATGAGATATGGTCACTTTTAGTGGTTCACTACCTTATTTTGGTCACATTTCATAAGGGTCAAAGTGACCTTGACCTTGATCATATGTGACCAAATGTGTCTCATGATGAAAGCATAACATGTGCCCCACATAATTTTTAAGTTTGAAACAGTTATCTTCCATAGTTCAGGGTCAAGGTCACTTCAAAATATGTATACAAATCCAACTTTGAAGAGCTCCTGTGACCTTGACCTTGAAGCAAGGTAAACCAAACTGGTATCAAAAGATGGGGCTTACTTTGCCCTATATATCATATATAGGTGAGGTATTCAATCTCAAAAACTTCAGAGAAAATGAGAAAAATAGCTGTTTTTTAGGCAACATTTATGGCCCCTGCGACCTTGACCTTGAAGCAAGGTCAAGATGCTATGTATGTTTTTTGGGGCCTTGTCATCATACACCATCTTGCCAAATTTGGTACTGATAGACTGAATAGTGTCCAAGAAATATCCAACGTTAAAGTTTTCCGGACGTCCGGACGGACGACTCGGGTGAGTACATAGACTCACTTTTGCTTCGCATGTGAGTCAAAAAACAATGTTTACAATAAACACGACAAAAAAGATATGTAATAATGAGACACAACACTTCAAATTAACCAGAAATAAATCAAACTTAATTCATAACTAAATAATTGTAATCATACATTTTTTAACAGGACTCTATTTGTTTCTGTTTTCGTTTTTGTTTTAATAAAAAACGTGAACAAATAATGAGAACTCTTTCAAAATATTCTTAATAAAAATATATAAAATTCAATAACTGTCGTTTTTTTGTTAATTCAAATAAATGTTTAAATTTGACTGCATTTGAATTTCTACGAAAATACAATGGTAACAACTTTTTCCTCAAGTGTTAAACAAGTCGCGTAAGGCGAAAATACAATATTTAGTCAAGTAGCTGTCGAACTCACAGAATGAAACTGAACGCAATGCCATTTTTCAGCAAGACCGTATACTCGTAGCATCGTCAGTCCACCGCTCATGGCAAAGGCAGTGAAATTGACAAGAAGAGCGGGGTAGTAGTTGCGCTAAGAAGGATAGCACGCTTTTCTGTACCTCTCTTTGTTTTAACTTTCTGAGCGTGTTTTTAATCCAAACATATCATATCTATATGTTTTTGGAATCAGGAACCGACAAGGAATAAGATGAAAGTGTTTTTAAATTGATTTGGACAATTTAATTTTGATAATAATTTTTATATATTTAATTTTCAGAGCTTGTTTTTAATCCGAATATAACATATTTATATGTTTTTGGAATCAGCAAATGATGGAGAATAAGATAAATGTAAATTTGGATCGTTTTATACATTTTTATTTATTTTTTACAATTTTCAGATTTTTAATGACGAAAGTCATTAATTAATTTTTAAGCCACCAAGCTGAAATGCAATACCGAAGTCCGGGCTTCGTCGAAGATTACTTGACCAAAATTTCAACCAATTTGGTTGAAAAATGAGGGCGTGACAGTGCCGCCTCAACTTTCACGAAAAGCCGGATATGACGTCATCAAAGATATTTATCAAAAAAATGAAAAAAACGTTCGGGGATTTCATACCCAGGAACTCTCATGTAAAATTTCATAAAGATCGGTCCAGTAGTTTAGTCTGAATCGCTCTACACACACACACACACACACAGACACACACACACACACACGCACATACACCACGACCCTCGTTTCGATTCCCCCTCGATGTTAAAATATTTAGTCAAAACTTGACTAAATATAAAAAAATGAACACTTAAATAATGAAATTCATCTCCGAGTTCTCCAGACTGGCATTTAACACATAATCTTTCGTTATGTGGCATATTTCATATTCGGCCTTTCTGAATTGGCAATTTATGATTTAATGTTCTAAAGCGTAAAAAAGAGAGTGCTAGGTTATTGGGTAAAATGTTCAAATAATTTTCAAATACATACATGTGTATCTTTAAACAATCTATAATTCAAACAAATTTCTTTTCCATTTAATTCCGATAACCACGATTGTATATTGATCTTTTAGGCATTGCAACGTTTTCAATTTAAACCATTTTTTGGAACATCGTAAATTAAACTGGTCATGCCAAAAACCACTTCTTCTTCTGCGTTCGTGGGCTGAAACTCCCATGTACACTCGTGTTTTTTGCACGAGTGGAATTTTACGTGTATGACCGTTTTTTACCCCGCCATTTAGGCAGCCATACGCCGTTTTCGGAGGAAGCATGCTGGGTATTTTCGTGTTTCTATAACCCACCGAACTCTGACATGGATTACAGGATCTTTTTCGTGCGCACTTGGTCTTGTGCTTGCGTGTACACACGGGGGTGTTCGGACACCGAGGAGAGTCTGCACACAAAGTTGACTCTGAGAAATAAATCTCTCGCCGAACGTGGGGACGAACTCACACTGACAGCGGCCAACTGGATACAAATCCAGCGCGCTACCGACTGAGCTACATCCCCGCCCCAAAAAACCACTAAGACCAAAGTTGTTTCAACATGTTTTAAATAGGGTGCTTCATATATATATTATTTACATACGATGCAAAAAACGGTGCAATACATTTGAAAACGTATTACTATTATTACAATCCACCAATTTAAACCAAAAACTAAATATTCTATTTGTAACTTGGACATCTAGTGGAAATTTGCCTAATTCGCCTCATACCATACATCTTATAAAAACGAAGCTGCAATTTTGTTGCTAAATTTACTAAATTTGGGCCCCATACTTCACAGCCATACTGTGCATACAAACCTACATTGACACACACACACACACACAGTTTGCGCATGTATTATAATTTATACCGAGAGAGAGAGCTACAGAGAGAGAGAGAGAGAGAGGGGGGGGGGTACTCAGAGAGCACACGTTACACAAACAAAACGAACGCATACTTATACTGCAGATGTCACAACACGTATCTGTGTCAAATGTCTGCACCAGGAGTAGATCTTCCCAAAGTCCCATTCTATAAACCAAACCACCCACCGGCTCTGGAACCCCAACAGGCATATTGACGGTAGCCCTGTGCAATTCAACTCCGTCTTTCTTCAGGACATCCCAGCAGCCGAAAGACCCACATCGCAGTCACCCCTCGCGTACCACGCGAGCCTTCGGTCCAGTGACTTCCTCATCCTTGCGGGATCGATACCAAGTTACAAAGTCAAACGTCGTGCAACGATCATCATATATGTTTGTTCTCATTCAGTCAGATTGTAAAAAAACCGGCGATGTTTCACACGGTTTCTGTGCTTTTCTGTTTGTGGTTAGATTTTTGTAATCTTTTCACCAGAAAGTTGTACGTTTTTGTTTGCATATGCCAATCTTTTCACCGCAAAGTAAGGTGAATATATGTATGCCGCAATGTAGTAGTAGTAGTAGCAGAGACTATAGAATGTATACTCTATAGTCTCTGGTAGTAGTAGTAGTAGTATGTAGGGGCGGCTATATTTGTTAGCCGAAGGCCGCGAGGCCTTCTTTGTCAGATACTTTGCATGCCTAAATCCCTATTCTTTCAATGCTTTCAATCAAAGTCGTAAAAAAAGGTTAAGAAATTTTGGAGAATTGTCCAAGAAGTTTTTGAAGGCGTCCACTGTGGGTGCGAATTTTATGTTAGTGGGTAGTGCATTCCAATTGTTAGCAACTCTATGAGAAAACGAAAACTTGCGCTTGTTAGTCTTACAGTGTTGAACAAAGATTTTTCCCTGGCTGTTTCTGGTGTTGTCTGTCTGCTTGAATGTGAATATTTTGTGCATGTCAATATCATCCACCCCATTTATAATTCTATATGTTTGTATTAGGTCACCCCTTGTCCTCCTTCCCTTCAGAGAGTGGAGGTCTAAGTATTTGAGTCTGTCCGCGTAAGATTTATCACGGCACTCCTTTAGAATTTTAGTTGCTCGACGCTGCACCCTCTCAATTGTCTCTTGAGGAATGGACTCCACACCACATTTGCATATTCCACCAGTGGTCTCACAAAGGTTTGTATAGCTTTAAGAAGGTGTCCTTGTCAAGAAATGAGAACGCTCGTTTGATAATGCCAATCCTCTGATTAGCTTTTGACACAACTCCTCGAATATGCGGGTCGAATGACAAATTGCTGTCGAAAACAACACCGATGTCCTTTTCTTCATCACATTCATTTATTTTTTCAATAGCATCATTGACAGTCATCACGTAGTCATATTTGGGATTCTTTTTACCAGAATGCAGAACATTGCACTTTGAAACATTAAAAAATAATTTCCATTTATTTGTCCAATCCTGAAGTAAGTGTATGTCTTTTTGCATGACTGAACTGTTTGTTGCTTTATTGTATAGCTTTGTATCATCCGCAAATATCTTCACTATACCACTAACCACATCTGGTAAATCATTTATAAACACTGTAAATAGAACCGGCCCCAAAACGCTGTGCCGGAGAGATACTGCAAGGTTGATATTGCTTACTTATCATCCAATTTTGCTGAGGTTTAAAGCAAAAATTGTACCTAACCGGACACTTGAGCTTTCTTTCAAGGTTACTGTTGTTGAATAAATATGACCAGCAACAGGACGAACGAACGAACATTAAACTTCATTCGACAAGGCTAATAAAGGTTTAAGGCACATTGCCTTATCTAACAACCTGTCCTTACAAATACTTGACATATTATTCATTAAAGAAGTATACAAATGGAGAAAGAAAAAAATGCTAAGGCAACAAGAATATAAAATAGAATTTTTATTGCGGAGAAAGTCAGAAAGAAGAGAAGAAGAGAAGAAGAAGTCAACCAGAAAACTGACAAACAACAAACACACACACACACACACACACACACACACACACACACACACACACACACACACACACACAAACAAACAAACAAACAAACAAAGACCATCTTGATAAAGATGCTGACATGGTAGGGATTGGGCTTGTTACCAGTCATGCATGAGTTACTGACATCTGAATTTGTTTGAATAACAGATTGGTTTGAATTGAAACTGGTCAATTTGTTCAATCAATTTGTAATGGACCAGGCAGTCTCTATGTGGACAAACACTCCATTCTGAACATAACCTATTCATTTTGTTGTCAGTGGTTGAATTAGTCATTACAAATTATATCATATGAATTTAATGTGTAGGGGAATGGCTCCTAATATGGACCACTTTTTGTTTCATGCTAATAACTAGCTTGTTTTCTTGCGAAGAAGTTTCATTTTGAGTTTGGTAGTCCTTCTCTCGTAGGTTAACCGTTAGGCCTAATTAGAGTGAAATAGCTTTGATAGACATTCAACAAAAATTAAATGCAGAAAAAATCACAAATGGTCCATATTAGGAGCCTGGTCGTCTAATATGGACCAGTGAAGCGGCCTTCACGAATCACTGTAAAAAGCCCCCTATACTTCAAAATAACATGATACAACTTAGTGTACAAGTCAGACTAATTAAAATATGCTTTAGATTGATCTGTGTCGGGTTGATGAGAGCATTATTTGAAGCACACCAGGAAACTAAAGAAGCTTATCAAAAACAGAGTGAAAATAAGTGAAATTATCAACTTCCACGAAAAGAAGCTTTTTGTTTTATTTTTTTTAAATCTCGAGGGCTAGTTATAGGTTATTTCCAGCAAGCTTCTTAATGAATTAATGAAAATAGCCTTTAGCTTTTATTTTCTTCGATTTGTTGAAGGTGGTCCATATTAGGGGACTTGCACATACTTTGAGATTTTGCTATTATTTTTTGTTTGCAGTAGAAACTCGGGGTCAACACTGCTAAAATGTAACAAAATGCGGTCTTAGCTGTCATTTATAGCAATTTTGTGTGATAAAAGCTTTAGCTGTGGACAGAAACGAGTCTGTTTTAGGCAGCAACTTTAGAGTGAATACTGCCAAAAGTGAAAAAAAGAGAAAAAGCCTAACGGTTTTGAGATGTGTGTTTCTGCAACTGTTTTGACATGTGCAAGATATCCAAAGAGGGTGAATACAGTGAATAAAACTTTTTTGAGCGCTCTAGCGCCGTTAGTTTGTCAGAACAGGAGGTGTTTCATATTAGGAGCCGGTCCATATTAGGAGCCCTTCCCCTACTGAAATACAATCTAAACCCTGTTTACAGACAGTAATTTGATATTTTCATGCTGCTGAATTCTTATGTTACATATCTGTTTGCCTAACTCCAAATCTTCATCAAAATTTGGTGACAACAACAACAAAGTCACTGAACGTTGATTCAGAATTTTAGTTATTCACAAGCATCTTATAATAGTTGCTGGTCTCAGGCCAAATCATGAATCATGAATGGAACGTTATTTGTTTTTGAAAGTCAACCATCATCATGATCATCAATATCATCCCCGTGTTATTTTTGACAACAGTGGCTTTGTCGGATCTTGGACATAATTATTTTATCGATATCAGCAATGCAGCCAGTGATTCTTGAGACTCCTTGTGATTGTATAAAGACTCATGGTAACGATATCTTACAATATTTTGTGCAAGTTGTGGTGAAAAGACGATCATAAAATTCCCAGAATTCCTTGTAGTCGCCAACGTCAGTCCACGCCTTTGGAAATTTGCTAATTTAGAGCGAAGTTGGAAGACTTTTTGGAAAATATCACCATGTTTGGTGCTCCGCAGGGTATAAAACGCCCGTCTGGATTTGATAGTGAGTAAAATGATCGCTTTCTTGCTTTGCTTTTAAAGTTTTTGCTGAACACAGACATGACATATGACCTCTGTCAAGTTGACGGCAATCGGCATACTTTCGTGTCAGGCAAATTTGCTGGCTGATTTTTATTATGGAAAGTTGCAATCGGTCCTACTCCTAGATCGGGTTAGCTCGCAATGCTCAGCACATCATACCCTAGATAAGCGTCCCAGATCCACTCTTTGCGAGATGGATGAAGGCCGTGAAGTTGCGCACAGTGGGTGTGGGACACAGTCGACTGACGCTGACAAAATTTCACAATGTTTTTTTCAATACATGTTTGTATACTAATTTAGTAATTACTATAAATGTGGGTGCTTATTTTGCTTATGAAACTGGCACTGGCAGTAACATTGGATAATTATTAAAGACTGTAAGCATAACAGCACTAACACTCTTTAGACTACACATTAAACAATAATTATTAGTTGTTATGGTATTGTGTTTTTAGCAATAATTGTTGTAGTTTTACTTTTAGACTCTTACTTCTTTAACCCTTTCGCTGCCAATCAAAACTTACTTATGTGCATTCCTGATTGCCAGGGAATTTTGGAGTTCGGGGTGTAATAATTCACAAAAAATTCTTGCTCCAAACTGGCAGTAGGTAGGTAAATAAAACCTATGTTATTTTTAAAGGAAATTGAACCAAGAATCTGTTTTTAGTGTCTAAACATGGAAACAATAATTAGTTTGGCTTATAATGATGTTTAAATATGAACTTTTGAAAAATCAGTCCGGCACATCTTCCGGTGCCTGTGGATCAAACACAGGTGGCTGTTTTGCTTGCTCCAAGAAAGGATCATAATCACTGTCATCTACCTGTTTCCAACGAATCGTCCGAAAGAAAATCTCCCCCTTCCCCTGTCAGTATCCATAATCATTTGCACCGCCTGTAGCGTCAGTCCGTCTTTGTTTTTCCCAACTAGGGCCCGGTCGACTGCCACCGTTAGCCATTTTGACGAGTCGAGCTTTCTCTCCCCTTTCCTGCCCGCCAAGGCCGAAAATCACCTTCAGACGCAAAACCGCGTCACCATTTATGTTAATTCTCTAAAAAGGCTTGCCTTTGGTCAGACAACATCAGAAGAAGAAGAAGAAGGTCAGAATCTGTGCTAGATGTGTCCCCAGGATGTTGGAGAAGGGTAGTTTCTTCTGGAGTACTTGCTTTGGAAGGTTAAAAGTAAAGCAAACAACAAAATTTGGGTTATGTGTAACAACTAACAGTAACAACTAACATGGCCCAAAACATAGGGCATTTAGGCCAATCTTTTAAAAACAATTATCACAGAGATAAAAGTGTCATAAGATTTCTTGTATGTGTGAAATTGCACACTTTATGATTACAGTGGGAGAATGGGGTGGGAATGGTGATGACAGCAATGATGGAACTGGACGGAAGAAGAAAAAGAGAAGTCGTTGGAACACAGAAATTGACGACAAGACTGTAATTCCTGGCATGCCAACTACCATTCCACCTAACCTCTCCAAGGAACAGGAGAAGCAGTATATTGGTATGCATCAGTATTCTTCTGCCAGGAATTGTATTAGATTGGGCCTGTTCTGTTGGTCATTTTCTTTGTCTACTGCTGCTGTGTTTGTCAATGTCAGTGTTTGTCTGCTTAATTCTGTGTTTTGTATGTTATTCACAGGTGGAGCTTCATGGGCGATCTCTTAATTTTGAATTGCTTCAGGAGTGATAATCTTAATTTCAAAATTGTTTTTTCTATGATCTGGTGAGACGATTAATGCAGCTGCCTGGAGGACTGGGTGGCCGAGTGGTAACGCACTTGCGCTCGGAAGCGAGAGGTTGCGAGTTCGACCCTGGGTCAGGGCGTTAGCAATTTTCTCCCCCCTTTCCAAACCTAGGTGGTGGGTTCAAGTGCTAGTCTTTCGAATGAGACGAAAAACCGAGGTCCCTTCGTGTACACTACATTGGGGTGTGCACGTTAAAGATCCCACGATTGACAAAAGGGTCTTTCCTGGCAAAATTGTATAGGCATAGATAAAAAATGTCCACCAAAATTCCCGTGTGACTTGGAATAATAGGCCGTGAAAAGTAGGATATGCGCCAAAATGGCTGCGATCTGCTGGTCGATGTGAATGCGTGATGTATTGTGTAAAAAATTCCATCTCACACGGCAGAAATAGATCCCTGCGCCTTGAGTCCGAGTCTGGTGATACGTGCGCGATATCAGACTTAATATAACATAGCTGCCAAGCTGATCATTTTTTTATGCAAATGAACTTTTTGAGTGATTGTTATAAATTATTGAATCTTATTGCAGTCCATTTCTTCACTGAGTGTTGTATTTCATGATTCAGAAGATTTTTGACTCACATGCGAAGCAAAAGTGAGTCTATGTACTCACCCGAGTCGTCCGTCCGTCCGTCCGTCCCCCCCCGTCCGGACGTCCGTCCGAAAAACTTTAACGTTGGATATTTCTTGGACACTATTCAGTCTATCAGTACCAAATTTGGCAAGATGGTGTATGATGACAAGGCCCCAAAAAACATACATAGCATCTTGACCTTGCTTCAAGGTCAAGGTCGCAGGGGCCATAAATGTTGCCTAAAAAACAGCTATTTTTCACATTTTTCCCATTTTCTCTGAAGTTTTTGAGATTCAATACCTCACCTATAAATGATATATAGGGCAAAGTAAGCCCCATCTTTTGATACCAGTTTGGTTTACCTTGCTTCAAGGTCAAGGTCACAGGAGCTCTTCGAAGTTGGATTGTATACATATTTTGAAGTGACCTTGACCCTGAACTATGGAAGATAACTGTTTCAAACTTAAAAATTATGTGGGGCACATGTTATGCTTTCATCATGAGACACATTTGGTCACATATGATCAAGGTCAAGGTCACTTTGACCCTTATGAAATGTGACCAAAATAAGGTAGTGAACCACTAAAAGTGACCATATCTCATGGTAGAAAGAGCCAATAAGCACCATTGTACTTCCTATGTCTTGAATTAACAGCTTTGTGTTGCATGACCTTGGATGACCTTGACCTTGGGTCAAGGTCACATGTATTTTGGTAGGAAAAATGTGTAAAGCATGTGAGTCGTATGGGCTTTGCCCTTCTTGTTTATTTAGTTTAGAGCACATTTTCATGCCATTGCCAAGGATTACTCAATAATTACTGGCAAACATTTCCATTTGCCCAGTTTATAACATTGATATACAGGTCTACATTGCACTTTTTTTTAACCATGTGTTTTCAGTATGTAATTACCCTCATTTAGTGTTGTCTAAAATAAGACTATATATATATATGCAGTTTGAATACATGTGCATTTAAACAAATGAAAAAAGTATGTAAAAACATGTTATTCGCAAGAAGGCACAACCAGTAAAACGGCAGTATAGATCTTACAAAGTGCTTAAAGTTTTGTTACTCATGCTGTGCTTAGTAGCGTAAATATGTGCTTGTGACACATTGAGTTTTGTTACTGATTGTGTGTGTGTCACTGTATGTCTCTTCATCTGTGTACATGTTGATACTAATAATAACCTGATTGAGGGGATAAAATGTGTGATGGTAATTTCATTTATGTGATATTTTTGCTTAAATCTGATTCACTTTTCTTTCAGTTCATTTACAAATAGAGGAGATTAGTCGTAAGCTACGCTCTGGAGACCTGGGCATCTCACCTAACCCTGAAGACAGGTGTGCATCTTGTGGTACAGCAGCGTCCTTGGCGCCAGCCAGCCCTAACGATAACCTAATTTAAACCATTGGATTCACACATTCCAGCTCTTATGCAGTTATCAGCTGATGGATGGTATATGTATCAAGTACACGTTATCATTATCTATTAATCCTTTTTGCAGACCTACTTGACTATGGTAAAACAAAAGGTGGTCGCTTTTATTTTTTATTTGGGCCATCCAATCTTTGTCTTTCTCAGTTTCTGTTTTTATTCTGTTCTTCTTTTTTCAAGCAGGATACTTAAAAACTGGTTTATTTATGGTTGATACTTCGCATATGTTTTATAGATAAAGTTGTCACTGCAAAATGTTTTTGAGTAACATCTAGAGCATTCCCTGTTCAGCTGCTTGTTAAAGAGAAAGTGTTTGTATTTATTGAAGCTGAAGAGTAACACTTTTTGTGAATTTACTAGCACTTGGAAGAAGAAGGGCATACATGCCACAGCCCAAATTCAGCTTTCACTATCCTGGATAGTGTCCCCTAGTGTGTGTGTCCCACCGGTGCTACCCAAGTTTCCCTCTCGCAGTGCCCCCATGAAATGTTGAGCTGTGAGTCTAGCTGTCAGTCTGACTGCCAGTATTGGCGTTAACCGGTCATACCGGTAAGTTGAAATGAGAAAATACCGGAACCAAAAAGGCTGCCGGTATGACCTACAGTTTGATTTTTGAACTACTGGAGTTTTTTTCGCTGATAAGACAACAAAACCAGTACGACTAGCCTACCGTTTTTTTCTGGACTGTTTGCATCATTAAAGTTTGCGTACCGGTTTGAAAAAATACTAGCGCCATCACTGACTGCACACCTTGAACTTTTCACTACTGCCAGAAGAAATCCACAGTGAAACTGGAAGATGTTCTTGGGTACTGAACACCACAGCCACTGAAGTAAGACTGAGACCTTGCTGAGCTGTTCAGGCATTTTATGGGGGCACTAGGTACAAGTTAAAACCCTTAGTCCTCAGTTTTAAGAATTTAGGTCAACGTGTTTGCTTTTCTTTTGATGATCTGAACCTTCCTTCAAGATCATTCTGTCAAGAAGCATCACCTTGATTTATAAGGTTGTTTTTATCATGTAATTGTCTTTCATAAGACATAGAATTTGTTGTTTTAATAAAAGGATTGATGTCAATGCATCATTTTTGTTAAGATTATTTGTTTATGTTATCATTTCTTTTACAAAATTCATGAAGCCATAAATTGGTCGAGCGAACATTGAGGTTAGCGTATATGAATTCTTCTAGCATGAAGTCCGCTGTCAGTTTTCAATGAGAAAGGGTACATAAGCTTCAAAGCGGATAACCACAAACAGCCTCTAGACATCAGATCAAAATCGTTTTACCTGATTGAGTCACTTGAGAAAAAGTGACTCTATGTAATCGGTCAGTGTTAGTCTGTCCGGCCGGCCGGCCGTCCGTAGACACCACCTTAACGTTGGACTTTTCTCGGAAACTATCAAAGCGATCGGGCTCATATTTTGTTTAGTCGTGACCTCCAATGACCTCTACACTTTAACGATGGTTTCGTTGACCTTTGACCTTTTTCAAGGTCACAGGTCAGCGTCAAAGGAAAAATTAGACATTTTATATCTTTGACAAAGTTCATCGGATGTGATTGAAACTTTGTAGGATTATTCTTTACATCAAAGTATTTACATCTGTAGCCTTTTACGAACGTTATCAGAAAAACAAGGGAGATAACTAGCCTTTTCTGTTCAACACACAACTTAACGTTGGGCTTTTCTCGGAAACTATAAAAGTGACCGGGCTCAAATTTTATGTGAACGTGACTCATTGTGTTGTGAATAGCAATTTCTTCCTGTCCATCTGATGCCTCATATAATATTCAGAACTGCGAAAGTGACTCGATCGAGCGTTTGCTCTTCTTGTTTTAAGCTGGAACTTGAGACACACAAGAAAAGTATTTTTATCAATTTATTTTTCATTTATTTTGGTTATTATTCTTACCTGTATAGTCCTCATTTCCCTCTGAAGGTGCAAAGATGGATAAATATGACAGGGCTCCTACTTTTCTGCGAATTCGCTGATTTCCGAGAATATAAAAAGAAGAGACTGATCAAATTTCCTAATGAATGCACCATTTTGAAAGTAACTTTGTAAGAGAACAAATAAATTGTAAATTGCTAAAATATTCCAGACCCACTTGAATTTGAGGAACTTTAGCTTTTCTTCAGTGGGAGCCCTGGTATGAGTGTCTGTAGGTTGCAGCAGTTGATGTATGTCCCACCGTTTATTTGTTTGTTTGTTTTCATGTGAGTCCCTGCAGCTAATTTGGCCTTTTGAATGATTACATTATTCTTTGCTCCTAGCATCAGCCTCTGAAAAATTGTAATGTCAATAGTCGTCTTTGATGCAGAGTTGAGCTTGCACATGTATTGACTACAGATAATTCTTATGCAAAACAAGAGTTTATTGTCGCTATTGAATGGAAAGTCTGAAATTGTGCATTGTAATTTGTATTGTGTTCCGTGGCAGTAAGAATATCTTTCCTTCCAGCCAGGGTGTTTAAAGTGGGAGCTTTGTTTAACTGCTATGCATGTCTTTCTGCAGCTGTAATTAATAAACCATGATGTAAATAATCTCTCTTTGATTGACTAATCATGTGAACCTGACATAACTGACATTTTGGTACAGGTTGTAGGCAGTGCTGTTTCAGATTTTATGCACTATTTCCGGCATCTTTTAGCCCCTGCTTTTTTTTCTTTTTTTTTCAAGCTAATGTGCGAATGCTTTCATGAGGAGTTACTCTGTTCTGCCTCGTTTAATGAGCTTTGAAACTACATTTCCAGGGGTGAGGTTCTCCAGTCATTTTGAAGGTCTGGTTGACCCTCATGAAATTTCAAGGTCACGTCGGGGTCAAGTTGAGGTTTAAGAAATAGAATTGTTGCGTTTTTGCTGATGTTCTTGTAGCTGAAGCATTGACACATGACCACTTTGTCTTTGATGATTCCGGCACAAGGTGTAAATTTGATTGACCCCGTTTGTCTGTTAGAGGCATAGCATGGCCGGCTGGCTGTTGTAAATTGAATTAAAAAGCTTTGTTTCTTGCAGTAAATTGGACTTTTCTCAAAAGGATTTGTAGCTATCACATTCAAACTTTGTACACTTATAGTCTCATATGACCTTCTTTGTTCACAAAGTTTGGACAACTTCCACCAAATGTCAAGGTCATTATAACATTGAAAACATTGTTGAAAGGTCAAAATGGTATGATTGTGTAGTAGAAACTAGTATTATTGCTAAGGCGAGTGTTTCAGGCGTTTGCCTTTCTTGTTTGTCCTGACTAATTGAATCCGGGGAGCACCAAAAAATGACAATTTCATAGAACAGCAATCGGCTTGCATCAGTAATAAGGAAATGGCTAAAAATAATGTGATCATGCAAATTCCTGCTCTCTTGTTCAGTCAATTTGTCAAAGTTCTCTGATCTGGCTTTAAAGTTTAACACGATTGCTTCGCAAGATATGGTAGGGTGTTTTTGCCAGGAGTTTTCTTATCCCTGTGATAATGAAACATGTACTGTCTTTGCTTTCTCCTTTGCTTATGATTTGGTCAAATTGGTCCATAGTTTTGAATAAAAAGGTCTAGTTGGTAACCACATGGCTTTCATGTGTTTGAATACAAATTGATGTCTTGTTTGTGACATTGTTGCCGTGAACATTTGATGGAAACTTGGTAGTATAGTCAAGTGTGTGCAGGAGGTTTTACCTTTGCTTAGAAGTGAAATATAACGGGGCCATATGTCTTTTCAAACGTAGCTGCTATACACGCAATTTGTGGGTAAATTTCTATAATCTGGCTATACCTGCTTTTATTCCACGTGAATTTGTGTGGTGGTCCTGTGACTGTGAGGTGTGTTAAGACGGTTTCTTAGTTCGGCATGATGAATGTAGTTTGTACATAATTTTTTTGTTTCCAGGATTGAGTAACTAATGAAACGACAGATAATTGACTGATGATAGATACCTAACAAAATTCATTGTCTTATAGCTCAGCATGACTGCACAGTGACTTCTGTTGATGCTCTCCAAATTCTTCACAGAAATGTCCTCTTACTCGGTTTGCGAGTTCAGTGCCACCACCTAAACGGGATGGCTTTCAGTAGCACTTGATTATCTCCCTTTCATCCATTTTGTTTTCTTTGCATTTTTGTTTGCCGATTTCTGAAATATAAAAACATTTCAGGCGTAAATTGTAGCTGTCTTTTTTTTTTATACAGTTCTCAAAGGATTGGGTTTTTTTTTTTAAATTTTGGGGAAGGGTGTCAATCAGTATATTCTGGATTGTAAATGAATGATGAGTTATAAAACTCAATGCCCTGTTGAGCACTTATGTCTTTTTTCTCCAAAGTTAACTATGAACCCTTCCAAGAAGACAATTCGGAACAGGCGAGTCAAGAACGAATAAATTGTATTTGTACACAGGACACAAAATTCAATAAGTAGAGGTGTTTTAAACCTGCCCGTCAAATTGTATAATTGGACTATGGATTCTATCAAAAATGTGTGTGTTGTTCAGATCTCCCTCCCCAGAGCCGATCTACAACAACGAGGGCAAGCGGCTGAACACACGTGAATACCGCACGCGCAAAAAGCTGGAAGACGAACGTCACCAGTTGGTTGTGGAAGCCTGGAAGCTCAACCCCAACTACAAACCCCCTGCAGACTACAAGTAAGCCATCGGCACTGTTGTGTTTCTTTCTTTGGTGTTTAACGTCGTTTTCAACCATTCAAGGTTATATCGCGACGGGTGCACTGTTGTGGCTAGTAGACTTGTGAAAATGGCGATGTTACAAAAAGGAGTTTGCCGTATTGTTCTGGGTTTCATGTCTGTTAACTTGTTTGATCGGACTCGATGGTCCAACCCCTGGCCAACTGTCCTGGAGTTTTTTTTCTTCTTCTTCTTCTGCGTTCGTGGGCTGAAACTCCCACGTACACTCGTGTTTTTTGCACGAGTGGAATTTTACTTGTATGACCGTTTTTTACCCCGCCATTTAGGCAGCCATACGCCGTTTTCGGAGGAAGCATGCTGGGTATTTTCGTGTTTCTATAACCCACCGAACTCTGACATGGATTACAGGATCTTTTTCGTGCGCACTTGGTCTTGTGCTTGCGTGTACACACGGGGGTGTTCGGACACCGAGGAGAGTCTGCACACAAAGTTGACTCTTGAGAAATGAATCTCTCACCGAACGTGGGGACGAACTCACGCTGACAGCGGCCAACTGGATACAAATCCAGCGCGCTACCGACTGAGCTACATCCCCGCCCGTCCAGGAGTTTGATATGTAAGATGTCTTCATACGGTAAAATGTTTTGTCGCCAGAACATTTGAACTTGTGCATATTTTCAATCCAGGTCCATCTGACCTACAAAGGTGAAACCCTGCTCGGAATCGCAAAAAGTTTCTCAATATGAAAATAGAAATAAAATTACCAATTAAAAAAAACTTTCTTTTTAGACTGATTTTTCAGGACATTTTCAAGGTCGTTAGTGGCAGGTTTTACTGTATTTGTGTGCTGTCCCCTCCAAGCTGGATTTAGTCCAGTAATGATAATAATATATGATTTTTGTAAAGTATTGATTCATAAAAACAGACTTGTGACACTGTGTTTCTTTGTGTGTGTTGACAGGCCTCCAATTGTGCGTGTGAGTGACAAGGTGATGATTCCTCAGGAGGAACACCCTGACATCAACTTTGTCGGCCTGCTCATCGGTCCGCGTGGCAACACTTTGAAAAATCTGGAAAAGGAGGTAAGCTTCAGATACGCTTTTGTCAGTTGTGAAAACCTGAGAATGCTGTTGAACTTCTTCTGCTTATTTTAATGTTATGTGCGGTTGTTAATTTTGGTTTTAATTTTGTTACACATAGTGCATAGCATGTAGCTTCAGTCATTTTCACTGAGGCAATAAGCGTTATTGCTGTGTATTCACAGTTGTGCTTTTTCAGACAAGTGCTAAGATTATGGGAAATTCTTGTTTTGTAAGGCTGTGTATGAATATGTGCGTGTGTGTGCTCACATGTGTAAATGCTTTTGTGCGAATTTGGTTGTATAATTTGCTCTCTTGCTTTCAGACTGGTGCTAAGATCATCATTCGCGGCAAAGGATCCGTCAAAGAAGGAAAGATTGGCCGCAAGGATGGTCAACCTCTACCGGGAGAAGACGAACCTCTGCATGCGTATGTGACTGCAAACAACCCAGAGAATGTGAAGAAAGCTGTGGAAAAGGTGAGGCGTAGTTCTACCTTGCTTCATCTTTCTTGTCAAACGTTAACATGGTACAGTTGCTTTTAGTGAAGTGAAGGAATAACTACACTCAGTCTCTGAGAAACAGAGAACAATGTGTTGAACTGTTGTGTTGATTCTAGGAAGAAGAACAGCTGCTAATTGAAACAACTTTTTTTTTTTACTTATTCAGATTTATTTTTGTGTTCATCTATTTTAATTTTTTAAAAATTGTTTTGTTGCAGATAAAGGAAATAATTCGCCAGGGCATAGAGGTTCCCGAAGGTCAGAATGATCTTCGGCGACAGCAGCTGAGGGAACTGGCTCTACTGAACGGAACTCTGCGGGAAAATGATGGTTTGGCGTAAGTTGACAGCTATGAATCGTATGATGCTTCTGTATGGGTTCACTTTGAGCATGACATTTTGAAAATGAAAGGAAATGAATGGCAACTTTCAGAGCAAATTGGCTTTATATCTCTATTGGGCTAACAATCAACCGTGATGTCAAAAAAGAAAGGTCACCTGTATTTATCATACCACAAAGTGTGTTGGGGGGGGGGGGGGGGGGGGGGTAGTCTTGGCATTTGAGTAATCTTCAGACAAAGATCATGCCTTGAAACAAATACGAATTGGTTAATATGCTGAATATGTTAATAATATTTTGAGTCACTGATTAAAAAAGTCCATCTGTTCACAAGTCTTTTGTGACATTATAAAAAGAGTCCATGTTCTTAAAACATTGAAGCACTGGGCAAGGTATTGTCTCTGAATGCCTCAAAATGGATACAAATAGAGGTTACGGTCAGATTTTTGTTCTCTGATTTCTGATACCTGATAGTTCTTCCTTGATGATTTTCTGATAACTCATACTGTTTCCTCAATGACTGTGCAGGAAGCTAAAGCAAATTGCACAGGCACAGACGATCGTGACCAACACCATTCTCTGCACGGTGTGTGGCGGTGCTGGGCACATCGCTCAGGACTGCAAAGAAAGGAAGTATGTACTCAGTATGTGTGTGTGTTTGTTGGTCTTGTGTGTGTTTGGATTGTAGGGGATTTGAAAGGATGGAGACAGTAGCTAGATTTAGAGAGAAGAACAAAGCCCACCACTTTCTCTTCGCCACCTTATTTTCTCTTGCCCGCTGGGATGCGCGCGCACAACGAAACTCAACAGTGCGTGTTAAAAAGTCACGGTTTAGACTGACGCCAGCAGAGAAGTTCTGGGGGGGGGGGGGGGTGACTCTAAACTCCAAATGTATCGGCTGTGCTAAAGATAAATCTCCCAGGTACGAGTCAGATAAAACTGTTCATCCACTTCTTGAGCTGAAGACCATGCGTCAACAAGCCATAACTACTCTACACTTCACTGTTGGTTGCACCCCCTAGTGAAGCACACAGATTGACTTGTGATGCAGTCCGATCGGTTGATTAAAACGCTAGGCAATGTATTACTGTAATCCCAACTCTCTAATTTGTCAGTGTATTGTTTGAAAATGAAATGTCTCGGCTGAGGACAGGAAATGAGGAATAAATAAGTAAAAAATGTTTGTGGTTTTCCTGCAGACCTGGAGACTCGTTCAGAATGACACAGGTACAGACTTCTACTGACCGTGCCAAGATGGACAGTGAGGTAAGTTACTTCTTGTCACAATTTTCTTTCTGAAAAAGATGAAATTGTACCCACTAATCAGACAATGAAGTTGTATTTTATTGAATTATTGGCATACAAATAGTAGATGCTGAGAGTGGTAGCCTGTTTTTTCTTCCTTCTTTTTTTGAAATGCAATTATGCTTAGTCACACGTCACATCTTATGTGTCCAAAAAGATAGTTGCTGTGCGTATTAACCCACCGATAATTTATGTTGTGTACCACAGTAGACTGATTGATTTTTTTTACATATGCTGATAAGAAAAAAATGTTAAAGGACAAACTAACCATAACAATTACTCCCACAAGCTGTGATCTTTCTCAATGTATAAAACCTTGTAGTAAAATCTTGAATTGTTTTGTTTGCTTGATACAGTACATGTCTCTGATGGCTGAGCTGGGAGAGGGACCCCCGCCCAAGTCAACATCAGCACCCACCCAACAATCTCACCGGCCACAGCTTTTCCACAACCAGATGCCACCCAATCCTATGGTCAGTACTTGTGTCACATGTCAAGTTACAGTGACAGTTGTCATTTACCACACCATACAATAACATATTAATGAAAAGCAGAAGAAGATGGCTTAGGAAAGTAGGTAGGCAGGTTGAAATTATTTTTCTAATCTGATCAAACTCATTTGCCAGATAGATTATAGGCCTAGATAGAAATATAATTCTGATACTATCAAGTGAACTTTTGAATAGACCTGAAATTCAGATCTGACCCAGCTGAAAGTAGAATCTGAAATTTAGATCTCAGCCAGTTGAAATCAGAAGTAAGTCTGATTTCTTACATATAGAATGTGAATGTAGTCAGATTCCAATCTCAGTCATGGAATATATTTTCTCTGTGTTCAGTGTTCTAGCAGAGAAACTTGTACATGGCAGCTCACTGTCTCCAGGGAAAAAGCAACCTGAATTTGCATGAGGGTTTACTTCACAGGACTATATAACATTATCTTACCAAACCTTACGTAACCGGTAATCTGGCCATACTTTAAGCCGCTTCGGGTCATTTAGGATGACGAAGCAAAGACTCTTCTACGAATGTATGGTACAATGTGACAGGCTTTCAACCCACCCTGGCAACAACAACAGCAGCAGCATCACCATCATCATCATCAGCAGCAGCAACAGCACTCAACGCCCCGCCCGCTAGCACTGCAAGCCCCCCCTTCCATGGTGCCCCCCATGTCTCAGCAGAACCGCATGCCACCTTCCCTCCCCCTGCCCAACCCCATGGCCTCTCAGGGCCCACCCCCGATGAGACCGTGGCAGCCACCCCAGCTCAACACTACTACACCGTCCCTGCTGCCTAACCCCTCAGTTCCTATGGGTGAGTGATGGATTCACTTTTGTCTTGAACTTTTTTTCTGAAAAATTTGTTGATCTCAATATGTGTGCCTCAGAAAATGTAAAATCTTGTGCACACTAGTTGCAGAGGAGGCAGTCAGTGCTAAGCTATTTGTTCTCTTATCAACTCATTTATTCCCTTTACTTTGTTGAAATTGTTGTAACTTTATGATTTTCTGGTGGCTTTGGTCTTTAAGAAAAATAATCAAGACCCCTTTTTGTCCAGTTACAGAACAAGCTTCTAAGGCCTAATCATTGAAAATGTTGCAGCACTGTAGATTGATAATTTGTCATGATCAGCACAGCTGCAATAGTGTGAAGACAACAGGAAATGGTCCTTGTGGTCGACAATGTCACGTCAACAGTGCATCGAGTATATTATCCCAATACAGTAAAACCTGCATCCAGCGGACCCTTATTTCGGCGGACACCTTTGCATCACGGACAATTCAAGTGAGGACGGATGTATTTTACACTCAAAAACACCTTAACACTATTGTGACTAGCATTGCCACGGCGTTAACGTCCTGCCTGCCCAAGCTTGCCACCAAGAAACTTCCCAAAAAACAGTAACTGTAAAGAAATCTGTCTAGCAAGCTTGAATTAAGTCCAATCACCACCACATTTTGTGTACTAATTAAAAAATGGATGCCCAGTTCAGTCGTGCTATTTATAAGTTTGTCACGCAATTTGTTTTAGCAAAGGGGGGGTGAAAGGGGGATAATTTGTGTTTTTTTGTGTGTGTTTTCTTTTCCACTGCTTTTTTAAAAGTTATTTTTTAACAGAAAGTATTATAAATAATGTTATAACCAAACAAGGTGTAAAACATATGAATTAGCTGAAATATTGTTAACATTCTACACAGAAATAAGGAGACAGTACAAAGAAAAAAACAAGCAAATCCCGCATTCACTCACAGCATCCTGACTCAAATGAAACAAAACTGTGACACTCACCAAATGATGTCTAGGTAATCCATATTGAATATAAGTCACATTTTCACAACAAAGTCCCAACTGTACACCTATGAACATTTCCAAAAGGAAATGTTGTCTAAAAAACAGCTATTTTTGAGTCACTTGAGAAAAAGTGACTATGTAATCGGTCAGTGTTAGTCTGTCCGGCCGGCCGGCCGTCCAGCCGGCCGGCCGGCCGTCCGTAGACACCACCTTAACGTTGGACTTTTCTCGGAAACTATCAAAGCGATCGGGCTCATATTTTGTTTAGTCGTGACCTCCAATGACCTCTACACTTTAACGATGGTTTCGTTGACCTTTGACCTTTTTCAAGGTCACAGGTCAGCGTCAAAGGAAAAATTAGACATTTTATATCTTTTCTCGGAAACTATCAAAGCGATCGGGCTCATATTTTGTTTAGTCGTGACCTCCAATGACCTCTACACTTTAACGATGGTTTCGTTGACCTTTGACCTTTTTCAAGGTCACAGGTCAGCGTCAAAGGAAAAATTAGACATTTTATATCTTTGACAAAGTTCATCGGATGTGATTGAAACTTTGTAGGATTATTCTTTACATCAAAGTATTTACATCTGTAGCCTTTTACGAACGTTATCAGAAAAACAAGGGAGATAACTAGCCTTTTCTGTTCGGCAACACACAACTTAACGTTGGGCTTTTCTCGGAAACTATAAAAGTGACCGGGCTCAAATTTTATGTGAACGTGACTCATTGTGTTGTGAATAGCAATTTCTTCCTGTCCATCTGATGCCTCATATAATATTCAGAACTGCGAAAGTGACTCGATCGAGCGTTTGCTCTTCTTGTTCACATTTTTCCCATTTTCTCTGAAGTTTTTGAGATTGAATACATCACCTATATATGATATATAGGGCAAAGTAAGCCCCATCTTTTGATACCAGTTTGGTTTACCTTGCTTCAAGGTCAAGGTCACAGGAGCTCTTCAAAGTTGGATTGTATACATATTTTGAAGTGACCTTGACCCTGAACTATGGAAGATAACTGTTTCAAACTTAAAAATTATGTGGGGCACATGTTATGCTTTCATCATGAGACACATTTGGTCACATATGATCAAGGTCAAGGTCACTTTGACCCTTATGAAATGTGACCAAAATAAGGTAGTGAACCACTAAAAGTGACCATATCTCATGGTAGAAAGAGCCAATAAGCACCATTGTACTTGCTATGTCTTGAATTAACAGCTTTGTGTTGCATGACCTTGGATGGCCTTGACCTTGGGTCAAGGTCACATGTATTTTGGTAGGAAAAATGTGTAAAGCAGTTCTTAGTGTATGATGTCATTGCTAGGTTTAGTTATTTGACCTTGACCCTGAAGGTCAAGGTCATGTCAAGGTCAAGCATGTGAGTCGTATGGGCTTTGCCCTTCTTGTTATTACATGTAATGAAAGAAAATGAAAGAACTAAACATGCATAGACACTCTATTTACATTTATTAATAAACATGCACACACATACAATAAAACTACATGTACCACTAACAATCATGTAATTCATTTGGCTGTTGGGTTTTTTTCCAAAAAAGTGTCGGCGCATTCATATTCATAAGAAAGGACACCTTGCTACAAAGGACAGTGGCAAGGTTCCCCAAGAGTGTCCTTTACTCGCAGGTTTTACTGTAATGGCATCACCTCGATATCAACATTACCCCCCGCGGGTTAGGGGGAAGAATTTACCCAATGCTCCCCAGCATGTCCTAAGAGGCGACTAACGGATGTCAAGCAGTGTGTGGGGGGTGTTGGGTCCTTTGTCCTGGAGACTTGCGTTCTCCCGGTGAGGTGGTGTGTTGTGCTACGTTGCGGGCCCCTGGAGCGATTTTTTGATTGGTGCTTTTGTGAACAGGAAACAATTGACGAGTGGCTCTGTCCCATCTCCCCCCATTCCCCGTCGCGATATAACCTTCGTGGTTGAAAACGATGTTAAACACCAAATAAAGAAAGAAAGAAAGACTAACGGATTCTGTTTCTCCTTTTACCCTTGTTAAGTGTTTCTTGTATAGAATATAGTCAATTTTTGTAAAGATTTTAGTCAAGCAGTATGTAAGAAATGTTAAGTCCTTTGTACTGGAAACTTGCATTCTTCCAGTAAGGTCATATATTGTACTACGTTGCAAGCCCCTGGAGCAAATTTTTGATTAGTGCTTTTGTAAACAAGAAACAATTGACAAGTGGCTCTATCCCCTCTCCCCCCTTTCTCCGTCGCGATATAACCTTCGTGGTTGAAAACGATGTTAAACACCAAATAAAGAAAAGATATCAACATTTCTTCACTAAGTTTCTGCAACAAGGTGTTGTTTTCACGTACAGGTGTCCCACCCCCGCATAACATGCAGATGTCGGCACCACCCCCACCGCCAAACAGTCAGGCCCAGCCCAACATGCCCTGGAGCCTCAACTCTCTGCAGTCCACTATGGCACAAGCTGGAATGGGCCAGCCTGGCATGCAGCAGCCCGTTATGCAACAGCCCGGTATGCAACAGCCTGGCATGCAGCAGCCAGGTATGCAACAGCCCGGCATGCAGCAGCCCGGCATGCAACAGCCTGGCATGCAGCAGCCTGGCATGCAGCAGCCCGGCATGCAGCAGCCCGGTATGCAACAGCCCGGTATGCAACAACCAGGTAGGGCAACTTGGTGGCGTTGAATGGTAAGCAGGGCATTTTGTGTGTGTGTGTGTGTGTGTGTCACTGTGTGTGTGGGTGTGTCACTGTGTGTGTGTGTGTGTGTCACTGTGTGTGTGGGTGTGTTTGTGTCGCTGTGCGTGTGTGTCACTGTGTGTGTGTGAGTGTGGACGCTGTAGGCTGGCTAAAAACTTTAAAAGTCAGTGTCACATGCGGATAAAATGCATCTGTGCAAGGATGGTGAAAGATTTTCAGCTGACTTGAGCAAAAGTTACAACTTGTTACTGAGTGGCGTAATCATCTTCTGAGTTATCTTGGAACCCATCTGGAAAGAGTTCAAGGGAGTTCAATGAAATTCCTTCTGCTTGAGGCAGTCTCCAAGCATTATCCCTGTTCTTTGTACTGTACATTTAATTTTTAAAAATTACTTGTTCTCGCTGCAGGAGTAAGCATAGCCATGGTGCCACCCCCACAAGTGCAGACCACCACCAGCGCCCCTTGGCAGCAAAACCCCATGGGTATGGCTTCTCTGCCACCGTGGCAACAGCAACAACAGCACCAACAGTCCGCCCCACCACCAGTGCCACCACCCCCACCACCACAAAACGGGCAGCAGGGTTTCAGCCACATGCCCCCTCCACCCCCTCCAACTGGCTTTGACATGGGGCAGCAGATGGGATCGGGGAATCCTATGATGGTGGCTCCCCCTCCTCCTCCCCCTCCCCCACACTGATGTGCTGGACAAAACGGAAAAAAATCAGAACAGTGACTGCAGATACATTTTTAAGGGGATTGTTTTGAGTGATGCTGTGGAGAAATTATATGGATGCAATCTGATTTCCTGCACTTGCTTTGAGGGAGAAAATAAATTGTCATGTGTAATTGTGTGCTTATCATTTTCATTATTCTGACTGTTAAACATGTTTAGCGCAGATCTCAGAAGAAACCTGTTTTCACTTCATGTTATACTGTCACTTTGTTTCTCATCAGTTGTCATCGTCACCCAAGAAATAAGACATTTTTGTTACACATGCTTGTACGGCCACGTGTTATTTTGCTATTTCTTTCCTTGCATTCTGGTCTGCAGGCCTTTCCATGATGCCTGGTTTGTAATCTAAACATTGAACTTTGATCTCTTGTGAATTTTAGGTTGGAAGAAACCTCGAAAACATGGAATCCACTATGAACTTTTACATTGTTACGACAATATCTAAGACCTGTACATGTTTGAAGTGTTCTCTGATGAGAGATACCCTAAAGAAGCCTTGCAAACTTGACTTGTTAATGATTTTTCTAGGTAGACACCTTGTAAAGATGCTTGAGACCCCTCCCCATTGCATTCTGCTTACTCTGTCAAACAGATCAGTGATATTAACTCGTATCAGTGTAGTAAGCAACAGTTACATTCCAACAACAAAATCAAGAAATTGTTAGTTACTGTTCTTCATGTCTTCTGTAACTTCGTCTGACTGTTGATTTTCACATGTCATTTGAATGTTTATGTACACCATTTCCAGTCGGCAAAATCACTGTTCAAAAAGCTGTATTCAGACTTTTTGTGTGTGTCCCTCTCTGTCTCTTCATCATCTCTTTCTTCTTTTATTTTGGTGATTTTCGAATGACAGCATTCATGAATAATGTATATTTGCTGTAGATTTTAGATGCATTGATTTATTTAAAGTTTTTGTTGTGTTCAATTCATCTGCGTGCTTTTACATGTTTTGTCATCATTTCAAATTGTAATAAAGTGATAGCTCTTTTATGTTTGGATTTTAATGACAAAAGGTTGCTTCTGTAATGAAGGGAATTGGGTTATCAGAGTTTGTGTGAGAGTTGATGGCAGACACAATTAACATGATGACTAGTTGCAGTGGTAACGAGTGGCGAGTGTTAATTCGTTGACACTTGCTTAGCGAAACAGCAATTGTAAACAAGGCAGTAGATGTGAAGGTCCCCCCCTCCCCCCCTTCCTTTCACTCTTGTTGATTAGGCTCTGCCTGCTTGTAATTGTTTAAGACAGCAGCCTTTTGGTGGGGAAGCATTGTTATGTAGGCCTGATATTATTTGGGCGAAATTAACTTTGCAAAGTTTGCTGCAAAAAGCTTTGGCACTGAATTTTTCGTATAAATATTTTGGTAAGTCTTCGCGAAATCAACTGAAAGCTCAATTGAGGACAGTCTTAACTAAAAAATAAACAGTCTATGTTAAAATATTTAGCCAAAACTTGATTAATGTAAGAAACAGGAACACAAGTATATGTCATTAACACAAAAAAAGGCTGTACAGCAATAAGACGGACACACATGTACTACAATTACAGTTATTGAAACCTCCACTGATAGTTAGCTGCTAAAAATAAGAATGGCCAATGTGTGGAAGTCTGTGCATTAATGTGTCTGATGTAAATGACTGGAGTGTGCCACTGTGTTGGGAATCATTTGCCCCATTTATTGCAATACAATGTCATGTAATTGTGTCTTCTGAAGTTTGACATTCACAATTACAAAGTAATGCGCGGTACCATGTTTGTATGGTTGAGGTTTGAACATAAACAATTCTTTATGAACTCACCATGGTTTCTGGTCATTCTGAACAAATTAAATCTGACATTATTGTATTCGCGTGTTTTGCCTTATTTGACATAGCAGTGGCCCTCTGTCACTTGTGTGAGATTGAGTGTGTGTGTGTGTGTCCATCGCTCTTGCTTTCTCTCCCTCCCTCTCACTGACTGACTGGATTTTGTTTGTTCTGGTAATCTACATAGCAAAACACCTCAAAATCCAAAGTAAGGAACTCATGGTAGGAACAAATAGCAAGTATTTGACAATACTGAGTTTTCATTAGGAACAGGATCCCATTTTACAACATTTCACAATGCTGAATAGTATCCAATCTACTTCCACATAACATGACAAAGAAACATAACAGAAAAGAGCTGTTTACGAAAGGTTTTAATATTTCAAAGAAAACGTGATTCATAATGTGCACCGCTTATCTGCTTACTAAACAGAACACTTGGTGAATGAAGCATTCTGTCATGCTGAGTTTGGTTCATCAGGGACCTATATTGAGATAGGTCTATGGGTTCATACATTGCCTCAAAGTGAAATACTGCAAATTAACAGTTTCAAATACACATTTCATGAGAACTGAAGGTGCAAATTTTATGCAAAACCACACAAACTGCAATGTAACCTAAATGCTTTACCAGCCGATACGGATTTTTAGTAGGTATTTCAACTTTTTCATCTAATTCTCAGTAAAAAGACATAACAACAATGGCCGACATTCCCGCAACTTTCAAAGCGGTAAGTGATCATTCATTCTTTACTCGGAGTGAGCTGCTGTAAATGGTTCGGAGCATTTACCAATCGTGTGTGGAAACTGATTGGAAAAGCCTAGAAACTAATTTCAAATTTCAGCGCTTAAAACCGCGAAAAGTGGTGCTTTCGTCTGATGGAGTCACTGAAGCTGCAGGTGTTCGTCACACTCACAGGAGCCGATCACAGGCGGGTATCGTCCACTGGACTACTACTATCACACTACTACTATCACAGAAAGTAGTCTTTCTGTGATAGTAGTAGTCCAGTGGACGATACCTTCCGCCTGTGAGCCGATTTCGACTCAAGATGTAACTTTTAGAGCAAGAGGTACACGCGCAGTCATTTTGCATCCTGGGTCAACTGCTGTAATGTATTGACATGATGCAGTAATTTTATTAGGCCTAAAAAAAAAAATAGGTGTGGTTACGGTAACCCGACCTATCCTATTTTTAGGGGCCGACCCTATAACTTTTTATTACATAAATTGTCAACAAAAACAAACCAAAAAACAGTGCAGAAAACGCAATAAAAGCGACAGCGCTCGAGTCGCACACTTATTTCCCTGTCAAGTAGGTTTAATTTGTACACATTAGAAAAAAAAGTGATTGCCTACCTTCCTACCCTATTATTTTGGCTATGTTACCTTCACCACACCTATTTTGGGGGGGGGCCTTAGGGCTCATTGTGTGATCAGATGACTGATCAGTTATCAGTCTGTGATAAGTTGTTTTTGACTCACGTAAGTGTAGCCTATGCGATGATAAACTTTGTGCGTGCGTGCGTGCGTGCGTGCGTGCGTGCGTGCGTGTGTGTGTGATAGAAACTTTAACATTTCCGAGTCTATGGATAAAGCTCGCATAAGAAGATTACGTCTCGGTCAAAAGTGTTTGACGTGTGTGATAGAAACTATTTGAAGACGTCACATTATGACGTAAGAGGGTTGGACGTCACGCAAAGGAATTACTGAAAGTCTCGGTCATTGTTATTGTGAGCGGGCCGAGACTAATTGGCAGATCCAGGGTCTCCCTTTCTTGCACAGTTTCACCTATGCTTACTGTGTGTGTGTGTGTGTGTGTGTGTGTGTGTGTGTGTGTGTGTGTGTGTGTGTGTGTGTGTGTGTGTGACAGAGTGATTGAGTTTGTGTTACTGTTTGTCGATTTCTTACGTGAGCCTTGAAGGCTTCGCCTCTTGTTCAAAATACATTTATTGTGTGATCAGTAGGTGCGAGTCTGTGACATCAAAATCTCAGAATTGGTTTTTCGAAGGCAAAACCTAGCTCCCCGTCTTAAACTCGATAAAGTACGTGGCATAACCATAAAGTGGGCAAGCCAGTCCCCGTTTCTCAGCGACGAGAATAGACCTTTTCGGTATCTGAGCAGCTCTCGCGAGACACGCTCTTTGTTATGCTTTGAACATCGTGAGAACTTCGAACCTTCGCTTGTGCAGCTCGCACGAGATCGCTGTATCGCATGCTTTGCTCTAGATGCTCTGAAGCTTGCGAGAGATTACGAGAGCTTGGAATACCGATAGGGTCTATTGGCGAGTGGGGCGAGGAAGTACTGTAGCATCTTTTGGGAGAAGACTCACCATGAGGAATGGTACTGGTAGCTAGGATTTGGGGAGCTCTAGTATAGGCCAGCATGCCTTGGAGATGCTCGCTACGCTAGAAAAAATGGTGGCTGAACACCTGCCAATCTGATTAGCTGTTCACATTTTATCACAATGCAGACACATTTTTTGGTGTACATTTATTAACCAATCGTGTTTAATTCTTGTCGAGCTAGCCCCCAAATGGTTTCGTATACACATAGCGAGATGCAAGCTAAAAAAAACAATTCTTGCCTCCATATAACAATTAAGTGACATATCAAACTTATAAAGGGGGAACAGTAACCACTGCTTTACATAATTGACAAACAGTATACTGCGCAATCCTAACATTAGTTACTTTTTTTTATTGCAGAAAACGGTTCAGAGCGTCCTCCAGCTTCATTTCAAAGATGATAAAACTAAAGGTCAGTCATTTCGTCTGTACAGGGTGATGTGTAGGAAGGACTACTATTTCGAATAGTGCTTCAAGTCAAGATGTTGATGTCTTTCATCTGGACATGTCACTGCACACTGATTGCAGTACGTGTTTCATCTGTGTGCCTGAGGAAGATGGCCCAACTCGTAACATACATGCAGCATGCAGTCAGACTTATCCATGCGAAACAATGTACTTTGTGCCACAAGATGCAGCCAAAACTGATGAGCAAGTAATGACCTAGAGGGAAACCAACAGAATCAAACCTTGAAAATGGAGACACTTGCTTTCAAACAAAATCTAGAATGGGACTCAGAATTGGTCACACATATTCTGCTGATCATGGAGATAAAAAAGTTCTACTTAATGTTTTGATTTGAATGGCACAGACTGTGCTATGACTATGAGTGTTTGTGTTGAACCTTGTTTGTGTATGTTTCAGTGAATACAGATGCACTGACACTGGTGACGGAGCTACTGCGTGTGTTTGTATCAGGTAACTTATGATATGTCAGCTCTCTGACACTAAACAAGTAAATTTTGTCTGATTTTTTATTCTTAATGGAATTTTTTTAGAAATTGATGAGGAAAAAAACAAGACTTTGATGGTTTCACATGTATTTGTCTATCCAGTATAACTACTGTAAGATTAAAGAACTTTTCTAAAAAGAGTTTAAACTTTTTATTAAAGAGACAGAAAATGCCCTCCAAATTTCATTTCTATATATAAATATAATGTATGTTTGGCTTGGTTTACCTACAGCATGGAAAAAATATGATGCAAATTATCAGAACTGATAATTATATTGCTATCATTCAAAAATGCCATAGCTGCTAGTATAATTTTTCTGAGGGCATTTTTGGCACATTTAATCATTTCAATTAAGTTGTATAAGCTTACTAAACCAGATTTGTGTTAAGAATCTGTCACTGACAGAGTTTCATAATTTTTGTTTCTGTGCAATTTCAGAAGCCGCAGAGAGATCTGCAGTCCAGGCTCAAGTAAGTTTCCTTGGTACAGTGTTGTTTCAAGCAGCAGAAGAAAAGGCCAGTTGGACCTGGATTGAACATCCGTACAGGTTCAAATGTCCCAGCTTTGTTCGATTGGTAGGATGGGCGGGGATGTAGCTCAGTCGGTAGCGCGCTGGATTTGTATCCAGTTGGCCGCTGTCAGCGTGAGTTCGTCCCCACGTTCGGCGAGAGATTTATTTCTCAGAGTCAACTTTGTGTGCAGACTCTCCTCGGTGTCCGAACACCCCCGTGTGTACACGCAAGCACAAGACCAAGTGCGCACGAAAAAGATCCTGTAATCCATGTCGGAGTTCGGTGGGTTATAGAAACACGAAAATACCCAGCATGCTTCCTCCGAAAACGGCGTATGGCTGCCTAAATGGCGGGGTAAAAAACGGTCATACACGTAAAATTCCACTCGTGCAAAAAACACGAGTGTACGTGGAAGTTTCAGCCCACGAACGCAGAAGAAGAACGCAGAAGAAGATTGGTAGGATACATACGGTACCTTTTGATCTGACCTCTGGCCGGTCGAGTGTCCCATTGTCTTCTTGTCGATCGCCAGAGTATCCCATTGTCATGTCAAGACTATGCGGCATTCGACTGGCCAGTCAGGTCAAATCAAAAGGGTATGTGTCCGTGACACAGACCTGTTTACCCTTACGATTTTGGCGTAATTTATTACGATTTTCTGCAAAAAATACGCCATTCCGCTATCCGTGTCAAGACTACGATTTTCATAAATAAAAAAAAAGTTAACTTTTTTTATTTATTTATTTTTATTTTTTTATTAATTCACATGTTTGGCATTGTTTTTTTCAATGGCAAAATGGGGTGAAAAAGCACAGGACTGACCAGAGATCATGTCTGTCTGATGAGACGCTGGAGAGCCTTCTAGTGGTGAAGTCTCGCCCTCACTCATTCGGCAAGCGCAAGTACAGTAGAGTAGCGCTTGACACACTGAAAAAGGCCTACTACGAGCAAAAGAAAAAGAATCAGTGATGCATGTGCTTTTGATGTGATCTTCTTTGAAATTATGATGACTACAAAAACTGACTGATGTGGGTTTTTTGTGAATGATGGATATATGTGCATGATTGCGTTTCGCAGACACAGTTGTCATGTGCGTTGTAATTGGCGACGAATGCTGGATGATTACTATTTTTGTGCCAGGATTACTATTTTTGGGGCTGAGCATTACTCCAAAACACTTATGGGGGTAAACAGGTCTGGTGACATTGTTGATACCTTACTAGTACATTGTCTTAAAATTTGAACTGGCGTGGCTTTATTTGAAAGCACAGAAGTACACAGATGAATGACAATAAAGAGAGTTGGAGCCAATACTTGCAGAACTGTTAATACGTGTTTTTTTTCTCACCTTTTTAAAAACAATTTTTCTAGATTATCTTATAATTATAAGTGGTCGTTGTCTATGAATTGTTTTTAATGCTTGTATGTTATTTCTTACGAGAAAACTTTTTATATGTATGTAAAATGTTAAATTTTAATGTCTAATGTAAAGCGCCATGAGACTGCCATTTGGCGGTGAACAGCGCTGTAAAAGAATGTTTTATTATTATTATTAATATTATTAATTGTGGACTGGGTGGCCGAGTGGTAACGCACTTGCACTCGGAAGCGAGAGGTTGCAAGTTCGACCCTGGGTCAGGGCGTTAGCAATTTACTCACCCCTTTCCTAACCTAGGTGGTGGGTTCAAGTGCTGGTCTTTCGGATGAGACGAAAAACCGAGGTCCCTTCGTGTACACTACATTGGGGTGTGCACGTTGAAGATCCCTCGATTGACAAAAGGGTCTTTCCTGGCAAAATTGTATAGGCATAGATAAAAAATGTCCACCAAAATACCCGTGTGACTTGGAATAATAGGCCGTGAAAAGTAGGATATGCGCCGAAATGGCTGCGATCTGCTGGTCGATGTGACTGCGTGATGTATTGTGTAAAAAATTCCATCTCGCACTGCATAAATAGATCCCTGCGCCTTGAGTCCGAGTCTGGAGATACGCGCGATATAAGACTTGATATAATTAATACATGTACAGTGGGACCCCCCTTTTAAATCCTCAAAAAAATCTGAGAAAATCAGGTCTTGGAAAGGAGTCTTAAAACGGAGATAATTATACAGAGGTTATGAACAGAAAAATTGAAAAAGCAAGGTCTTATAAAAGAGGAAGTCTTAAATTGGTGGGTCTAAAAAGGGGGGGGGGGGGGGGGGGGGTCTGCTGTATGTTGGACAATCACTGTGATAAAAATGTGACTTTCGTGACTGCTGAGCTTTTGATTTCTGTCTTCTTTTTTTTTTACACGGTTAACACTGTTGAATAAAGTAACATGATTTTTACACAAGAACATGCATGTTATTTTTTCAGAAGGATGGATCAAATCGCGCTTCTGTGGAACATGTGGAAAAGATCTTGCCACAGCTGGTGAGAAAACTAGAAATTTGCAGTAGCCATGGTGATAATATTCATTTATTTCTGTCGTGAAACTGCATTTATTAATTCCCCGGCAGAGCTAGCATTTCAACACACAACTAATAGTAGTGACAACAAACGCTCTAGCTTCTGAGCCTGACATTGTTTGAATTGGAAGGATGTTTCTCTGAAAATGTTAAAGTTGAGAGTCACAATATGTGCATTTATTTTGTTAGCATATGTATCATTCTTTCGTTCAGATTTGTATTATGCAATGCCTGAGTTCTAAGGAGTATCACAGCTTATCTCTCGAACAATTTTTGAAGAAAGTTTGAAAAGTATATTTTCTGTGAGTTTCATTTGTTTGTTTCACTGGGTATTTTCTTACAGCATCGTAAATAACAGTAAGTTTGATGTTTGAGTGAAATTTCATACAATTTTGAGAGAGAGAAAGTTGGAATTGTGCGGAACCAATCTTCAGGCACCTGAGAAAAAAACCGAAAGCAGTGCAATAAACAAGCTATTTTCATCTTCATTTATTCAAGTGACTTTCATACTCATTTGAGGATGAAAATCGCTAGTTTATTTCAGTGTGTGTTATTCTCTAAGGCGGCATAGCGCTTATGTTCCTTGGTTTCTTGGATCTACGTTCGGTAATGCATTGTTTTATTTTGTCCGGAACAGTTACTGGATGTGTGACCAGGAAGGGAGTGTGGAGCAGGTGATACCACACCAGGAGGCAAATCCAATGAACCCTGTTTTGAATGGCGTCCATTCTAAACTAGCAATACCTTGAAGGAAAAATAGAGTTTCAGAAACTGTTGCCGAACTTTTGGGGGGGTTGTGAGCGTTTGTTGTACATGTACTTGATTATTGGTTATTTCTTAAAGGCACAGTAAGCCTCCCGTAAACCATCACAGATACTGTCAGGCTTTTACACACAGTACAAACACCCTTTCATTTAAACACTCACCACTTGAGAACATCCTAGGTGCCCTCCATAAAGAGCGAGCAATTTTCAAAGAATTTATTTTTGCGTGGTTTATCTTACCCCTGAGCCATCGTGAACCCGTGTGATCCAGTTTCCCTTTTTCACAATGCAGTCGTCAGTTAGTAATTTGAATGCGACTCGATGTGAGCTTATCTGCAATAGCAGTTATTATGTACCTCTGACTATGCACGAAACAAACGGCTGTGGTTCACAAGAACTCTAGCGATGGCTTTTGACTGTTCAGAGGAACTGGCGACAGGCATAAACCGTTGTCTGCTACGAGAGCCCTGCTTCCGGGCTTTTCTTTTTTCAAACTTTCAAAACTTCGAATTGTACTGATCTTGTCTTGATGAAAAAAGAATTCTTTTATGATTTAAGAATGTTTGTGTAACAAGCTGTCAATTTATTATTTAGATTTTAAAAGTTAGGTCTGGCGCCAAAACGCACCACGGTCCGATTGTGTAAGGAGACAATCCGCAAAATTAATTCTTTGAAAATTGCTCGCTCTTTACATAGGGCACTTAGGATGTTCCCTTTCGGTGAGCATTCAAATGGAAGGGTGTTTGTACTGTGTGTAAAAGCCTGACAGTATCTGTGATGGTTTATGGGAGGCTTACTGTGCCTTTAAATGTGTGCGAAGGAAGAAGAAGAAGACAACATGTTCACAATTTAATGGAATTTGATTTGTCAGAAATTTTATATGGCTTGCAAGTCTGTATTTGATACAAAGTGGACCCACCAATTTAAGACGTCTTCCTATTTAAGACGTTAATTTTTAAGATGTTCGGTTCATAGTATCTCCCTTTCAAGAGGGGGGGCGATGCTTTACCACGTGCACCGGGAATGGGCTTTTTGGACGTAACGTGCATGGGAATGGGGAAATTCTCGTAGCGTGCACCGTGCACAGAGGTCCGGCGTGCACCGTACATGGAGCTTTTTCGTAACGTGCATGGGAATGGGGAAATTCTCGTAGCGTGCACCGTGCACAGAGGTCCGGCGTGCACCGTACATGGAGCTTTTTCGTAGCGTGCACCGTGGATCACCGTGCATGGCACTTTTGGCCTCAACGTGCACGTGCACAGATCCCCCCCCCCCCCCCCCCCCCCCCATGGTGACCCTCTTTCAAGATTCCCTCCTTTTCAAGACCTTATTTTTTCAGAATTTTGAAGGTAATAAAAGGGGGGATCAGAAATGAAGTGTGTTCATCAAAAAGAGAACGTCCGTGAAATATAAAAAAAATTCTGCCAAGAATGACCACAAGAAAAAGAACAGACGTTATACCAGTTTGCATTGATTTTAGGGCATCAAGACAGAAAATGGTGGTGTATCACACTAAATTCATCGTACCTTTCATTATTTTATTTCATTGCTGTGGGTTGCATCATGTTGAAAATGCTGCCACGTTGGTTGTATGTGTGGATGGTATGTTCAGATATATCAGTAAATGTATATATAAGGCAACGCGAGTAACAAAAGTAAAAATCAGATTGGAATACGTGCAATATTTGTTGTGCATATAATTTAATAAAAACTCTGACAGTGCAGTTATGTGTTGTACGATTGTTTCTGTGCATCTCTTTGTGGAACATTGCAGAATGAAATCTATCAAGGGCGTGAAAGTCATGAAGTTTTACATGTAGAGCTGCGCAGACATGAATGTAAGGTGATGTTTGCATGATCAATTTACAACAAACTCTGAACTGATTTTTGTCAGAAATGAAATGGTTGGAAATAGCTGCCTATGCCCACAGCGCAACATTCACTCAAGTCATTCTAATTTTGCTAACTGTTAAAGTTGGTTGTAAACTGGCTATGTGAACAGCACCTGACAATGCTTCACCAATACAATATCGTCACATCCTGACAAAGCAAACACAAGTGTTGCAATATTCAGTGTAAAACAGTGCTGGATCCCAGTGGTAACTGTCCCTGAAACTCTGAAGTATGACATAGCAAATCATAGTTTAGCATGTACTGATAGGTGGAAGCACCAAAATCGTGCAGTATTGACAAATAATGAAGGAAAAAACCCAAAGAAGAACAAATTTGTTGTGAAGTAGTGACGTGTACGACTGCAGGGCCGAACCATTATTTTATTGAAGAGATGTTGGTATTTGTATACATTTGGGTTTGTCGTCGTCCTGGTCACATGCTTCATCACAAGTGATCATGTGACACTTCGTCACTCGTCTGCACCCGCACACGAACAAGGCGAACAACGGTGGACAAATAAGTTGTTTTTGAGTGTGCATGTATTGCAGATAATCATCTTTTTGGCGTTTTAAAGCGTGAGGCTGTAAAACAAGGCGCATACTCTTTCTGAATTAAGACTGACCATCAGCATTTCCTTGATAAAGTTTAGCCGCAGAAATGGCACCATCCAAAACGAAAGCAGCGTTGTACTTGCTGCTGTCTCTCACGCTTGTGTGTTCATCGCTGCAAATCAACAAGACAGAGTTTCCAAGTAAGTGACTCAGGCACCAGACATGGGGTGCATCGCTCTGATTTTTCTCTCTCACTGTCTCCTGTGCTGTCTCTCAACTGAGTTTGGTGGTGTTGAAGAATAATTAAGGTACTTATAGTTATGTCACAGGCGGAAGGTATCGTTCTGGACCACTACTTCCATAGAAAGACTATGAAAGTAGTGGTCCAGTGAACGATACCTTCCGCCTTTGGTTATATAAGCTTATACAAGTTTAACGACAGGATGGTGCTTCATCACTGTCGAAATTGTGACAATGTGTTAAACGTGTATTTCAAAACAAAGTTCTGCAAAGTATTGAGTCTAAAAATCCAATTGGTGACTTCTCGTTTTAGTGTTATATAGTTCCTTGTGAGCATGTCCTCTTTATCAGATAAAGAAAAGGGAAGTATTTAAAAAGCAATTGAAGTTTGTGAGTGCGATGTGTGTGTGTGAACCTGGCTGATGCATTATACAGGTTCTGGAAAGATCTAAATCAGTTGTAGCGCGGGGACCACTGAAAAGAACTGTATATGAAATTCTCCACAAACCTATAGCTGTGACCTGATTTTTATTCACCAGCAATTAAGTCATGTGTTGCAATACACTGAAGGCCCATGACTGGCAAGAACTGTGACTCAAATATCATTTGATTCAAAGCATCTGCTTGACTGCCTGTTGAGATGTTTTATCTTCTTTTTGAGCCTGTAATATTGTGTGTGCATTTTTTTTTATCTGTCACAAGTGTCTTATAAATGTGCTTCCCCCTATCTCTGGCAATCTTAAAAGTGTGTGTTAACATGCTAAAGCCTCCCTTCATTTTATGCTTGTTGGTTTTGAGTGTTTTTACGTCACAGCAGTTTATGAAGAAATTAGGCAATCTGTTGGTGTCACAGACTAGACACACTTATAACACACACACATGTATGTAAACACACACACATACAGACGGAGAGAGAAAGAGAGATCGAGGGGAATAGAAAAAAAACATGTACACATACCTGGTACAAACATACAGACAGAAACCAGCCTTTGTGTCATTTGTGGTAACCTCCTGTCCCTTGGTTGTAGTATAGCTGCACTGAATGCAGTGGAACCTAAAAGACACACCCTCCCCTCAATTTAAAACTTCCTTGATTGTTCAGAGTTTTAGTACCTCTGTAAATCTACCTTCATTTTAAGACTCCCTCCTTTTTAAGACCTGATTTTTGGATGTCTTCTTCTTCTTCTTGCGTTCGCCGTCACACCATCAGTTTAGTCTGCGAGACGAATGACGTCGTGGCTTCCAGGTCTTGTCTGCTCCCATAGAGTTTGGTGCGGAGAGGGACTGATGCTGGCCACACTTTGTCTCTGATTGGTTTGAGTTGGGGGCATGTCATTAAGACATGTTCTGGAGTCTGGTCTTCCAGACCACAGGGACAGGTTGGTGATGGGGTCAGCTTCAGCTTCCTGAACATGTGGGCGTTGAGGCGACAGTGACCAGTTCGTAGTCGCATGATCACTACTTGCTGCCATCGTTCTAGGAGATGATATGCGTCTCTCGTGGATTGTGGTCGCATTGCTGCCTTCACGAGGGTTTTCTTTTCAGCGAAGCTGACTGGGTTGTCTGGTTGTTCCTCCCTGGCTCCGAGTTTGGCGAGCTCATCAGCTGTTTCATTGCCTGGAATTCCGCAGTGTGCTGGAACCCATTGCAGGACTACTCGTCGAGTCTTGGCAAGCTCCTGGAGTTTCTCCATCAGACGAGGAAGTTTGTTTCCTGCAAGGGCTTCCAAGGCAGACCGTGCATCGGAGAGGAATACAACTTGGGGGCATTCGATTTCCGAGTCATGAATCATGGAGGCTGCTTGCATGATGGCCTGAACTTCTGCTGCATAGTTTGAGCAGTACTTTCCTGTTGGTATCCCTGCTGTGGAAGTGTGCCCCTCAGGAGATCTGACAAGTACACCTGCTCCTCCATTGGCCACGGCGTTTGTTGCTGAACCGTCTGTATACGCGTGGATCCAGGCGTCTTCAGGGTACCGTTCAGCAATCATGGCGAGTGTTAGGGTGCGCCTGGCAGTGTCGTTCTGGGAATCTCTTGAGGTAACGTAGGGGACTGTGGTGGAGATGTGAAGATTCTTGTAGTCTTCATTCCATGGCTGCGGCAGATCTGAGAAGCTGATTGGTAGTGCTGATGGAGGTACAGAGGCTTGGTGCTCTCTGGCAAGTCTCTTGCTTTCATTAGTGCCTGACTGATCCCATGCAGTTCACCCTGTGAAACTTTGATTGCAGAGGAAAAGGTAACAGTGAACACAGAGGGTGAGAAGTGGGGCTACGTCACTGTGCGGCCTGACGCCCATATGTTCTGGTGGCTGTACAGATCCACCAATCCTAAAGGTTCTACTAATGTCCCACTGGTTCTATGGCTGCAGGTAGGCGTTGGTGTGTGTGTTGGCGTGTTTTGTTGTTGGGTTTTCTTTGGGGGGGGGGGGGGGGGGGGGGAGGGTATTTTAAGTCTGCTGACAAAGTAGCTTTAGCACACTGGGTATCAATAACATAATTTTCTTATTCATTCATCATCAGTAAGTTATCATATTTTCCATTTTACATGTATTTAATTTTACTGAACCATGTAATGCCACCCTTGGGACGAGCCAAAAGTGTCCCTCAAGCACGGGTGGCATTACATCGCTGGTTCAGTCAAATTAAATACATGCATAATGGAAAATGTGTGTAATATTAGAGGGACAAAAAAATGTCCTTGTGGGAGATGTTCAGTCATTGGATTTGGAAGGACCTCACATCGCAGCTACCAGTTTATGCCAGTGCTTGTGCATATGTTTTTATCTGTCTTTGTGTGTGTTTGTGCATGCTTCTTTTGTTGAATAATACTTTGCATTCATGCTCTCTGTGTATTGTGTGAATTACAGGGAGGTCCTGGTGGCTCAGGTACAGGGTTTGGCAATTTTCAAGAAATTGGACCTTTGGACGTTGAGCAGAACCCTCGCAAAACAACATGGGTATGCCATTCTGTAGATATGAGGATCACACAAAAGGGAAATCTCTATTTGCAGAACACCAGATTAGGAAATCATTTTGACAGCAATCAAAATCATTTTGACCAAAAACATAACGCTGCTACACTTTTGAAATTTCAGATTAAAAAAACAAGAATGGTTAGTCAATGGAGCGTTTATTTTTTGACGAAACAAAACATCCACAAGTACATTGACCCAATGGTCTTTATTGTGGACAGACAACAAACAAATGATATGGAACTTATCTCATAATGGTTTTCGTCCGATCTCTGGCAAAATAATTGTCAGAAAATTTTCATATTTGTTTGTTTGACTGAAGTATTGATGGAATAGAAATTGCTGTTTTCGATACAATATTGTATGTTGTTTGGTTAACAAAAATAAATTTTAAGTCTTTTCTTTTCAAGATACATTCTCTATGAGTTAGCACAGCCCTCTCAAAACATAGATCACTTTATACATGTATCATGTGTTCTATGCTGCAGCTAACAGAGGTGAACCTGCTGTTTATTGACAACCCAGTGGGAACGGGGTACAGCTATGTGGACAATGACAAGGCTTACACAACTGACCTTCAGCAGATTTCCGCTGACCTTCTCAGCATCCTAAAGATCGTCATGAAAGTTAACGATGATATGTCGGTGAGTGTGATCTCTGTGATGCTTTAATTAGTTGATCTTTTGCATGGGTGCATGTTGGGTGTGAAATGTCTGCATATTTTAAGATTGAGATCAGCAATGAACAACAAACTTGAATCTTTTCCACTAAATCTAAACAACAAAGTGACTGTGGTGAGATGAATAAAGTTAAAAAAAAAATAAAAAATAAAAAGAATTCTGTACTCACCAATACAAGGACAGCACAATACAGTACAAATTTTCACTTATGAAAGCATCATCAGGTTCATGAACAGACAAACACAAAGGGCAACAAGAAACAAAAGCAACACGTAGAACGAACAAGGTTTGAAAAGAAGATGGAGGAGAAACACAAAAGGGAAGAAACTCTAGGAACGGAAAGAAGTAAAAGGGGAGAGAAGTGGTTAGAGGATGCCTTTTCCACTATGTTTTTTTGACTTATGAAAACACACGTTTGAACTCCTCATTGCCTCACTGCAGCAATTTTTTTGCTTGAAATAAAATTGTAGAGGATGTTTTCCAGGAAGAGCTGGCTTGTGTACATGAACTGGCTTTACATCTACCGACTGTAGTTATTGCTTTCATTTATACATGATTTCTTTACAGACTGTACCGTTTTACATCTTCTCCGAGTCCTATGGTGGCAAAATGACAGCTGGGTTTAGCCAAGTCTTATACAAGGTTGGTGCAACTCTTTTCTGTTTAAAGTAAAGCACACAGTATTTTGTGTGTACAATGGAACCCACATTTTAAGACCTCGAACAATCTGAAAAAATCAGGTCTTAAAAAGGAAGGTGTCTTAAATTGGGGGTTCCACTGTATACTACTATACACCTTACTTTTAGTGTTAATAAAGGTATTGTAGTATTGTTAATGTAGTTGGTGCTTGTGTTTTGGGTATGCCAATTTGTTTGGAAGGCACCAGAATGTTACCAATCCACCTTGTGTGTTACATGTGTCTTTGTATCTTGTGTCAGATGATATAATCATGTGCTTGGACAAGCTGCAACAACTGCACAAGAAAGAAAAGAATGAGCAAGATTAATGATCTGAATTTCAGCACTGTTGAATCATTTTTGACATATATAGTCTGTTTCAGTTTGTTCATATTCACTCTTAGCGTATATTTCTCTGAATTTATGCAAAATCAAAAAGACAAGAAAGGTAAGTTGTTCGAACGTTTAATTTGAAAAAAAAAATTTTTTAAATTCAAATTAAACGTTCCAACAACTTACCTTTCTTGTTTTTTGATTCTGAAGCTTGAAACGTTGGCAGTAAATTTGTTTTTGGATTTGTGTCAATTTATGCATTATTCCCCGCTGATGACTGAACGTGTAATTCCCCCTGCTCTGTTTGAAGGCCGTCCAGTCGGGTGACATCAAGTGCAACTTCAAGGGCTTTGCCATGGGGGACTCGTGGATCTCACCTGTGGATTCCACATATTCATGGGGACCTTACCTTTATGTTAATGTGAGTACTATCAATCAAAATCTATTGAATCATGTTCATATTCACGGGGACCTTACCTTTATGTCAATGTGAGTACTATCAATCAAAATCGAAAAAATTAAAAAGATGTACAGATCAAGCCCGGAATTGTTCAGATTTTCAGGGCAGACAGCAAATGACTTTTAGCACAGATATATCATCTACAAGGGTGTATCCCCTTTCATTGCGTCTATCGACGCCTGTTTTTAACCGCTTGCTTCCCTTTGTATCGACGCCTGTTTTTAACCGCTTGCTTCCCTTTGTATAATTAACCGACCGTTTCAAGGGCAACTCTTCCAGACCCCATACAAATATCAGAACAGTGCTTTTTAGATTCTATAATAAAAAAAAAGTTAAATGTCAAGTAGACTTCATAACAGAAAAATACTGACAACAATAATTTTATCATAACAAAATCAATCCCCTTGTCCTCAGTCGTTGATAGATCGAACCCAGCTGGCCCAGCTGAACAAGACAGCCAACAAGATTGCGGAACTAGCGGCCAGCGGAAAATGGGTCAATGCCACAGCGGAGTGGTCAGCGCTGGAAGACGAGGTCGAGGCCAGTACAGCAGGGGTCAACTTCTACAACATCCAGCAATGGGGCGGTTCCGAAAACAGCAGTCAGATGACTGGCAGAAAGAGCCTGTCTTCGTATGGTTAGTTTGTCTATTTACATGTATTTTTGACTGAATATTTTCAGATAGACTGGGACTCAAGACAAGGGTGTGTGTGTCTGTGTAGAGCAATTACCAGAAACTACTAGACAGATATTCAGGAAACTTTACGTGTGAATTTTTCCAGATATCCCCACATTTTTCTTCTTTTTTATCTTCATTTTTTCGATAAATATCTTTGATGACATCATAGTCGTCTCTTTTGAAAAGTTAAATGACACTGTAGTGATTGCATTTTTTAAGCATGGTACAATTGCAGGAATTTAGATTTTACCAGAATGGTTATTGATTGGATGCTTTCAGCACAGATAAAAAGGCAAATAAACAGAACAGAACACACAAAACACAAGTGATGATGCTGTTTTTGTAAAGATAACAGACTAATCCTAATCCTTTTTTCCAGAGCGGGCACTTTTGCGACATGTGGGGGTACTTCAAAAAGACGACCTGGCAGCTCTGATGAATGGACCAATCAAGAAGAAGCTGGGTTGTATTCCAGCCAAAGTCATGTGGGGTGCTCAGTCTGGGATGGTGTTTACCAAACAAGCAGGAGACTTCATGAAACCTGTTTCGGACATCGGTCAGTTTATTTGACTTATTTCCGCTCCTCAGCCCCTCGCACGATGCAGGTCTTGAAAACTGCCAGTTAAAGTTGCTTCATTTTGCTGACTGTGGAATCTACGGCATGAAGACTGACTTGTATTTGAATGACACTGTTAATCATCACTGTCGGATCACGTATTAAAGAGCAATAGACAAATTCCGGAAATAACTCTGTCGGGTTTGTGTGGGTTGTGAAAGAGTGAGTGCCCTTGCTTTTGTGCAGACAAACATTGCCATGTGCTTCCTGTACACGTGTTTGAGACACGCCCTCTCGCTAGTGACTGGCATGTAATGTCACGTGGGAAAGTTGACCCACGAGACATATGTTTAACTAGATTTCTATAGCGCATAACTAAAAGCACTATGCGCTTGTATAGGATTACCTTGATTTATTCTCACAGATCTGTTTATCAATGGCTTGTACAACTTGTATACACTTTGTTTTCCTAGACAGCTCTGAACAAAGTTCATAGCACTACACATGTGTGGACAGTGGCAACCAACCAATATTTGTCGTCTCTGCTTGAATCATTTCCTTGTGAATTATAAATGCAAAAGTGTTTAGGAAGTTATGTGATTTAGTATTAAAAGCAGTCAGCTGACATCACGGCTTTTGGAAGCTCAAATTTGCCCAAGCCTGAACTGTACACAAAACTTAAAAAAAGACCGATCACCATTGATATGTAGTGTTTTGGTTTTTTAATTTGATACATGTACATTTTTGGGGGGATTAAATATCCTATTTAAGGATGAAAGTTGCATTTTTATTTCAATGCTTGGTATTCTATCAGGTGCCGTGAGATTGGTTCCGCAAGACTCTCACTTACTCCATTGCACATGGTGTATGCATTCAGAGCGTTTACTTCCCTTTGTTTCTCATATCTAAATGTTAGTCGGGATGCAAGGATAATACTGATTGTTATGGACGTGTGTGTTGTTCCAGTGGACACCTTGATCCTCAACTCCTCGCTGAAGGTGGTGGTGTACAGCGGTCAGCTTGACCTCATTGTGGACAACCTGGGTGAGTCCCTCATTACAGTGGAGTCCCCTTTTAAGACCCTCCCATTGAAGACTCCATCCCTGTGTGTGTGTGTGTGTGTGTGTGAGACTTGAGAGTACACAATAGCTCAATCGGTAAGAGCGCTCACACCCCCCGCGGGTTAGGGGGAAGAATTTACCCGATGCTCCCCAGCATGTCGTAAGAGGCGACTAACGGATTCTGTTTCTCCTTTTACCCTTGTTAAGTGTTTCTTGTATAGAATATAGTCAATTTTTGTAAAGATTTTAGTCAAGCAGTATGTAAGAAATGTTAAGTCCTTTGTACTGAAAACTTGCATTCTCCCAGTAAGGTCATATATTGTACTACGTTGCAAGCCCCTGGAGCAAATTTTTGATTAGTGCTTTTGTGAACAAGAAACAATTGACAAGTGGCTCTATCCCATCTCCCCCCTTTCCCCGTCGCGATATAACCTTCGTGGTTGAAAACGACGTTAAACACCAAATAAAGAAAGAAAGAAAGTTATGTTGATTAATTTGAGAACGTATTTTAAGTTATTTTGTTTACACTTGTTCTTCAACAAAGACGGGTGAAATGGCCTAGTGGTAAGACGCCGGCCTCCCAAGCGGAAGGTCATCAGTTCAGTTCCCGGCTGCTGCCGCCTGGGGGGTTAAGGGTGGAGATTTTTCCGATTTCCCAGGTCAACTTATATACAGACATGCCAGTGCCTTATCCCCCTTCGTGTGTACACACAAGCACAAGACTAAGTGCGCACGGAAGATCATGTAATCCATGTCAGAGTTCGGTGGGTTATAGAAACACACAAAATTCCCAGCATGCTTCCTCCGAAAGCGGCGTATGGCTGCCTAAATGGCTGCCTAAATGGCGGGGTAAAAACGGTCAAATCCATTCATGCAAAAACACGAGTGAACGTGGGAGTTTCAGCCCATGAACGCAGAAAAAGAAGTTCTACAGCATGTACGTTTGGGCATGCATGATTTGAGTGGATGCCTTTTTACCTGGTAACACACCTGGCTGAATTTTTAACCTAAGCTGATAACATTTTGTATACTGTACAGTTGAACATCCTCCCCCCGCCCACTCCTTTAAGACCCTCCAATTAAAGACCCTTTTAAGACCCTATTTTCTCAGATTTGCTGTTCATAACCTCAGTAAATTTACCCCCATGAGCGTGAGTTCGTCCCCACGTTCGGCGAGAGATTTATTTCTCAGAGTCAATTTTGTGTGCAGACTCTCCTCGGTGTCCGAACACGCAAGCACAAGACCAAGTGCGCATGAAAAAGATCCTGTAATCCATGTCAGAGTTCGGTGGGTTATAGAAACACGAAAATACCCAGCATGCTTCCTCCGAAAACGGCGTATGCCTAAATGGCGGGGTAAAAAATGGTCATACACGTAAAATTCCACTCGTGCACAAAACACGAGTGTACGTGGGAGTTTCAGCCCACGAACGCAGAAGAAGAAGAAGAAGACTCCCTCCTCTTCAAGACCTGATTTTCTCAGATGTTTTGGAGGTCCCTAAATGGGGGAGGGGGGGGAGTCCACTGCATATAGTCCCTTGGTCCCACTAATTTCTGATTGTCTTGTGTACAGGTACTGAGGCCTGGGTATACCGACTGGCAATAGCAGACCAGTTCTCAAAAGCTAAGAAAGAGGTTATGGAGCTGCAGGGTATCCCCCAGGCCTTTGTCAAGGTCGCCAAGAATTTCGAGTATTACTATATACTGGCTGCAGGTCACATGGTAAGGCAAATGATATGGATGAAAACCGTTAAAAAAATGATTTGCAGAATTTTGTGAGGGAAGCAGATAAGCAGATCGAGATTCTATTTTTTTTTGGGGGGGGGGGGGCAATTTGTCGAATGCATGAAACAAAAACACCAAGGATTTTGTCGCTGCAAAATTACTTCGTTAATATTTTAAAAGTAAATATGTAAAGCATGGAGAGCACATATCCCTGTGCTTCGGGCTATATAAGCTGTCATTATTAATTAAAATGCTACAACACCTGTGTAAAATCTCTGATGATGTCGCTTTAATGTTGGACTGGGTTCACTGAAAGTAGAGCAATGGAAGTGCAATCTGGTTGTACTGAAATGAGCATAAGAAGGAATTCATCAACTTTTTAAACCCATTTATGTGCTAATTTTGACTGAATTATTATTTGTCGGTTTTGTGCAGGTTCCATCTGACAATGGCCCAGCAGCACTGATGATGTTGAAACGCATCGTTGGAAAGTAGAGCCGAGGACGGTAGACAGCTCGAGCAGTTCATTCCACCGATTTTCTGTGATTTTATACATCAGGTTCTGTGTTGGTGCATTCTGAAAATGTTGGGAGTTCATTTTGCACATGGTACATCTGCAATTTACAGCTTCTTAGTATTTTGCCAAAGGAATATTATTTTGAATCAATTTATTTTAATATAAATTTTTTTTAATCTTAAAACACACACATTATGTTAGCCATTTCATGTCAGCTGATTTGTTATATTTTTTGGATGTTTTTGGCCCCACTAAAAGTAGATTATCTGAGATCGCAAGTTTCAATTTTAGTTGTTTTTCTTTTCTATAAATTTGAATACACACACAAAGTGTTAGCCAGTTCATTGCAGCTGATTTGTTGTATTTGTGGATGTTTTTGTCCTCACTTTAAGTAGATTCTCTTAGATCGCAATTTTCACACAGAAGAGTCGGGCTGTATGCGGTTTGCATTTGCTACATCTAGCTGTTGTAACTTAGTTGGATTTTTTTGGTTTTGAGATAAAAATGTTAATGGAGCAAGCAAGTATACGAAGCAGCAGTGTTCAGTTGATGCAATAAGTTGAGTTCAGCTTGTGGTTGTGTGAAGGCACAGATTGGGAGGTAATGTTAGCTAGTTGCTGAAATCAGATTTTTTGTTTTCTTGCTTTTGTTTCTTTTTGCTGTTTATTCTTTTGTAGTTTGAATTGTGCAATGGTTATGATTGATTGCTAAATTGACCTAGGTGGTGAAGTATTCGTTAACTGCATTACCGTAGCTTTTGTTGACCCTTTTTTTTTTAAAGATCATGTTTGTGACAGAGTACAGAGATACAGTGTACACTTTTGAGATTTTTGTTGGTCTCAAATGAGAAGGTACTCGTTTCAAAAAAATCTTATGACTAGTGAAACCAACAGGGTACGATTTGTATACCTTTTTATGTTTTTGTGTGCAAATGTGAAAATACCCTGGGTGTTCCAGGTTATGAAGTCAAGTTGTGTCTATGCAGAGCTGGGCGTCTTCTTAGTGGTTGGGCTCATTGCCAAGTTTTGTGTAAATGTGGCATTGGTACAGTGGAACCCCCCTTTTAAGATCCCCCGATTTAAGACTTCCTCCTCTTTAGACCCTCCTTTCTCAGATGCTCTTTTCATGACCTCTGTAAATTTACCTCCATTTTAAGAGTCCCTCCATTTTAAGACCTGACTTTCTCAGATTTTTGAAGGTCATAAAAGGGGCGGTTCCAGAGTACCACTGTTGTGAAATATGTCTTGTTGAGCATCAACCGACATAATCTCTCAAAGTCAAATGCAATTCAGTCTGCATTGGACTGTCTTTTCTATTTCATCCCTAGACCATTACAGTTTTGCCTTCAGTGACTGTTCTGTAGGACAAGGCAGTCTGCATCTAGGCACAGTAGTCTTGCCACCTCTGCAAACTGTGTTCTTCTGTCCGTTTTTGTTGTTGACAGCTCTGCAAACTGTGTTTTTTAGCCGCCTTTATATATAAAGCGGCTGTTAGGTTTCAGTGACTGTGTCTGTTTGTTTGTCGGTTTGTCCCACGACAGTTTAGACTTGTATCTCTGGTACTCTGGGGTCAATTGAGCTCAAACTTGGTGAGTAGCTTGAAATTGTGGGGCCTAGGGTGTGTGCAAAACATTAGGTTCCTAACTTTAGTCAAACTTGAGATATTAGCTTTGCACGCCTTTACGCGCCCAGCCAGGGAACTTTTTTTTTTTAAAAGGATTTAAAATGAAGATGCGCGTCTCAACGTAACACTTGACGTCCAAGAAATGTGCTAGTGAGACTTGAGAGTACACAATAGCTCAATCGGTAAGAGCGCTCACGTGGAAAGGCGAAGGTGCCGGGTTCAAATGGCGTCATGGCCTGAACATTTTGTTGTTAATTATTTTCGTCCGGGCATGCAGCTGACTATTGCTCGTTTGCGATCAGCACGAGACTCTCTCTCTGTCTGGCTGTCTGTCTGGACACAAGCGGATTGCCGTCTGTCTGTCTGTCAGCTCTCACTTTTTTCTTCTGCACTCCGTTCTCGCTCTTTTTTTTAAATTAAAAAAAAATTGTTTTTCATTTTCTGTTTTTATCAAATTCTTGTAAATTTTTATTTTTTTTATTTTTTTTTATTGTGTCTGTTTTTGTTTTTGACAGCTCTGCAAACTGTGTTTTTCTGTCTGTTTTTGTTATTGACAGCTCTGCAAACTGTGCTATTCTGTCTGTTTTTGTTTTGACAGATTTAGAAAGGAGAAGGAACCAAGTTCATCTTTTTAGCCAGACAATTCAGTCTGTGTACAGCTGGTTGCATACACAGAGAAATGTCTCTTATAATTCATTTTATTGTTGCTTTCTTGCATCTTTATCCAGCTCAGTAATTTAGAATCCACAAGATTTCAGCAAACTCATTATGTTCATATAGTTTGTTGCTATATCTTGGAATAGCCTTAATACAGCAGAACTCAGAATTGTATTACAAAAGGATTAATGGCTTTAGGCTTAGCCTAATCTTCGAACCTGTCCTTTGACCATGTACAGAGTACAGCACGGCAGGATCTGTACTTAAGGTGAGCGGATAGACCTTGTGCACTTCGAATGAACTGTTCTTCTAAATACTTGAGATGATGGAAGCAGAATCTCACATTTTAGAATGTGTTTTTTGAGGAGAAACACCTTGCATGATGTGCACATTTCTATATAGAGGCTACAGTGGAACCCCCCTTTTAAGGCCTCCACAAATCTGAGTCAGGTCTTACAAAGGAAGGAGTCTTAAAATGGAGGCAAATTTGCAGAGGTCATGAACAGGTCAGAAAGAACATGGTATTAGAAGGAGGTGAGGGCGGGGATGTAGCTCAGTCGGTAGCGCGCTGGATTTGTATTCAGTTGGCTGCTGTCAGCGTGAGTTCGTCCCCACGTTCGGCGAGATTTATTTCTCAGAGTCAACTTTGTGTGCAGACTCTCCTCGGTGTCCGAACACCTCCGTGTGTGCACGCAAGCACAAGACCAAGTGCACACAAAAAAGATCCTGTAATCCATGTCAGAGTTCGGTGGGTTATAGAAACACGAACATACCCAGCATGCTTCCTCCGAAAGCGGCGTATGGCTGCCTAAATGGCAGGGTAAAAACGGTCATAAACGTAAAATTCCACTCGTGCAAAACACGAGTGTACGTGGGAGTTTCAGCCCACGAACGCAGATTTAGAAGAAGAAGAAGAAGGGGGTGAGGTCTTAATTGGGACCCCCAGCGGGTTTGGGGGAAGAATTTACCCCATGCTCCCCAGCATGTCGTAAGAGGCGACTAACGGATTCTGTTTCTCCTTTTACCCTTGTTAAATGTTTCTTGTATAGAATATAGTCAATTTTTGTAAAGATTTTAGTCAAGCAGTATGTAAGAAATGTTAAGTCCTTTGTACTGGAAACTTGCATTCTCCCAGTACTACGTTGCAAGCCCCTGGAGCAAATTTTTGATTAGTGCTTTTGTGAACAAGAAACAATTGACAAGTGGCTCTATCCCATCTTTCCCCGTTCGCGATATAACCTTCGTGGTTGAAAACGACGTTAAATACCAAATAAAGAGAGATATAACCTTCGTGTTTGAAAACAACGTTAAACACCAAATAAAGAAAGATATAACCTTCGTGTTTGAAAATGACGTTAAACACCAAATAAAGAAAGATATAACCTTCGTGTTAGAAAACGACGTTAAACACCAAATAAAGAAAGATATAACCTTCGTGGTTGAAAACGACGTTAAACACCAAATAAAGAAAGATATAACCTTCGTGGTTGAAAACGACGTTAAACACCAAATAAAGAAAGAAATTCTTAATTGGGGGTTCTTGAAAGGGGGTTCTACTCTTATCAGCTTCAGTGTTATCTATTACACTTTCAAGTACAAAAGGCTTTTGTGCTTTCATTGTGAGCAACAATCACAGCTGTTGCCCCATCAACACTTGCACTGTGGATTTTGACACAGACACCTGTTGCGAAAAATGGTGTTTATAACATCAGCACGTTCTTACCAGTTTTTCAGCCACATAACAGATCTATACATGTAGTGCAAGTCACTCATTCTATGAATGGTTCAGGTTTGTGTTTGTTTAAGCTTGTGTGCTCTGGTTTCCGTTCAGACGTAAGTAGCTGTAGGAATTGTTTCTTTGTTAATTTTTTAATACTTTTCATTTTAATAATTGTATGGAAGAAAAATGACAGAGAAATAAAACTGATTTTATCACTTGTATAAAATGAGCTCTTTGTTTAAAGTTTGTGAAAGCTTTGTTCCATTTGCTTGAATCTGTGATGAAAAAGATACTTAATGTTGCCATTTCACATAACTGTAAGCAGCTTAACCTTTATCGTATCACGCTTTGGGCTCACAATCGGAATGATGTGGGTCGTGAAAAACAAAGCTTCAATGTAAACAAAGCATGGATCATACACGACAAATATCCAAATAACACCATAAAATTTCATCTTAAATTCAGTATGGGTTGTACACGATCCACATCATTGGGACTGTGCAGTTCAAATTATGTCAGTTTATTTGTTTACAAACAGAATTCTTTAAAAAGAGGTCGGTACCAAGGTTCTATGGTGTTGTCATAACTGATGTCTGATACATATATAATTCTTACCGATACTTCTATACTTCTTACGCATATGTACAATTGATGGTTAAACACGTTTTGTTAAGGAGGAGCATGCTTGCGCGTGTGTGCTGTTGTGGGTTTTGTGTGGGGAATGTATGCGGGCGTGCGTGAGCGTGTGTGTGACTGAGATTGAAAGCGATGTTTGGAAGGGTGTGTATGGATTGATTGATTGTACTCTGGCCAAAACATGTCCCTAGTGTACTGCACATGGTTGAAATAAAGTCTTATGTCTTATGTTTGAGGATAACTTTTGTCAAACTTCCCAATAGCTTCAGAGATAGACGCTTTTTAATATTGTGAGGTTGTGTTGTCCATGACACAGGGAGATGGTTAAAGGCACACTCCTCCTAAGTAAAGTTGGCCAAAAAATTATTGCAACAAATTTCAAACCCAAATTAAAGCATTAATTCCTGTGTTATTTTATTAAAACTGTATATGCCAAAGAAGGCCGTTCACTTAACCTTCAGGATCACCTTTTGGATTACATTTTTTTTTTTACAGGGATCATGTGACCGCCGCTCAAGTAAGTGTACGGTACCCTCAAAATCGACCAGACAAAAACGGAAGAGCCGAATGAAAAATCGACAAAAAATCACAATAGCCAAAACTTTGCAACTTTCACATACGAGAAGAAAGTCAAACCAATTATCTACCCTGAACAGATTATTTTGTTTTGCTACCTTGCGTATTTCGCGTGCTATGCTATTCCTACTGATGCAGGTGTTGATCGCAAGAGCGGTCAAAAACGGAACGTTTTACGTCAATTTTTATGGGTATCATGTCAAAAAGCGCTACATTTTCGCAATGACTTGGTGGATTGCTTTGAAACTTTCAGAATATTTTACCAACATACTAGAGATACTTCGCTGCGAAAGTTTGGATCGTTACGGTTATTTATCCAGATGTGACGCAATGTTTCGGAAAATGTTGTTAAACTTGTCATAGGATTGTTCACTTGTGTCCAAAAAAAACATGACTTTGCATATCTACAGATAAATGATTGATACAGATTCTGTCTAAGTTTCATTTGCGTGTAGCTGGTGGCGTTAATTTGCTAGTCATGCAAACTCATGAGGAAAAAATGGAACGTTCACGCTGTTTCGCGCTTACAGCTGTTATCGCTGCGTGCCTCTTAAAACATGCTACAGTCACGCTTGGCTGGGCATCGCTGTGGGAACCAGAATCATCGCTTAAATATGTAGCGTGTTTACTGGTCCAGCAAATCTGCGTCAGTGCTTACACGCGCATAAAACTTTAGCAGTGTGTGTATCAATCATTTTTCTAAAGACATGCAAAGTCATACATTTTTTGGACCCAAGGGAACAATCCTACGACAAGATTAAAAACTTCTTTCGAAAAATTGCATAACATTTTAACAAACACCTGTAACAATCCATCATTTCGCTCGAAGTATCTCTAGTATGTTGGTAAAATATTCTGAAAGTTTCAAAGCAATACCCCAAGTCTTTGCTAAAGTGCAGACTTTTTTGTCGTGATACCCCTAAAAAATGACGCAAAAAGTCCCGTTTTTGACCGCTCTTGCGATCGACACCTGCATCAGTAGGAATAGCAAAGCACGCGAAATACGCAAGGTAGCAAAACAAAACAATCGGTTCAGGGTAGATAATTGGTTTGACTTTCTTCTCGTATGTAAAAGTTGCAACGTTTTGCCTATTGTGATTTTTCTTCGATTTTTCATTCGGCTCTTCCGTTTTTGTCTGGTCGATTTTGAGGGTACCCTTACTTAAGCGGCAGTCACGTGATTCCTGTAAAAGAAATATATAATCCAAATGGTGATCCTGAAGGTTAAGTGAACGGCCTTCTCTGGCATACAAAGTGTAAATAAAATGACACGGGGATTAATGCTTTAATTTGGGTTTGAAATTTGTTGCAATAATTTTTTGGCCAAGTTTAGTTCGGCTCACCATCTCAGATCTCACCAGGCTTTTACATGGGATATGATCATCCCAGCACTTGGTTACATCCAAAATATCAACAGCCTCGGTGCACTCTATGCAAAGTGAGATTTTTTTTATGAATCAATTATGTATAGTTCAGAAAATTCATGAATAAATTCGAACTCAGCACAGCAAGCAGCCAGGGTGTTGGTGTTTGGTATGTGACCCAGTGGAGGGATGATCTTAATTGATGGAAAAGCCTTTCAAGATCTGAGATGGTGAGCCGAACTGCTTGCACAGGAAGGAGTGTGCCTTTAAAGGAGTCATGGCTTTGGCAACATTGTGATCACAGTTACTTGAAAAAAAGAAGAAGAAAAAAATACAAACAACCAAACAATGTGGATCTTCTTCTTCTTGTCGATCACTCAAAACAATGTGGATAAACATCAGCTCATTTTATTGAGACAATACATGTCAAATAAACAGTTACACCAGAAAACAGCAGAATAATCCTTTGTTTGCTTTTATAGCTTTACAAAACATGCAACATGCCTGTTTTATTGTGTGCACGTGGGTTGTGACAGAGAGAGAGACAGAATGCGTTTCAATATTCAACCCCTCCCCCCCCTCCCCCCAACAAAACTGAGGTTTCAATATATATACAATCGCACATCCTCGTTCAACAGTGCCTGATGTGTAAGGGCGGCACGTGATTAGGATGTCGTGGAAAATAAGGTGAGTACAGTTTTAGCATCAGACCAAGGTACGTACACGTCAGGTAGTACAATGTAGTACTCATGGTATACACTACTATTCAGGCAATCCAGCATCTGCAACCAAATTGTGGAAGTCCAAAGTGTGTAGTGAAGGGGAATCTGCAATGCAAGACCTTTCTGAGAAGAGAACATTTCCTGTTGTCCATTTGTCTACTATCTTGACCTTCTTGTGCGTACCTGTCGCCATCCCGCTAGACTGTTAATGTGATGAAGTCTGCAGTTCGCTCCAGGGACACTGCTGGGCCACCCCCCGCGGTTTAGGGGGAAGAATTTACCCGATGCTCCCCAGCATGTCGTAAGAGGCGACTAACGGATTCTGTTTCTCTTTTTACCCTTGTTAAGTGTTTCTTGTATAGAATATAGTCAATTTTTGTAAAGATTTTAGTCAAGCAGTATGTAAGAAATGTTAAGTCCTCTGTACTGAAAACTTGCATTCTCCCAGTTGCAAGCCCCTGGAGCAAATTTTTGATTAGTGCTTTTGTGAACAAGAAACAATTGACAAGTGGCTCTATCCCATCTCCCCCCTTTCCCCGTCGCGATATAACCTTCGTGGTTGAAAACGACGTTAAACACCAAATAAAGAAAACTGCTGGGCCCCATAGTTTGCACTATCAGATATCTTGACCAAAACATAGCCTACCTCATTACCTGTCATGACAAGCCACCCAGGGCTGGATCGGGGGGGGGGGGGGGGGGGGGGGAGTCCTGGGTTCCGGAAGCTCCCCCCCTCCTGCAAATGTACCTTATTTCTCAAGTAGACCCTAAATACCCCTTTCAAATGCTAAATTTCAACAGCATACTCATGGAACACAGGCTGTAAAGCCTACCAGTCCTCTTCAATCAAATCCCACAGATAGTTGGTGATGAAGAAGCGCGACACTTCCTGGGAGTTGAGGTTAAAAGTCTTCACACCAGCATTGTTGCAGATGTCTTTGTCGCCGTCAAGGAATTGTACTGCTTCAGCAAAATGCACTATACTATTGTGAAACAGACAGCTACATACACATGTACGTATCAGCAATTAAACATTTAGCCAATGATTGAAAAGTTTGGCTTGAAATCTAGCCTGATGACAAATAAGAGTAAAATCTGAACCCTGAACATGATTGAGTAAAACTGGCTCTTCAGTTTCTGAACTGTAGAATGGTCTTTTGATAGAAAAATTTGAGATTCAAAGGCTATAAGACTAAGAGATTATTCCTTCCAACTGCATCAACGGCATTTGTGGCAGATAACACAAAATGACTGATATGACATATAGAAAAAAAACCAGCCATTATTTGTCCAGTAAACTGCACATGAGATGTTGAAAAAGTGATGAAATATAAATTAATGGTACAAATTTACTCCCAAGCAGCTGTATGATCCAGCTAGTGCAGAACTAGGATAATGCAAATATTAAATAAAAATGAATGCAGAATATCCAGACCAAAACGGTCATACACGTAAAATTCCACTCGTGCAAAAAACACGAGTGTACGTGGGAGTTTCAGCCCACGAACGCAGAAGAAGAAGAAGATCCAGACCAAAGTGAAAAGGATACATCCCTTGACTTCATGAGGTTCTGTGTTGAACTGCCAGCGCAGGTTGGTAATGTTGCTGTACAAGTTGGCATCACACCTGCACATCCAACAGATAGTGAGATACACAATAGACATTTTCCACAAACAACTCTGTCAGGTTTTCAAGCGTTGTGGAAGAGATGCCCTCCAGAACGCGAGTCAAACAATAAAAAACGCTCGCGCTGGACCCGAGTACTCTTCAGACTGGCTCGCTCCCCCAGTATGAAATTTTTTGTCTTGTGCACGTGGATTTAAAAAAAATAAAAATAAAACAAAATAAAAAAATTATTTATTTATTTTACACAATAAAAACAATTATTAGAGTAAAATAAAACATTAAAACGTTCATAATAAACAATAGTAAACAAGAATTCAAAAAAAAAAAGAAAAAAAAAAAGACCGCCCATACCGGGAATCGAACCCGGATCACTCTGACCATAGGCGGACGTGCCTACCACCAACTCTGACAATTCTATCAGTGAAATTTAAGGCTATTGGGTGCTGGCAGGCTGTTCTATGAGGCTGGTTGTTGCCGTTTGAATTCGTCCTACGCCAAGTCGTTTTTGTGGTTTATTTCGCATTTAGGTCCCAGGTAACATTATGAAGTTTTAATACGATCAATCGGACCTATTATCAAGTTAGTGTATCAACTTTTGAACGAACTGCGCCCAGTAGCTTCCCAGCAATAAGCTGTTAAGTGGAGAAAGACACACACACACTCACACACAGACTCACACACACACAGACACATGATTAAAGTCCGCTGAGCCCAAGTACTAACGTACTCGGGGATAAACAATAGTAAACAAGAATTTAATAAAAAAAAAATAAAAAAAAATAGATCGCCCATGCCGGGAATCGAACCCGGATCACTTTGGCCATAGGCGGACGTGCTTTCCACCAAGCCACCAACTGGCTGGCTGTTCTATTAGCCGAACAGCAGTTCTATCCCACCGCGAATTGCGCCCACCGCCAAGAGTCGTTTTTGTGGATTATTTCGCATTTAGGTCCCAGGTAACATTATGAAGTTTTAATACGATCAATCGGACCTATTATCAAGTTAGTGTATCAACTTTTGAACGAACTGCGCCCAGTAGTTTCCCAGCAATAAGCTGTTAAGTGGAGAAAGACACACACACACACACACAGACACACAATTAAAGTCTGCTGAGCCCAAGTACTAGCGTACTTGGGGATAACATGTGGTCAACCAGTTAAATCCAACAATCGCAGCAAATAACTGACTCCGATGTAATTAATAATAATAATAATAATAATAGATGTAAGGGTATTTATAGGGTGCAAATCCTAAAATAGTTCTAAGCACCTTACAATCTTATATAATAATCTTAATAACAGCGACAATACACAACATACGCCTTAAATCAATCTTAAATATAATAATCTTAATAACAGCAACAATACACATTAAAAACAAATAAACCTTAACTAAATGGAAACACAATCACGTACACAATTCAAATGAATCTTATCTATCGCTATCAACTACTGTCTCAGATGTTCGCTACACATAATGATGGGACACTTTCCCACACGCACACACACGCACACACAAAAGCTCATTAGAGCAAAATACCAAAATGAAAACCTCTTAAAATATGCCAGGCTATTTACAATGCTACACAATGTGCAGATTTTCGAAAGAAAAAGCCATCATATTGAGCGGACACTGCATAACATACACATCAGAGTCAGTTATTCGCTGCGATAGCTGGTTTTAACTGGTCAACCTCATGTTATTGTTTGACTCACTAAAGTGGGCCGCAACCCGTCCACAACGTTTGTTAATCCTGACAGTTCTTTTCCGAACATTGTCTATAAATTTGCTTGAGGGGTTCAAATGACCCTGAGTTTTCTCCTCCTAGGCTAAACCCTGTAAGTGTAACACTAACAGGTATACCCCACTCCCCCATGCATGCAAACATTAAAATACAAAATACAATCTTGAGTGTGTGTGTGACCCTCCTTTTCCCCAAATGTCTGCAATCTTTCTTTCTTTATTTGGTGTTTAACGTCGTTTTCAACCACGAAGGTTATATCGCGACGAGGGAAAGGGGGGAGATGGGATAGGGGAAAGGGGGGAGATGGGATAGAGCCACTTGTTAAGTGTTTCTTGTTCACAAAAGCACTAATCAAAAAATTGCTCCAGGGGCTTGCAACGTAGTACAATATATGACCTTACTGGGAGAATGCAAGTTTCCAGGACAAAGGACTTAACATTTCTTACATACTGCTTGACTAAAATCTTTACAAACATTGACTATATTCTATACAAGAACCACTCAACAAGGGTAAAAGGAGAAACAGAATCCGTTAGTCGGCTCTTACGACATGCGGGGGGCAGAGAAATAAGGATGTGAAAAAGAAGACTTTTGGTAAGTGAAATAAAGGTGATGGATCCAGTCAGGTAAAAATAAGACAACAAGAAAAGAATTGGAAAACTGCAGGGAATAGTAGGGAGAGTTTTCTTGGAAGGAAATATAGGTGAAAGGACTGGTAAGGCAGAAATAAGACAAAAGAAGAGAAGTAAAGGGGTGGGGTAGCTCTGTGGAAACACTCCCGCCGCGTGAAGGCGACCCCATGGGAGCCCCAAATGTCTGCAATAACTTTGAACTCTTCCACAGGCACATCTGCAATGATCCCCTTGGTTTCCCAACGTCAGAAAATCAGCTTGGCACAACAAAAATAGCAAACAAGCGTTCATCTTCCGAGTATGCACACACACAAACAACATCAAAAAGGCACATATTTTCAAACAGAAGTTATCAATCATCTAATAAGAACACCACACTCACAGAATCAAACACACACAATTAGGTATCTCGTTCTCACCGAGCCTTTGGTAAGGCAGCTGTTATGGCATCTTTTTGAGACTGGCGCTGTTCCTTCAGTGTTTCAAGCTCCCTCTGCGCTTTTGTCAGCCCTTCTTTCAGCTGCTGACACTCCCTGATGACTGTGCTAGACTGCGTACTCACTGCCTCCACTTTGTTCTGCAGCAAGGTCTCTATGCTTGCCAGGTCATCAGGTGTGCTGTTCGAGTCTCCTGCCCCGTCACTGACGCCCACTTCCCTGGTCAGATCTAGACATAACAAGAAGAGCAAACGCTCGATCGAGTCACTTTCGCAGTTCTGAATATTATATGAGGCATCAGATGGACAGGAAGAAATTGCTATTCACAACACAATGAGTCACGTTCACATAAAATTTGAGCCCGGTCACTTTTATAGTTTCCGAGAAAAGCCCAACGTTAAGTTGTGTGTTGCCGAACAGAAAAGGCTAGTTATCTCCCTTGTTTTTCTGATAACGTTCGTAAAAGGCTACAGATGTAAATACTTTGATGTAAAGAATAATCCTACAAAGTTTCAATCACATCCGATGAACTTTGTCAAAGATATAAAATGTCTAATTTTTCCTTTGACGCTGACCTGTGACCTTGAAAAAGGTCAAAGGTCAACGAAACCATCGTTAAAGTGTAGAGGTCATTGGAGGTCACGACTAAACAAAATATGAGCCCGATCGCTTTGATAGTTTCCGAGAAAAGTCCAACGTTAAGGTGGTGTCTACGGACGGCCGGACGGACGGACGGCCGGCCGGACGGCCGGCCGGACAGACTAACACTGACCGATTACATAGAGTCACATTTTCTCAAGTGACTCAATAATGTTCAGTTCTATTATTTTAATTCAAGTTGTAAAGTTTCTATATTTTTACCAGATTTTTTTTCCATAATGCATATCAAAGTAGAATTTGTTTTTATTGCCACAAATGTGTGCTTGTTTTCTTCAAGGACGTTAAACTTTTTACGTTGTGAATACACGTATGTGTGCAGACATGGTCCTTTCACAGCCATGAAATGATCTTACGCTTAGCTGGTTCAGAACACAGCCCCCCCCCCCCCCCCACACACACACACAAATACAAAGGGAGGAAGGATGCAAGGCTCTAATTTGCAGAATTTCAAGACAGATTAGCAGAATCACTTTAGGAAAACCAGCCTTGTAGCACTAGAACTTGTAGAAGACCACAACTCACACTCAACATCCTCCTTCATTTGCTGCATCTGTTTCTGACGGATGGCGATCACTTGTCGGCTGATCTCATGTATGTTGTGCATGGTGGCAGCCTCCGTATTGTCCCCCACCAGCACTGTGAGCAGCTGTTCCCCGTACATCAACATCTCGTCCAGTCCCAGTTGACTCATGATGCTCTTTCTGGCTCTTTCTCGTCACCTGTCAGTACAATAATACAATAAACACCTCAGCCATTTATTTGCACCTAAGGCTGCTGGGCCATAGACTATCACGCCTCACGTCTTTTTTTGGTAGGACATCACGCCTCACGCTCCCTATGTTGATGGTTTGTTTTTGATTTCAGTTTAGCGCTCGAAAATGGATTCTTCGGATGAAAACAAATTTCTGGACAATTATCAGTGTATGCTCTCGGCCAGCCTATTTTGTTTGCCATGTCTGTGTCTGTTGGATTTTCATTCAAAAAATCAATCAAAACTAACCTTTTGGCCCTTATAATCAGGATGCCTAGGATCCCAAAGTAGTTGCCTCGCTCTAACCAGCTCAATAAGATCTCCATCCTCATATCACGTCTTGGAAAAAGTGAACCTTCCCACTTTCCTATTCACGCGTGATACGTGAGGCGTGAAGCGTGAAGTCGTATGGCGCATCACGACAAAAATAACGTTGGTTCATTTTTCTATCACGTGAGGCGTGAAAGCCTATGGCCACGGGGCCTAATATTCACATTCAATTGTACAGCAGAGACAACTAAGTTACAAATCACAAATCACATGAACATTCAGATTCAAACACATTTTCGTCTATGTCACGATCTTGCCATCTGGGTCATATTTTGAGGGTAGATTTTGCCAGTGTGCGTTCCAGTCTACTCTTGAGGCTGTTGACAGTGCATGGGAACAGAGCTTAGTGCATGACTTAGTAGCACAAGCCGAGTCTGGCCACAGGCGGAAGACCGTCCACTGGACTACTACTATCACAGAAAGACTTCCGCCTGTGGTCTGGCACTGCAGATTACGAAAAATAAACAAGAAATTCCTCCGAGGTAGGAAAAACACCCCCGTTGGTCAAAGGGAAATAACCATTCTCACTGCCACCAACTGAGAAGGTTATTTCCCTTTGACCATTAATATGTCCCTCTATAAGTCCTTGTAGAATCTTAATCCACCAATAACTCCCTAACCGTGTGTTTGACTGGTCCCAATTTTTGTAAGGACCGTCTCAGGAATGTATAGAACCTGTTCACCAAGTTTGGTGACGATCGGTCCGTTCATTCTTGAGATCTATATGCGAACACAAACAAACAAACAAACACATCGACCGAATCCTATACACACCCCTATACCGGGGGTGTAAATACACCCAATTAAATAGGCTTAATGGGATAAATTTACAAAATGAACTGTGGACCGAAAGAGTTCACTTTGGACACTACACCATTCAGATGAAGGTTGCTTTCCCTTCGTTGTGAAAGCCGAGCTGTAAACATATAACAAGACGAGACACTTCACGCATGTATTCTATCGCTCCGACGTACATGAAAACACACGTGGTAAAAGGCAGCACCCAAGCCCAGCTCGGAAAGTGCTGCTGTCTCTTGTTACGGCGCGCTGTCAGTGTGTACGTCTGTTCAGTTGGGATCTTCAGTCAACACTAACAAATAAGCCCGCCGAAGCGTGGCTTATTGGTTCCGGTCACGGGAGGGGAAAATTAAGGGAGTTGTTTCTCTTACTCCCCTTACTCCGTAAGGGAAATCCACAAACACTACACCTTAGACATTGTCATTGATCACTGGCCACTGTCACCGTGAGTGCGGCCACAAAAGCAAAGTTGCTTATCACATGCCAATCTCGCAAAGGCGGCACACTGTTTAAAATCCATGCGAATAAAGTTAAAAACAAACCTTTACTGACAAACTCACCCTAATATAGTCTTCAAAGTAAGCAACCAGGATCATACGAGACAATTCAAACACTGCTGTTGACACGAAATTCCTTTACTTTGAAGATTCCGCCATGCATTTCTAGACGACGAATTTTATTGGCTATTCGGATGTCGAGTAGCCAATGAGAAGTATCGGAAAATCCCCATTCAATTTGATGACGTCGGGCGGTGTCTTCCGGTGGTGTCAGCTGGAATTTCCCCATCGGAGCATAGTATCAACACAACAGATGAATGACAGATCGCAAGCGTCGGTGCACGTAATAATCCATCATGTCTACCGACAATATAGAAGTATCGATTGGACCACTAAGGTATTTATGGTACTTAATCGAAATGAACACAGAGACAGCTGTGCAGGCATTACATTCGTAATAATATAATTACATCCGTATACGCACAATTACAGCACTGTCTGCTAAAAGTTAGTACATCCACTTCCTCAGATGTTGGTCCCCGTTCGTGGGAATAGTGTAGGTAACATAATTTAGAATTTCGTTTTGCCATACACCTGTAAGCACAACGGAGGATACAGCGGTTTGGCTCTTTAACGGTTTTGATCAGCTGATGTCACACCACAGGCGGGGTATCGTCCACTGGACTACTAGTACTAGTATCACAGAAAGAGTAGTCTTTCTGTGATAGTAGTAGTCCAGTGGACGATACCTTCCGCCTGTGGTCACACTCAACGCATACAACTGCATGCTTCTTCATTGAAAATCTTCCAATTTGTAGTTGGAATGATTTTTACCTAAAAGTAAAACAGCTTGCTGGATAAAAACATATTGTCTTTGCAAACAACAACAAAAATTGCTGGAGGGGGGGGGGGGGGGGGGGGGGGGGGGCGTAAAAAGTTGTTTTGTTCACTTCAAATATCTCATTGGAGCATTTTATCCTGGCTGAAGAACAAGAGTCATACTACTTTTGGATGTTATGTCTTCTGAAGTGTGTAATAGGAGGCTGTTTCTGCAAACAGAACATATATGAGGGGTTTTCAATTTGGGGGCAAAAAGGAAATAAAAAATCGGGGGGGGGAATAATCTTCACCAAAAGAATCAGCAATAATATGTTGAACTATACACATTGCGTATTCCATAGGTCGCTTCTTGCCACTTTTACAAAACTATGTGAAGAAATATAAAAATGGGAAAAAATGTACACATGTGAAAATGTCCATCGTGTCACGGACAAGGTTTTTTTAATTTTTTTATGATAAATTTAATCAGTCAGTCCATTTCTTTTCAGTTACACAACACACAGATCAGCCTTCAATGGAATAAATCAAAATATGTGGGTTTTTTTTTAAAAGAAAGTGCATTGATTACAGAAAATAATAGAGTAGAACGAAAAAGTAATAAATCACAGCACACGTCAACACACATAAAACTGAAACAAATGCACACATTTATGTGAAACTTTTTTTTACTAGTAACTCTAAACGATGGCAACAAGCACCCAAAACCCTTGATTATGAAACAACATCTTTGGTTTGCAAATTAAGCCTTAGTGTGCAGTGTGACACGATGGACACACTCGTGACACGATGGACACGCTCGTGACACGATAGACATTTGCACATACAAAAGGAAGCAAGTTTGAAAATTACATTTTTTAAAAATTGGGTATTAAACTAAGCAAACAAAAAGCAGAATTGGAATGCCTTTCCACTTGGCATTTTTATCAAACTGAACGAGTCAAGAGGAACGACTGAAAAAGTGTAAAGGTAACCGTCTTTGAACTTAATGTCTGTTAAGATAGCGAGCTCTAGGTTGAGTGAACACACCATACTGCAACGGGGTGTGTCTCTGGAAAAGCTTCTCTTGCACATGATTCCATACAAATAGATCTACAGTGTAATGATCAGAGAAGCCATCTTTTTGAACTGGCTCAGAGATGACAGCCAGAATATCTCCATGGGGGTACCATAGTGTGTCCTTCATTCTTGGTGAAAAAAACCAATTGTCCTTTCCAAGTTGGTGCAAGCAGTCCACCAGGTATTCTCCATTGTCAACGTCTACCACTAGACCGGGATATGCCATCTTTTCGTAAGCGACAAACACCCAACGCCCAAGATAATCTTCCGGCCGAATTCCTTCTACACTCTTCAAAAAAGGTTAAGGATAACTTTTTTACAAGCACGCCACACATAACAGACAAGACCGAATTCTTTCTTTTTTTTAAAAATTATATAATTGAACAACCAAGGAGTAATGACAAACAAAGCAAAGATCGAACGCGGCAGCGACAATTTAGCTAGAGTGTGTCAAACGTGACAACCCTCGAAAATGGAATTCACAAAAATGTGAATCAGTGTCAATAACGCGTGTGCCCTCCGTTGTGTGCCAGACATTCAACACATCGTTGGCGCATGGAGTGGATCAGGTTGCATATGAATGCTCTGGGAACTCCATTCCACTCCTGCTGGAGCCATTGCAGCAGTTGACCCAGATTGGCAGGAGGAGGGTGATGTTGCTGTACCCGACAACAAAGCTCGTCCCACATGTGCTCTATGGGGTTCAGGTCCGGGCTGTTGGCTGGCCACAGTATCCTGTTGACCCTGGCCTGCTGGATGAAGGTGTTTACAGCTGCAGAGCGATGAGGAGGTGCGTTGTCATCCTGAAGAATCGCACGAGGGACGATCTCTTGGAGGGCTGGAATTACCAGGGGTTGCAGGATCTCATTCTGGTAGCGGACACTGGTCAAGTTGCCCACCACATGGCACAGAGGTGTCCTTTGACGTGTGCTGATCCCTCCCCAAACCATCACAGAGCCTCCGCCAAAACGCTGTCGTTCCAGAACAGCGCCTTCTGCGATGCGCTCTCCGCGACGCCTCCACACTCGGATGCGACCATCAGCAGGTTCCAAGCAAAACTGGGACTCATCTGTAAACAACACCTGAGCCCACTGCTGACGTTGCCACCTCACATGTTGAGTGCACCAGGCTCGGCGAGCTGCTCGGTGATTAGCAGTCAGGGTTGTCCCTCGGACTGGACGCCTTGCACGCAAGCCAAAGTTGTGTAAGCGGTTTCGGATCGTCTGACCACTAACAACAGTGTTGGTGGTAGCTTGTAGGCGTTGCCTAATGTTGTTTGCCATAGCCATTCTTTGTTGCATGGCCTGCCTCTGAATGAAGCGATCCTCTCTTTGTGTGGTGACTCTGGGCCGACGAGAACGTTGTCGCTCCTGCACTCTTCCAGCTGCGTGGAATCTCTGTTTTAGTCTAATGATGACAGAGGGAGCCACTGCAAGCCTCTGGGCCACTTGCCTGACAGCAACACCGTCTTGTAGCCATCCTATTGCCCTTTCTCTATCCAAATCGCTCAGTTTTCTTCGTGGGGGCATGTTGCTACTGTGCATAATTGTGTCAGCGTGTCAACCTTTAAACACAAGGTGGTGATCGATGTTAATAGCCAGGACCCTGTTGTAGCACGTGCATCACAACCTTTTGCCCTGGCATGCGTTCCGCAAACTTCATGGGGCTATAAAAAAACACCCTTTTTCTTCCAAAATGCAGAAACTTTTGAGAAGTCACACAAAGGGAAATAACTGCCTGCCAAACAAAATTCTAGGTCAAGACTCATTGTTCATTTGTTAATTCAAACACATTAATCTTTTAATTATTATGTCGATGTTTAATTTGTTGGCAATTTTTTATAATTAGATCCGTTTTTTCAACCGATCCTTAACTTTTTTTGAAGAGTGTATGTATCACTAGATCTCCATGCTTACATTGTCAGGTGTATAGCTAGCCCATTTCATCGCCTATACATAAATCACTTAATTACATCGAACAAGACACATGAATATGTTTGTTGTGTCACAATTGTGTCTGTCGTGTCATGACTGAGATCGTGACACGATGGACCGTGACACGATGGACAAATTTCAACAAAAATAATAATGAATGCTCCCTGTTCCAAATTTGATTGCAATTTCAAATCTAGATAGTTAAGTGTCCCAAAGTCCCACGTATTGGATGTGATTTGAGCACATTTCAAGTTTTAATCACTAACACCAGAGACATACATAGAAGATCTGTATGCTAACACACACCCCGTGACACGATGGACATAAAATATTTGTAATACTCACTTTGACAACTTCAGGACACCAATAAAATAAGACGTAAAGGCCACGCTGCGATAGGTTTTTCCTGAAAGGAGGCGACGAAAGGGACGCGATCTTGGTTACATTTAAAATTACGAAAAAAGGGACCAGTCATTGTTTTTCAGTCGCGTTCAGTAAACGTGACACGACGGACATAAAAAGTGAAGACAGCATTTTTTGCTCTTTTATTTTCGTTTCATAAATAAAGTATAAAAGGACATTAAAAAAGCTGCTCACAGATCGGTTAGTGTTCTAAAAAACAATTTTTTGAATATTTTTTCATTCATGTACGATTTTTTTCTGACGATCTACAGACATTTGAAATTTTGCCTTCTAACCAAAAGACACCCATTTTTTGACACCCTTGCTTACTATTTGGCCTTGAAAGGTATAAGGTAAACACAAAGTAACGCAAAACTCTTGACCAGTTTGCTAAGGACATTTTGAAGAAGACATTAACCCAAATTTCAGTACAATTGGAGCACTGTGTGAAGCTCTGAATTTCTGTGAAGTTCAAAGACACGTTTTTGCCTCAAAATTGAAAAACCGTCATATATATATTATATAACATGTAAAAATCCTGCTGCAATTGTCATATTTCTGGTGTTTTTCGAATGCATCTTCATAACAACATATGTGGCACACCAATGTTAATAGCTAAGATGAGTTTGTATAAACTTCAACAATATATTTGCACTAGTTTCAAAATACATAGAATAATTATTAAAAAGATATTAAAAGAGATACTACTTTTTCCCTCTCTCCAAAACACGCAATTATTGTACAATACTTATGAAATTTGGTACCCTGATGTAAGATGGCCAATACAATTATACATGCAATAAAACTGAAAGCAAAAACACTGTGATGGGGTGATGACTATACCAAGCTTAGTTAGTGAGTACAGTATTTCCTCCTTTTTTTTTTCAAGTGTGAAACACTGTGTATGTCAGAGAGAGGAGCACAAATGGTTTTATTGGTTTGTCTCATGCATGTTGTTTGTTCTCAAACCACAACCAGCTTCAGTCAATCAACACATTTTCCGTAGGATTGGGGTCAAAAGCTGTATCCCTTTTGTTTTGTTGTTGTAATTGAGTTAAAACTTTTGTATATATTTTGGTAAAACTTTGTATAAAAGCTCATCTTGGTTATTTGCATTAGTGTGCAAACTTAAATGAAGATGCATTGATAAACACCAGAGATACAGTTTTGAGAATGTTTTCATTTCCCCCTTAATAATAGTAAGTTAACACAGATACTTGGCAAGCACATCCTCGAAGACGGTATATATCATACTGACCTCGTGACAGGGCCAAAAAATGCATTTATTAACACCAGAGATACAGTTTTGACAGGTTTTTTCATGCCATTGCCATGCAGGTGTCCATGTACATTTTTGGCTCACGTAAGTGTAGCCTATGCGATCGTAACTTTGTCTGTCTGTGCGTGCGTGCGTATGTGCGTGCGTGCGTGTGTATGTCTGTGGTAGAAACTCTAACATTTGAAGACGTCACATTACATTGACGTCACATTATGACGTAAGAGGGTTAGACGTCACGCGAAGGAAGTACTGAAAGTCTCGGTCATTATTATTTTGAGCGGGCCGAGACTAGTTGGCAGTCGTGTCCCTGTAAGTGCTACATGCAGACAGACACTCAGCTAGATCTAGATCTAGTGTCTCGCTTTCTTGCACAGTTTCACCTATGCTCTTTCTGTGTGTGTGTGTGTGTGTGTGTGTGCGCGTGTGTGTTACTGTTTGTCGATTTCTTACGTGAGCCTTGATGGCTTCGCCTCTTGTTGTCTTACTAATAGCAAGATGTACACATGTACTTAGCAAGAACATCATCGAAGACAGTACATGTCATATTGACCTTGTGGCAGGGCAAAAAAAAAAGTGTGGCATGCATGCAAAACCCTCACCCTAAGGTGACCAGAAATCTCAACGCAGCAGAGATGTTTTCTGACTTTTGTTCCCCTTTGCAGTGGGCCCCCAAGCCTGCGACATCATCTGATGGACTTTGCCAACATGCTGAAGGCTTTCATCGGCAGTAACTATCTCACCATCGCCTTCGCTTTTCGACAGAGTGGAGTTCATGTAAGTTAGCCCAGTGTGCATTCTTACCAACGTTTATTGCACTTTTTCTGATGAATACAAGTTGAAAATGCCCCTTGTCTTTAAATCTCTTGTCCTTTACATCTTTTTTTGATGAAGTTATAGCTGCTGAAGTGTTTTTGGTTTTTTTGGAAAAAGTTTCATAAATAGCTGACAAAACAATGACATGTACATACAATAAATAGTATGTAATAATCTGACATGAGATAAGTATGGATTTTTTTGCACAATCAAATCTGCCCTGGCGATCACCTCTGAAAGTTCTATGTGATAGGACAATACATTTAAAAAAATATAAATGTTGTTTGCAGCTGGGATGGATCGGCTTGATTGCCATAGCAACATTGACGGCGCACTGCTGTCGGCTGATTGTCAAGTGCAAGTACCATTCCATCGATCACATTCTTCTCAAGGCCAAAGTCAGTAGCACCACCCAGGAAACAAATGCCAGGGAACAACGTCACAGTGCAGACAGTTCCGTCACATACACAAGCAGTGAGAGCAGCTGTGACGAAGGTTCAGGCGACCAGAAAACTTTGTACAAAAAGACTTTGTACAAAAAACTGCAGCGAAATATGACATTTGGGGACATTGGACGAATCTGCATGGGAAAAACAGGACTGGCTTTGGTGAATGTGTCTATAATGATTACGCAGTTCGGGTTCTGTGTCGGGTACTTCATCTTCATCGGAAACACGATAAATAGCATGTTCCCCCTCTACAACTGCTCAGTAGCTGTCACAAACTCGTCTGATTTCATTCCGACTTTGTCACAAAGTTCTAATCACTGTGTGGTGGTGACACACCTCAACTCTCTGAACGCTGTTCACGTCGACATGTCAGACATGTTGGAGACTGAGCCAGGGGTGCTACACAACAAGAGAATGCTGCCCTTCCTGGACGAGCAAAACTCACCAACAACTGAAGCGTCTGTAGACAGCTTGATGGATTTTTTAGTGTCGGGCAACAACATCAGCACTGTGCATGTCACAGAACGTGTTCCTTCAGATGGGACCAGTTCTGCAGCTGCTGAGAACACCACTCATGCTTTGAATATTGTGACAACGCAAACTGGAACAAATGTAACAACTGCTTTTATGAATGCCACCACAGCTGAAACCAACATCAGTACAACTTCGGCGTCACCAGGCAACACAACCGAAGCAAACACCACCACAACCGCGCCTACACCAGACACCACCACCATCATAGATTTCACCACCACCATTTTTCTAAACACCACATCCTTGCCGTGGACGAACATGACAAAATGGATTCTGACTCGAGGGAAGCACGTGCCAGATCTGAAGCTCTTGGTTCTGACTCCACTGGCGTTCTTTGTCATCATGGTGTTGATCCGTCACCTGCGCCATCTTGGATTCATCTCAGCCATTGCCAACTTCTCCATCTTTGTCGGCTGCATTGAGGTCCTCGTCTTCCTGATTGTTGGTGAGTTGTGTTTGATTGTTTTGCACTTGCCTGTGTGACTGTGAGTGTGTATTTTGCACTTGCCTGTGTGACTGTGAGTGTGTATTTTAAGGCAAAAGTCATTTTACCTTCATCGTGCTTCCTGGCTCATTGACAACCCAGAACCTCACAAATGTGTCTGTATCTCTGAAAGTATTGGGAGTTTTTGATAAAGACTTCTTGTAATCCTCAAACACCATAGGACCCTCCCATCGACCACTTTCTGAAGGATTATCTTTGCAAACAACAAAATAAACAATGATGTAATTTGAACTAGGCTGTCCTGATGATGTGGATTGTGGGCGACCCATATGGAATTAAAGAAGGAATGTTCGATGTTTATCCCTATTCGGATGGCGTGGATCGTGTACGACCCACACTCTGCAAAGAGGCGGAAAAAGTATATCCCTATTTGGATGGCGTGGGTCGTGTACGACCCATACTTTTTACGTTGAATCCTTCTTTAAAAGTGTCGGTCATACACGACCCATGCACATCATCCGGACTGAATAGTCCAAAGCGTTTCCCTTTATTTAATGATTTACCTGGTGAGTGAAAGCTTGTTAGATTGTGTGTATTGTGGATGTGATGGTAGGGCCACAGACTGTGACACTGCCTCTTTATTTGGGCTTATGTTAATTTGAAACTTTTTACGATGATGGAAGAGATGTTACTGTTTAGCTGCCTGAAGTGAAAATGTGTTGCTTCAGATTTAGAAGAGAATCTAGTCCTGTCAGTGTCATGAACATCTGTATTCCCATCGAGTTTTTGGGCTCCCTGGGGATAATGGCTTGCTAAATAGATCTAATAGATATATATATTTATCATAAGACAACTGACATTACATTGTAAATTACAGTGCTGTACAGAAATGGTCCATATCCTACTGATTTTTGTGGTCTTTTTTGACAGGAATGAGATGTTATGTTAACACTAGCGCAATCTCATGGAACAATGAACGTCTGGTAAAACATTTAATTTGGTCAGAAATAAAAAGAACGTATACATTGCCTTCTTCCAGGATTTGAGGTTAGCAGCACTTTCAAGTGGATCAACATTTACGATATGCCTATCTTCTTTGGCATGGTGACAAGCGCGTTTGAAGGGATTGGCACTGTGAGTATCAGTTAGCAACATTTATGTGATGCGGTGGCTCTTGGGTGTCAGTTATACAATAAGTTGTTGTTTTTGTTTTTTGTTTTGTTTTTTAAGCATGCATCAGCTGATTAAGGAATCATAACTGTACTGCATGTTAACTTGTCTGACTTGTTGTACATTTCAGATCTTACCAATCGAGGCCAGCATGGAAGGAAACCGACACAACTTCGTCAAGTTCCTGTATGGAGCTATCGCTATACTGGCCATGATTCTCGGCGCCTTTGGTGTTATGGGATACCTGCGTTTTGGCGACGACGTGGAACAGATGATCAACGCCAACATTCCTAACGGTGCCTGGCTGAGCATTGCCGTAAACGTGTGCCTGTGTATAGGCGTGCTGCTGACTTTCCCACTCATGTTGTTTCCCGTTGTGGAACTGGCCGAGCTGTACCTGTTTGGCAGAGGTGAGTTTCAGTTTTACCTTTGGATGTTGTGACTGTGAAAGCCCCTTTTAAGACCTTACATTTTTAGTACATGTAGATGCACATGAATTAGTTTGAACTTCAGCTCAGAAGATATGTGACCCTCCACCACGGAATGAGTCGCATGTCACCTTTGCATGATTTTCATCTTTTTACATTTTCCTAAAGAGTTTTTTATGCTCTATCCAGTGGTGAAAAGAGCGAAAACTGTTTGAGTTATAAGCCTGTGACTAAGGTGACCCTCACACTGTTACCAGACACTCCCCGGACTTATATCAAGCCTAGCGCAGAACCGCACGAGGTGACATGCAACTCATTTCGTGGTGGAGGGTCACATATGTTATAAGTTCTGTCTTTGTTTGGTCTTTTTTTTTGTTTTGTTTTTTTGCATTTGATATTGACAGGAGTTTGCAGGTTTTGCTGACAAGGAATGATGGTTGTTCATCAGTTTTATACATACTAGAGTGGTTGAACTAATGTTCAATAGCCTGGCAGGGGTTCTCTTGCCTCCATGAGGCAATGTATTTTGTCCTCATTTTTTCTGGAGAAGAATCTGTTTGTTCTTTCTTGTTGCAGGTCGAAAGGCAATGTATTTTTTCTAATTATTTCTGGAGAAGAATCTGTTTGTTCTTTCTTGTTGCAAGTCGAAAGGCAATGTATTTTTTTAAAATTATTCATGGAGAAGAATCAGATTGTTCTTTCTTGTTGCAGGTCAAGAAGCAATGTATTTTTCCTCGTTATTTCTGGAAGCGAATCAGTTTTTTCTTTTTTGTGGCAGGCTTAGAAGCAATGTATTTTTCCTCATTATTTCAGGAGAAGAATGAGTTTGTTTTTTCTTGTTGCATGCCGAGAAACAGTGTATTTTTCCTCATTATTTCTCTACGTAGATTGGGTGGCCGAGTGGTAACGCACTTGCGCTCGGAAGCGAGAGGTTGCGAGTTCGACCCTGGGTCAGGGCGTTAGCAATTTTCTCCCCCCTTTCCTAACCTAGATGGTGGGTTCAAGTGCTTGTCTTTCGGATGAGACGAAAAACCGAGGTCCCTTCGTGTACACTACAATGGGGTGTGCACGTTAAAGATCCCACGATTGACAAAAGGGTCTTTCCTGGCAAAATTGTATGGGCATAGATAAAAAATGTCCACCAAAATACCCGTGTGACTTGGAATAATAGGCCGTGAAAAGTAGGATATGCGCCGAAATGGCTGCGATCTGCTGGCCGATGTGAATGCGTGATGTATGTAGAGGTTACATGCCGAGTCTCGGTGATTATTAAAAATAATGGTCGAAGTTGGCGGATCATGAAAAATGCAAGCTTCAGCGAGCTTTTTATGACCGTGAACTGAGACCATTATTTTTAATAATCACTGAGACGAGGTGTGTAACCTCTTTATTCCTCCTTTCTTCAGTTATTCAAAGAAAACAGGAGTTTTTGTGCGAAAGTTTGATCGAATCCGAATCACTCAACCAGTCAACCTGCGCAGGCGATCGATTAATGCGCGGATGTATAGTTCCGTGCAAATCATTCCATTCTGTTAACACTTCTTGTCAGTTTCCCTGTTTTGGACTAAAATCAAGTACACAGATATGCTGTTATTCTGCTGTGGCGGTAAAGGCAGATATTGTGTGTTCTGTTTATGTTTTAGTATCGCTTAGGATAATGTTCTTTCATCAAATGGGACTAGCAGACGAACTTTTGCACCCGTGTTCCAATGTTAATTACTGTATGAAGTTCAGTTTTCTGGGGAAAATAGTGTATGAAACCGCTTTATGTTGTTTAAATTGATGAGATGTGTGCATTTGGTTGCGTGTGATCTGTTTATAAAATGAAATATTGTTGAAAACTGACCGTCGGATTGCAGTCAGTGTTGTCGAAGAAACTGAGTGAAAAGAAGGGGAACTACTCTTGGCGCTAGACAAAGTATGAGTTACTTGCCTTGGGAATTTGCTTGTGATGAACGTTTGTGCACGGCAGATCTAGATTCAGAAAACAACCGAACTCATGGATTTTATATGGAGATTCATGTGTTCAGGCCTGTAGTTGTTAATTTAAATGCGGTATGTTTGTATTGTTTGCTCCAGAGATGTATACTTCGTACGTATAGAGCGTTCGGAACTTTTCAGTCGCAAAAGTAGTACCGAAACAGAACAGCTTCTCAACCCATTGCACTATCGAGGATTCAGGCTGTTGCTGGCTCGTTATTTGTTTGGTTGCTGGGTCATTATTGAAAAATAACTAGCTCGACAAGTTTACAGAGGTAAAGAAGCAGAGGGGGGAATAATGTGTAAACAAATTCCATCTCACACGGCATAAATAAATCCCTGCGCCTTGAATATGTGCGCGATATAAATTGCATAAAATAAAAATTAAAATAAATAAATCCCTGCGCTTAGAACTGTACACACGGAATACGCGCGATATAAGCCTAATATTGATTGATTGATTGATCTACAGTGTAAGAATCATTTTATTTTTTGTTGCAGGCCGCCTGTGTGGTCCCCAGCCAGAGGAAGACAAGTCCAGCGACCACCAGTCTCTTTTGCCCAAGAATGAAACAGAGTTGTTTATACCTGTGGCCGAAAAAATCTCAGATAGTGTAAGTGGAAATATTAGTTGTTACCATCTATGATTTATTATCAAATTTATAATAATAATAATAATAATAATAATAATAATAATAATAACTAGACATTTTAAGAGCCTAACCTATGGCTCTAGGCCCTTTACAAAAGAACATATACAGAATAGAACAATTAAATGTACAACCTACATAAAACAATTAACCATACAGACAAAAATCACCACATGTACTGTTCACACAATATTCATATATATGCTATACACACTATATATACACACATTTTTAACAGTGTTGTTCCTAGACCCTAAAGACAATAGGTCACTGGATTCAGAATATGTTTTGGTCAAAATGGTGCAAAAAAAATGGTTACGTCAAAAGGCACCCGGCTATGTGTCAAAAAGCATTGAGACATTCGACCGGCCCTGGGGTCAACACAATGTGCCAAGTCAAAAAAGGATGCGTAAATGACCAAAGACCGAGGCCTGTGAGTAACATTGAATCTAAATTGATTTAAATGTTAAAAAAATAAATACTATACTGTTACAGAATTGTTTGTAAACTTCATTAAAAGAATCATGAAATGTATGGGTGCAATCAAGATAGTACCTGGGTAAGACACACACTTACGCTAAATTTTCTATTGCTATAGGCAAGTGTATATGTGTAAATCCACTCTAAAACAGTCTCTCTTCTGTTTGATTTTTTTTGGAATGTTTATTTTTTCACATAATTATTTGTTATTGCTTATTCTTTTTTCTGGTGCAGGTACCAACGTGGAAGAGAAACGCTTTGCGGATATTTATCGTCTTGACTGCGGCTGGTCTAGCAGTGTTGCTACGGAACAATTTTGCCTACATTTCAGCTTTTGTTGGTAAGTTGTTCAGTCTCTTTGCCTGCATGTTTTTAAATGCTTGTTTGTATGTGTTTTTTTGCCTGTCTCATTCCCTATATCTTTCTATTTCTCTCTGTCTCTATCTCTCTCACTCTCTGTGTCTCTGTGCCTCTCTCTGTCTCTGTCTCTCTGTCTCTGTCTCTCTCTCTCTCTCTCTCTCTCTCTCTCTCTCTCGTTATCTTGCTTGTTTTCAGGGTTTTTTTCCCTTTCTGTGTCTCCGACTTTACCTCTCCCCCCCTCCCCCTACCACCACAACACTCCCTTGCAAAGCAAAGTTGCATTTAATAATCGATGGATGACTCAGAATTGGAAAGGAGCATAGTGGTTTGTTCAATCAACCATGGATGGATCAGTAGGTAATGGATGCCCCGATCCTCCACTTTCCATCCCCTCAGCCAGTTTTAAATTAGCGAGAGCTCTAAAAGCACAGCCTTTTTCCTCCCAAGCAGTCAGGCATTTGCGTTTCTGTCAGAAATCAGCATGTTTTTCTGTCTGTCTGTCTGTCTGCGTTTGTGGATGTGTTATGCTTGTCATGATTTTACCAGAAGAAGAAAGGCAGATTTTTACCAAACTTTCGAACGTGTGAACGTCTTTAACAAAGCATGTGAATCCATTTCTTGCAGTTTTTTGTGATCAGTTTTTGGTGGGTATATCTGGTGTGAGTTGTTCATTGCAAGATTTGACCATATTTTGGTTTGTTTGTTTTATGAGTTGTATTAACTTGTTTTTGTTCCTGGACACGCACACACGTACACAAATTCCTCTCTTGTTACGTTTTGTTGAGTTGAAGGTTTTTTTTTATAATCCTGTTGGATCTTTGCATCTTGTGCTAGATAAGGTTAGAACCCACATGTAATTGTACATTTGTAAAGAAGACAATTTCACTATGGTGACAGTGCAGACAAATTTGTATGGTGAAAATCTCAGTTTAATTTTAGCTTGCATCTTTCTTTTCCATTGTTTTCTCCACTTCTGTCCATCACCCTCTCCCTTCTTCACTGTCAACACCCGCCTTACACTCACCTGTCATCCATGTTTTGCATGTAAGCATTTCTTAATACAGTGGAACCCCCCTTTTGAGACCTCGAAAAATCTGAGAAATTCAGGTCTTAAAAAAGAGCCCGACTCTCAAAATGGGGGTACATTTAGATAGGATTTGAACAGAAAATCTGAGAAATTTAGGTCTTAAAAAAGAGGGACTCTCAAAATGGGGGTACATTTAGATAGGATTTGAACAGAAAATCTGAGAAATTCAGGTCTTAAAAAAGAGGGACTCTCAAAATGGGGGTACATTTGGATAGGATTTGAACAGAAAATCTGAGAAATTTAGGTCTTAAAAAAGAGGGACTCTCAAAATGGGGGTACATTTAGATAGGATTTGAACAGAAAATCTGAGAAATTCAGGTCTTAAAAAAGAGGGACTCTCAAAATGGGAGTACATTTAGATAAGATTTGAACAGAAAATCTGAAAAAGCAAGGTCTTAATAGGGGGAGGCCTTAATTGAGGGGGTAGGAGGCCTTAATTGAGGGGGTAGGAGGCCTTAATTGAGGGGGTATTAATAGGGGGAGGCCTTAATTGAGGGGGTAGGAGGCCTTAATTGAGGGGGTAGGAGGGCTTAATTGAGGGGGTATTAATAGGGGGAGGCCTTAATTGAGGGGGTAGGAGGCCTTAATGGAGGAGGTATTAATAGGGGGAGGCCTTAATTGAGGGGGTAGGAGGCCTTAATTGAGGGGGTATTAATAGGGGAGGCCTTAATTGAGGGGGTAGGAGGCCTTAATGGAGAGGGTATTAATAGGGGGAGGCCTTAATTGAGGGGGTAGGAGGCCTTAATTGAGGGGGGTAGGAGGCCTTAATTGAGGGGTATTAATAGGGGGGTTCCACTGTACTTCTACAGTCAAACTTCCCATTTCCACCTCCCTAAAGGATTCCATATAAAGTTTATTTTTTCATTTTAATTAACCTTCCCACATGTCTATAAACAACTTTTGGTTGGTAGCTTGGATGGCGGTCATAGACAGGTTGGACTGTAAGTGTAACATGAAAAGCAAAGTGTGAGTCATTGATACAGGATAAGGTTAAGCCATGACAATCAGTCACATCATCAGGAAATACACATCAGTGGTAGATTAAATGTGCTGATAATGGCTTACCTGGACACATAATTGCTGTCAAGTTCAGCAGATGGTTAGACTCAGATACAGATTGTATTGCTTATGTCAGAAATCAGCCGCAAAGGTAATGTGTAAAATGGTCTGGTGCTTGGTCCTCAAGGATGAGACACAGAAGAATCAAGGCGTGTCTGTCTGTCTGTCTGTCTCTCTGTCTCTTAGTCACTCTCTGTCTCTGTCTCTGTCTCTGTCTCTGTCTGTCTGTCTGTCTGTCTCTCTCTCTCTCTCTCTCTCTCTCTCTCTCTCTCTCTCTCTCTCTCTCTCTCTATGTCTGTCTCTCTGTCTGTCTCTCTGTCTCTTAGTCACTCTCTCTCTCTCTCTCTCTCTCTCTGTGTATGTCAACGACGTCATGGAATTTTGACGTAACTCATTTTAGGCAGCTTCTCAGCAGAAGAAAAAAATTCTTATTCTTATTTTGAAATAGTGTTTATATTTGTACCTAGCATGGAAAGATAGATAAAAGAATGTTAAGTCATAGATTGTCCATCGTAAACATTTAGAGAATATTTCTCATTTAGAATTATTTATTTAGTCTACTAAGCACGAAAACATCAAAATCGCCAAGAATAATTATGGCCATGCATGTTAACCTCATTGTTCGGGTTGGGGCACAGGTCCTTCACAGGCAGTGAAATGCTTGTCCAGGTTATTTCTGTAATTCGTCTATAGGCACATCCGCCAGACAACATATTATTTAACTGTCAACATATTATTTAACTGTCAGCTACAAAGTGTGTGTTGCTTTTTGCTGCAGGTGCTCTGGGCAGTACCATGCTAGCCTACATCCTGCCCTGTCTCTTCCACCTCCGACTGTGCTGGCAAGACTTGCCGGTCTTTATCAGGGTCAAGGACATTATTATCATCATCCTCGGCATTGCTTGCGGAGTTGCCGGCATTTACTCAGTTCTGCAGGAAATCATCAGCAGCGGGAACACTTGATCACCTTTGTCCGTGGGTTATTTTTTTTTTTCTTCGTTTAATTTGCTTGCAAGGTCTCAGCAGGTGTAGATTTTCTTGGCCACAAGGAAAAGCAAGTCTTTCGGTGCTTCTAATCTGTTGAATATAGGTTAGTTTTGCATGCGTTTTTGTGCATGCGTACATGTGCGAGTGTGTGTGTGTGTGTGTGTGTGTTATAAGATTTAGGGGTTACAGTGAATTTTTGGTTTCCACGCATCTCTGACGTGAACTGCTTTCAAAGTAATCATGAAAATATTGGACACAGGGTAATAAATCCTGTGTAAAGAATTGTATGTACATTGTACGTAGTAGCAACTGCTGTAAGATATTTCTTATTGCATTTTAGGAGTGTATACAGATGCTAGTTCATTTTGAACTCTGTGTACATTTGCGTGTGTGTGTGTGTGCAGTGATTTGAAAACGTGCACATTTTTATTGAGTAGACATGCCAGATTTAGTAAATATGTATCTGTACAAAGTGTTTAATGGTTTTGTTTTAATGCCTCAGAAGCATCTAGCATGTGAATATTGACACGAGCAAATTTGATGTGAAATTGGCATATGCTTTGCATTTCCCTTTTAGTTTTAGACTCTCTTTTTTATACTAGCATTTGAGCCTTTCAATTTGTGCCTCACTGTGCCTCTGCAAAGACCTGCGTTTATCATTATTATTATTTTAAGTGATGTAAAAACAGGAAACTTGTCTTGATGTCAATTAGAAATCTTGCAAGACTAGTATTCGTGTGTGAAAACTTTGCCAGTGTTAATTTTAGGCCAGTATTTGATCAGAATTTTGATAAGTTCATACCACCAGACGCTTGAAGTTAATGTGAAATCCTTTGTGGTTAGTTTTACATAACAAAAACTAGATTTTTAATGTCCATCCTGTGAAGGTGTGTGTGTGTGTGTGTGTGTGTGTGTGTGTGTGTGTGTGTGTGTGTGTGTGTGTGTGTGTGTGTGTGTGTGTGTGTGTGTGTGTGTGTGTGTTTGTGTGTACCTGTGGTACGTGCTTTTACTGTGATAGGCAGAATGTAACTTGAATTGCCAGAACTTTAAATGCTCTATGGTTGATTTACAGTGTTTGCTCAACTGTTCAGCATGACAAATGCTCCATCATTCCTGTTGGTATTGTTACTGTTGGTAGTGGAAAATCAACCTGATCCGTTTGGTTACAACAGCATATTGTTCAGTTTTGATTTGTTGATGCTCGCTGTACATGTATTGTATGTAAAACACAACAAAACACCATTCCCAATCCCAGCTCAAAGAAAAGCTAATGTCTGGATTACCATGACATAATATTTTCATTTTTTTAAAACATTTTCTGACATAGTAGTCATGACTTCATCGACAATTTAGGTATCCTTATCTTTGTGATTTTTACTTTTAAGGATTTGTTATTTTGTGTTGTACTTTTGCCATTATCACACAACTTATTTCCTTTTGACTGGTGTGTGTGTTGATGACTGCATTAGTAGTTGCAGCATCAGCAGTAGCAATGGTACAAGGAGTACAGGTAAAGTTGAAGGTACACAATAATCACAGATCTGTGCAGGTTTTCACATGGAATAAGACCTTCATTACACTTGCACACATACCAAATATCAACATCCTTGACGCTACTTGTGCAGAGGAAGAATTTTGCATTGCATGTTTTTTTGCAAATTGACAATGGTGTAATTTCTTCTTCTTCTTCTTCTCCTGCGTTCGTGGGCTGAAACTCCCACGTACACTCGTGGTTTTTTTTTGCACGAGTGGAATTTTACGTGTATGACCGATTTTTACCCCGCCATTTAGGCAGCCATACGCCGTTTTCAGAGGTGTAATTTAAAAATCAATTCAGTAAAAAAAAAAAATTTTTTTTTTTTAATTTCACTGTGCAAAGAAAGTCGTCAGGCTGTTGGGTTTGGGTATGTGTCCAAGTGGGGGGGATGTTGTTGCCCCGTGTTAAAGGTAAACAGACCAGTGGTGGTGAATTTTAGGACGGTATACCCGAAAAGGATGATACCTTTAAGGATTACACTGTGAGCACTTGCTGTAAATGCTGAAGTAGCTGTTGTGGTGTGTATGAATCTGAATAACATTTTGTTTATTTATACCATAAAAGCAATAGGAGAAGTACTAGCGATATGTTACTCATGTTGTATAATTGAAGAAGATGCGTGTACATGTATTGTGCTTTATCTTTCCTTTTTGAAAGAAATTAAGAGTTTTAACAACTTTTAAATTACGAAGTGTGAAAGAATTTATTTTTAGGAACCATATACCTTAGTTTTATTGTGATATGCTTTATTTTCGGAGGTGTAATTTAAAAATCAATTCAGTAAAAAAAAAAAAAATTTAAATTTATTTCACTGTGCAAAGAAAGCCGTCAGGCTGTTGGGTTTGGGTATGTGTCCAAGTGGGGGGATGTTCTTGCCCCATGTTAAAGGTAAACAGACCAGTGGTGGTGAATTTTAGGACGGTATACCCGAAAAGGATGATACCTTTAAGGATTACACTGTGAGCACTTGCTGTAAATGCTGAAGTAGCTGTTGTGGTGTGTATGAATCTGAATAACATTTTGTTTATTTATACCATAAAAGCAATAGGAGAAGTACTAGCGATATGTTACTCATGTTGTATAATTGAAGAAGATGCGTGTACATGTATTGTGCTTTATCTTTCCTTTTTGAAAGAAATTAAGAGTTTTAACAACTTTTAAATTACGAAGTGTGAAAGAATTTATTTTTAGGAACCATATACCTTAGTTTTATTGTGATATGCTTTAAACGTGAATTGCTTTTTAAAGAGTTGGATGAGAAGAAAAAAAAAGAGAATAAGATCGATCTTCCAACAACAACAAATAACAACAACAAAATTAAAGCAGGAATTTTATAAGTAACCAGTTTTATTTTTTTGATTTCCCGTTCATTTTTATATTTAGTCAAGTTTTGACTAAATATTTTAACATCGAGGGGGAATCGAAACGAGGGTCGTGGTGTATGTGCGTATGTGTGTGCGTGCGTGTGTGTGTGTGTGTGTGTAGAGCGATTCAGACTAAACTACTGGACCGATCTTTATGAAATTTGACATGAGAGTTCCTGGGTATGAAATCCCCGAACGTTTTTTTCATTTTTTTGATAAATGTCTTTGATGACGTCATATCCGGCTTTTCGTGAAAGTTGAGGCGGCACTGTCACGCCCTCATTTTTCAACCAAATTGGTTGAAATTTTGGTCAAGTACTCTTCAACGAAGCCCGGGGTTCGGTATTGCATTTCAGCTTGGTGGCTTAAAAATTAATTAATGACTTTGGTCATTAAAAATCGGAAAATTGTAAAAAAAAATAAAAATTTATAAAACGATCCAAATTTACGTTTATCTTATTCTCCATCATTTGCTGATTCCAAAAACATATAAATATGTTATATTCGGATTAAAAACAAGCTCTGAAAATTAAATATATAAAAATTATTATCAAATTTTTTTTTTCGAAATCAATTTAAAAACACTTTCATCTTATTCCTTGTCGGTTCCTAATTCCAAAAATATATAGATATGATATGTTTGGATTAAAAACACGCTCAGAAAGTTAAAACAAAGAGAGGTACAGAAAAGCGTGCTATCCTTCTCAGCGCAACGAATACCCCGCTCTTCTTGTCAATTCCACGTGTTCTGTGAGTTCGACAGCTACTTGACTAAATATTGTATTTTCGCCTTACGCGACTTGTTTATATTTCTGTTATGGCTGTCACTTATTTTTCTGTGTCTTTTCTTTTGTGGTAAATTTTTGTATATTATGAAATAAACAAACATAATACTTTCATGTACAGAACTCTGTTTAGCATTTGTTTCCTCGTGGCATCTCTTGTTCAGGTGTGCTCACATGTCATGATCTGTGCACGTTTACATTGTTTCACATCGCACCCTTAGTTCGTCAACCATTTTGTGGTCTGAAGAAACCTGAATGGAGAAGAAGAATGATGCCTGGCCTTGCTAATTGCTATGCTAACTTGGTTTTGCTGTCCCCAGAACTAGAGTCTATTTGGGACATGACGTGGTTATATGCTAGGTAACCTGGCCTTGTTTGTGCAAAAGTTTTGTATCCTGATTTTTTTTCAATACAGTCCAACCTGTCTATGACCACCGCCCAAGAGTGGTTGTTGTAGACATAGGGTGGCTATGGAAAGGTGAATTATGTAGAAAACAAAAACTTATGGGAGATCTTTTGTGGTGGCCATTGTGGGAAGGTGGTTATTATTTAGAGGTGTTTTCCAAGGCAGGTGTTTGAACCTTTTTTTTCAGTTTAACAGACCTTGCCTAGCTATATCAGTATTTTCATGGGTTTTTTTGTTTTAGTCTGTGTCTCTCACAGCACATATGGTGTCTTTCCTTGCTGGTGAAAATTTGACTAGAGGTTTGTTTGTTTGTTTGTTTGTTTGCTTAACGCCCAGCCGACCACGAAGGGCCATATCAGGGCGGTGCTGCTTTGACATTTAACGTGCGCCACACACAAGACAGAAGTCGCAGCACAGGCTTCATGTCTCACCCAGTCACATTATTCTGACACCGGACCAACCAGTCCTAGCACTAACCCCATAATGCCAGACGCCAGGCGGAGCAGCCACTAGATTGCCAATTTTAAAGTCTTTGGTATGACCCGGCCGGGGTTCGAACCCACGACCTCCCGATCACGGGGCGGACGCCTTACCACTAGGCCAACCGTGCCGGTCTTACTAGAGGTTGTCCAAACAGTATATGTAATGATATTAATAGGAGTACAGTGGGGCCACCCTTGTAAGACTCCTTCCCTTTTAAATAAATCCCAAAACAAAGAGACTGCCAACGTTCCAAAATTCAGAATCAAAAAACAAGAAAGGTAGGTTGTTGGAACGTTTGTTATTGACAAAACAATACATTCACAGATATTTCGACCCAACGGTCTTTTAAGTGAACAGACAAACAAATATTCACACAAAACTTATCTTGGTAGTTCTATCAGTTTACGTATAATCTTAAACTGAAGCATCAGTTTGATAGTTCATTCGCTCGGCTTCCTGACGAGTGGACGTAAACTGATAGAACTATCAAGATAAGTTTTGTGTGAATATTTGTTTGTCTGTTCACTTAAAAGACCGTTGGGTCGAAATATTCTGTGAATGTATTGTTTTGTCAATAACAAACGTTCGAACAACCTACCTTTCTTGTTTTTTGATTCCTTCCCTTTTAGTTTTCTCAGATTTTTTCTTCATTGCCTCTGTAAAATGTACGTCCATTTTAAGACTCCCTCCCTTTTAAGACTCCCTCCCCTTTAAGACTCCCTCCCTTTAAGACTCCCTCCCCTTTAAGACTCCCTCCTTTTTAAGACTCCCTCCCCTTTAAGACTCCCTCCCCTTTAAGACTCCCTCCTTTTTAAGACTCCCTCCCTTGTAAGACTCCCTCCCTTGTAAGACTCCCTGCCCTTTAAGACTCCCTCCTTTTTAAGACTCCCTCCCCTTTAAGACTCCCTCCATTTTAAGACTCCCTCCCTTTTAAGACTCACTCCCTTTTAAGACTCCCTCCCTTTTAAGACTCACTCCCTTTTAAGACTCACTCCCTTTTAAGACTCCCTCCCTTTTAAGACTCCCTCCCTTTTAAGACATTTTTTATTTTTTATTTTTGGAGGTCTTAAAAGGCGGGTTCCACTGCTTGTGTTGATAGTAGTATGTAGCAGTAGTGCGTCTGTACAAAAATGTAGCACATTGTATGTATATGTAGTAGCAGTAGCTCACTGTACCGGTGTAGTACAGAAACTGTAGTCCATCACTACTCAAGTTTAGCACATTCAAAATGAAACTTGAAGGTACAATGTTTGATTCTACACAATATACTGCTTTGTCTTTGATGACAGTTCAGTCATGCCTTCCGGGTAGTGAGCATGAACAATTGGTTTAACAGGCTTATTTTTAAATATTCATGCTTTTTAACATGTTTTTTTTATTCTCATAATTCCTCCATAGCAATAGCAATTCTTTTTGGGACCGCAAGAGTGAACATTTGAGTTACAAACTGAGTTAACTTTGTAAATGGAATCTATACTTTGTATTTATTATTGACACTAGAGAAAAAAAATCCACCTATGGTGTACATGTGATTGCATTGTGTACTGGTTAAACATACACGGTTCTGCCGCATTTAAACCCTTGCCGGATGATCTTTTGTTTTATGTGATAGATGAGAAAAGATTATTTCATTCCTGTTGTGGTTCTATTTGAGATTGCTTTTTCTATTTGCATGGTTGTATCAAGTGTGCAATACAGTTTTTAGTGGCAATTTTTCTTGTGTGCTAATATGAGAGGCATGCATTTTCTTTATTTTTGTAGCATTTGACATTAGCTTTACACATTTTAAATCCCTTTTACGTCTGGCAATGTTTTAGCCTAAGACTAAATGTTGCTGTTGTTGTGTCTAAACTTACCAAAACACTGTCATTGCTACTTAAAATGCTGTAAAGATGTTGTGATTGATTTTTGATCTAGGAACATAAAAGAAGAAGAAGAAGAATAATTTTGGCTTTATTATTCCAGACCTTGCCAAATCACAATAATGAGAAGTATCACTTTCACTTTTTCAAACTGCATTTGTTTAGGCTGTACACTATTTTTTTAAGTGTGCAAGGGAACAAGATACATACTCATTTTTATGGTCAAGACAACACACTCACTTTCATGTTTATGAACATTAAAATCATGTGAATAATTTGTAAGGGGAATTCATGACATTTGAAGATGATACCCAGACATCGACATTGCTTGAAGGTTTATTTTCAATCCAATAACTTCAATGAACTACATGATTATTAGATTCTGGTCTTCGCACGCTGAGACTGTTGATGATGATAGCATTACCAATGTAACCACCTCTCCAAATAGGGGGAAACTTGAAGTCTTTCATGATGCATTTATTCTCTCTTGCCATCTTTCTCTCTCTCTTTTTATATTTAGTCAAGTTTTGACTAAATATTTTAACATCGAGGGGGAATCGAAACGAGGGTCGTGGTGTATGTGCGTGTGTGTGTGTGTCTGTGTGTGTGTGTGTGTGTGTAGAGCGATTCAGACTAAACTACTGGACCGATCTTTATGAAATTTGACATGAGAGGTCCTGGGTATGAAATCCCCGAACGTTTTTTTCATTTTTTTGATAAATGTCTTTGATGACGTCATATCCGGCTTTTCGTGAAAGTTGAGGCGGCACTGTCACGCCCTCATTTTTCAACCAAATTGGTTGACATTTTGGTCAAGTAATCTTCGACGAAGCCCGGACTGTGGTATTGCATTTCAGCTTGGTGGCTTAAAAATTAATTAATGACTTTGGTCATTAAAAATCGGAAAATTGTAAAAAAAATATAAAAATTTATAAAACGATCCAAATTTACGTTTATCTTATTCTCCATCATTTGCTGATTCCAAAAACATATAAATATGTTATATTCGGATTAAAAACAAGCTCTGAAAATTAAATATATAAAAATTATTATCAAAATTAAATTTTCCAAATCAATTTAAAAACACTTTCATCTTATTCCTTGTCGGTTCCTGATTCCAAAAACATATAGATATGATATGTTCGGATTAAAAACACGCTCAGAAAGTTAAAACGAAGAGAGGTACAGAAAAGCGTGCTGTCCTTCCCAGCGCAACTACTACCCCGCTCTTCTTGTCAATTTCACTGCCTATGCCGTGAGCGGTGGACTGACGATGCTACGAGTATACGGTCTTGCTGCGTTGCATTGCGTTCAGTTTCATTCTGTGAGTTCGACAGCTACTTGACTAAATGTTGTATTTTCGCCTTACGCGACTTGTTTGTTTTGTTTTGGGGGGGGGGGGGGGAGGGGGGGGGGGGGTTGAGGGGCTTCCTCAACTTAATTGTTGAATGTTTCAGAGAGAATCCATAAAAACATTTTTGTGAGCCACAGTGTTCCAGGGGTAATTAGGTTGATGATCACATGACGATGTTTGCCGCCGAGAGTGCATGTGTATGAGAGTGTTTCAGGTGTGAGACTGCATGTACCTTTGTGCATGTGAGCTTGGAAAGATAAAAAGTTATACTATTTTTTTTTTAAATAGTAAAAAAAATGTAATAGCAACTAGCCTCTCTGCTGCCTTATGACTCTACGCTGTAGTTCTTCATTTCTGTGCGTTATATGCACATCTGTGAAAGCTTGGATTCTGTTAAAAATAAATGGTCTTTAAAAATGTCCTTGACTTATTTCTCTTTCTACCTTTATGTGTGTGTGTGTGTGTGTGTGTGTGTGTGTGTGTTACGGTTTCATTCCAGGGCTGCACAGTTTCTACACACTTGATAAAAATTAACACAGTCCATGATGAAATGGTTGTGAGTGCGTTCTCCAAAACAGTATTGTACTTTCGTTCGAGAATACAGAATCACTTTCACAACACTCAGTTTGGAAGGAAAGATTGAGAGTGTGGGGGACTGAACTACGAAATCACAAATCCAGTGGGGGAGAGAGAGAGAGAGAGAGACTGTGTGTGTGTGAGAGAGAATGAGGAATTAAGAGAGTGTGTGTGTGTGTCTATAAGGAAAAGAGTGAGTGTGTGTGTGAGAGAGAATTAGAGAAGGGTGTGTGTGTGTGAGAGAAGGGTGTGTGTGTGAGAGAAGGTGTACGAGTGAGGGAGAGAGAGTAAAGTGTGTGTGTGTTTATGTGAGGGTGAAAAGAGAGAGAGACTCCAACAAGCACATCACAACATAAAAGTACCAATAGTCTGACGAAATTCCACAGAAGAAAAACAAAACTCAGTTGCCATTCTGTGTACGTCTTCCTACTTTGACAACATGTACAAGTGAGTCAAAAACTTTCATCCTGATCATTTAAAATTTCTGTAACTCAGGTTCAGTCATTGTGGCAAAGTTCACACAGTTGTGCTTTTGGGCAGATAGTTTTATCACTTTTGGCTTTAGATAAGAATATGCAGGATAAAACATTCTATTTTTGGACAGTTGAAACCTTTTACTTACAATTCTTTACCAGTGGGACAGAAGATGCCCCTGTATATCTATTGACACACAGACTTCTACTAAATCTCATAAACGATAGTAACAAAATAAAAAAGCCCAAAAATTGAGCCCAAAATGAACCATATATTCTTTTGCTCTGTTCATTACTTCATTTACATACTATGGACCCCCCCCCCCCCCCCCCTCCCGGCCTCTTTAAAGACCCCCACTTCCCCTCCCCTCTCCCACCGGCCTCTTTTAAGTTCCCCAATTCAAGACCCCTCCACCCCCCCCCCCCCCCCCCCCCCCGCCTTTTTAAGACGCTGCAGAATCAGAATCAGAATCAGAATTTATTGTCATTAAAGCACAGAGCCTATGGACACATACAAGATACATAAGTACAGGAAAAACAGCAATATAACATAACATAGGCTACATGTAATACAAAACCACAGTGGAACAGGGTGAACAAAGAGGACCTGAAGATGAGCATAAGTTATTGCATGCTTCCAAAGATTTTCTCAGTTCATAATGTCCATAAATTAACTCCTTCTCCAAGCCCTGATTTTTAACCCCTTCACTGCCACAGTATAACAGCATTATCCGAACGGTCTATGGGAAAGAAATGTGTTTAGAACCCCTACAAGTACTTGGACAGTGGTTACCTCCCATTTAGTTTTCAGAAATGTCCTGAAATGTTGTTGACACAAATCCCACGTATGAGATACGGTTATGGGCGTAGGACAAACCGAAAATGACCACGTATTACATACGGGGTGGGCAGTGAAGGGGTTAACAGATGGTTTTTTTGGTGGTCTGCAAAGAGGGATACCATTGACACAAACAAACAGCAGTTCAGGGCTACAAAAACAAGTTTTAAAACAAGGCACAGGTACTCTCAAGCTATCATGTCTTTCATCACAGAGTAGACCCCAGTGACGCAGAAGACCACGCCCACAACAATGATTGACATGTCTTTGAGTTTGATTGGCAGGGACAGGAAGGGCCAGCACAGCCTGAGGTGGAAGACGCAGGGCAGGACGAAGGCCACGAAAGTGCTGCCCAGGGCACCTGCACACAATTCAGTAGCAGATAGCAAACTAATTGAAAGAAAAGGTATGAAGATGAAGAAATAAACAGCTTACAAAATAAGTCAATACAGACACATCCTACACGCACGCACGCACGCACGCACGCACGCACGCACGCAGAGAAACACACACGTGACTGACGCACACGAGAACGCACACACACACACACGGACACACAGAGACACAACCAACACACACCGCACACACACACACACACACACACACACACACGCACGCACGCGAAAAGAAAACCAGTTATAGTTTGAAAGCGCACTCAGACAGATAAACAAACAACAACCCCTCTCCCGTCCCATACACGTACCGCTTTTTTCGGTCCAAAGCTCATACATCTACTAAAACAAAGGAGATGCACCACTAACAGGGAAAGAAAACTGACCGATGAAGAAATACTGCTGATAATAAGTATGCTAAATTGCTGCCACCAACCTATGAAAGCAGAGATGTAGGCAAAGCTGTTCCTCAATAGAACAGCCAACACACCAATTATTAGCACAACAGTTACTCGAACCAGATTCCGTTTCCATGCAGCTGCCTGGAAAAAAAAGACAACAGATCTTGTCTTATTTCTAATGTATTCTGCTTCTTCTTCTGCGTTTGATATAATTCATGGCCGTCATATCGTCAGGTCGGTGGCTACCATGAAGTCCGCAGTCTTCAGCAGTTCGGCAGCGGGTCCCCAGAGCTTGGTGTCCAGGCTGGTGTCTTCTGGCCAGTAGTGCTGGCGTGCTGATTTCTAATCTGCCGTCCTCTGACAAAACACAGTAAGTCCATTTTTGTCAAAAATGAGATTTTTATGTCATCATTATGAGCACATCAGCGCGCATTTTGTCAGTAAATTTTAAGTCTCAATGACGTTTAGTTCCTGAGATTTCATAAAGTAAGTCCATTTAAACCGATTTAAGTTCTCAAAAAACAACGGCAGAACACAGCAACTTCCCTTACTGTGTTCTGCCGTTGTTTTTAACAAACCCGAGTTCAAAGAAAACACCAGCAGAACACAGTGATACTGCCGTCAGCGGATGCCTGATGCACGCCGTAGACGGTGGCACGCCTAGTTTTTTCCACCGCAGGAACAACACCCAATTCGTTCCCCCGCACGCGGAAGCAAAATTGTTATCTCGCAAAGGAATTGCCCTGTGAAGGTACGTTGTGGCAAATCACATTATCAAGTATAGATATTCTGAAGCAGAATTGCCTAGGCTATATGTATAATATGTAACTTATGTCTTGTTGTGTACTCGTGAACAGTGGCGTTCGATTTTCTGCCGAAGTCCGTGAAAATTATACAGAGAGGTCTCAATTTCGTACAAATTAACCTAGAACTACCATTTAAAACACTATTTTAATACTCACAGTTTAATCTTCGATACCTTGCAGCCTTGTATGCGCGTTTTTGGGCACCAGCATCGTGGATAAGCTGCTCTAATCTAGCGTTATTTTGTGGTACTCGATTCTCAGTGGGTAAGGTCCCCCGCAGACACCAGATAAGGTCCCCCGCATTTTTGCTGGAGTGCCTACTACGCCCCCCCCGCACATGCGCGCTGAAAAAGCACATCATGGACAGCAAAACTGACCCGTTTGAAGCGTTTTTATTTGACAGATGGAGACCAGCGACCACACGCTATCTGCCGGGGAGGTGTCTGGGGAAGTAATCGACAGCTACCTAGACATCAGTAGTGAGGTGACTATAGGTGAGACAGTCCCTTTACAGACTTCTACACCGAAGAAGGTTGGTCTCCTCCATTTGTGTGACGAATGCGGATCAGCATACAAACACAAGCGAACATTGGACAATCACAAACGTGAGAAACATGGCAACGAATCTCGTTTTGTATGCATAGTTTGTGACAAGAGGTTTGGTCGACAGGTAGATTACCAGTCTCATATGAACAAGCATGCAGGCACCAAACCTTTCCAGTGTGGTGTTTGCAAAAAATCGTACACAAACGCAGTCTGGACAAGCATATATGTCTGGGTGAAAAGCCGGGGTTTTAGTGCCAAACCTGTCAAAAGTCGTTCATGAGAAGAAAGTATCTTCGTGACCACCAAATCACCCACTCTACTGGCTACGCTTATTTATGCAATGCGTGCATGAAGCGGTATAAGCATCGCTCTGGTCTTGCCAGGCATAGGCGTCGGGCTCAACAAGATGGAAACTGCATATAACACATATAGGCTACTATAATGCCTACATTCACACACTTGCAGAGGAACAACTTCTTTTAATTTCCATAACATTCAAGAATAAGTGTGCTCGACAGTTTTATATGACACGCAGTTAATCAGGTTTGTTTTGTTTATGACCACAAAAAAAGAAAAAAGAGACAGAGAGTTGAGTGCTTTTTGTTTTTATATTTAGTCAAGTTTTGACTAAATATTTTAACATCGAGGGGGAATCGAAACGAGGGTCGTGGTGTATGTGCGTCTGTCTGTCTGTGTGTGTGTGTGTGTAGAGCGATTCAGACTAAACTACTGGACCGATCTTTATGAAATTTGACATGAGAGTTCCTGGGTATGAAATCCCCGAACGTTTTTTTCATTTTTTTGATAAATGTCTTTGATGACGTCATATCCGGCTTTTCGTGAAAGTTGAGGCGGCACTGTCACGCCCTCATTTTTCAACCAAATTGGTTGAAATTTTGGTCAAGTACTCTTCGACGAAGCCCGGGGTTCGGTATTGCATTTCAGCTTGGTGGCTTAAAAATTAATTAATGACTTTGGTCATTAAAAATCGGAAAATTGTAAAAAAAAATAAAAATTTATAAAACGATCCAAATTTACGTTTATCTTATTCTCCATCATTTGCTGATTCCAAAAACATATAAATATGTTATATTCGGATTACAAACAAGCTCTGAAAATTAAATATATAAAAATTATTATCAAAATTATTTTTTCGAAATCAATTTAAAAACACTTTCATCTTATTCCTTGTCGGTTCCTGATTCCAAAAATATATAGATATGATATGTTTGGATTAAAAACACGCTCAGAAAGTTAAAACGAAGAGAGGTACAGAAAAGCGTGCTATCCTTCTCAGCGCAACGAATACCCCGCTCTTCTTGTCAATTCCACGTGCACTGCCTTTGCCACGGGCGGTGGAGTGACGATGCTACGAGTATACGGTCTTGCTGCGTTGCGTTGCGTTCAGTTTCATTCTGTGAGTTCGACAGCTACTTGACTAAATATTGTATTTTCGCCTTACGCGACTTGTTGTTTTATAATTCTGCTTTGTTAAAAAGCACAATCCTTCAAGTACAAACGATTCTCCTCATCATATGAAGTCTTGCATGCCTGTCAGAGTATATCTCTGGACTCAAAGCAAAAAGTAACAACCTCACAGCTTCCTGTGTAAAGTGGACATATTTATGTGCAATTCTTTCACACACACACACACACATGCACGCACGCACGCACACACATACACGCACGCACGCGCTCACACACACACACACACACACACGCACACGCACACACACTAAAACAATGGTTAATCGGTGACTTATTGCTCGTGCCAAATGTTGGAGTACATCTGAAGATGTCAGAGTCCAATCAAATCCATAATTAGTGGATTTACACAAAAATTATAGCTGTATGTCATTTTTTCTGATAAACATAACGGCGGGGGATCTTACCCTAGTGTTGCGGTGGGGCGTAGTAGGCAAATCGACCAAGCTGCGGGGGATCTTACCCCGTCAAATTTCACTGTTGATCTTTGAACCGATCGTGAGTCTAAACTAAGGTAAGCTTAAACTTAAAAATGAAGAGCAGTATCCACAAGTAGTTTGACTTTGACCAGCAAAAAGATTTAAGCCCTTCTGTTGACCGTGCTTTGTGTTATTTCAACATTTTTAACGTGGGAGACAGTATTTCTGACTTGTCTTGATGACATTTCTTCTCTTATGTAGTACACGAGAGTGTAAATGGTAAGACAACTAGCTGATCCAATGCAAAATAAAGTACAGAACAGTATGATATAAACTT
>NC_090246.1:14612496-14716584 GCF_037325665.1 Littorina saxatilis
CCCTCCCTCCCCTCTCCCCCTCTCTCTCTCTCTCTCTCCCGCGAAGGTTTTTCTTTTTCTCAATTTTTGTTTTGTTACAGAGTAATAAAGGTCAATTTTCTTGATGCATAACATTTAATGCTTCCATAAGGCCTAAAAAAAAAATAGGTGTGGTTACGGTAACCCGACCTACCCTATTTTGGGGGCCGACCCTATAACTTTTTATTACATTTGTTAAAAAAAAAACCCACAAAAAACAAGAAAACGAGTGCAGAAAACGCAATGAAAGCGAAAGAGCCCGAGTCGCACACTTATTTCCCTGTCAAGTAGGTTTAATTTGTACACATTAGAAAAAAAAAGTTTAAAAAAAAAAAAGTGATTGCCTACCTTCCTACCCTATTTTTTGGGGCTATGTTACCGTAACCACACCTATTTTTTTTTATTTTTTTTGCCTAACATAACATAAAACAGGCACATATGCTTTGACTACACTTAAGATTCAAACAGATCCAGGCAAAGTACGACGTTAGTCCTATTTACACCTTTAATTTTTATCTTTCATTTTAATGTTCGGTTTTCTGAAAAGACAATGTAGCTGATTAATGAACAGATACAGCTACACCCAAAAAAACAGTCAAACAAACACAATGATTGCATAATCAGTTCGACCATATCCTTATCCTAAGTCCTCTCTTGTGCTAAATTTAGGCACAGTCACCAAGGCATATGCTGGCTCAGAGACTTACCTGCTGGTATAGAGGGACTCCTATGTGTTTCTCTTTGTCAGGGAGAAGAGGAGCGTTGTCTTCAGAGTCTGTGTCCGTCTTACAACAAGCTCCACCTGTAGACATAAAGTTTCAGTCAGCAATGACGTGCAGTCCAATCAATGTATAAGCATGCTTTAAAACTGGACAACTAACAGACTTGTTACCTCGCCGGCATCTTGCTTGCGAGATTCATCGAAGACTTTGAGATCAGTTCATTGTTTTTACCATAAGTGTTTGTCTGTCTGTTTGACCACTGGGTCAACGTACTATAAATGTAACGTGTTTTTGTTGTTGTCAATAATGAAACGTTCCAATAACCTACAATTCTTGTTTTTTGATTCTAGACAACTAATAAATTAACGAACAGGCTGCCGACCAGCCACCTCTCAATAAAGGACGTCATGTTTTCCATCGTTCTGACTGATCTATACCGATTATGAAACGACATCTGCAGTGTCAGAACAATGTTACCATTCCTAAGGTTGTTCTCCCATCACTGGTACGAATCTAGCAGAATAGAGTGAAATCCTCCCACCACCCCCCCCCCCCGGCAACCCCCCCCCCCTCCCTGATGTAGGACTCTTAATTTTTCAAGACCGTACTTTCTCACATTTTCTTTTTAATGACATCAGTAACTTGACTTAATTTTAGCACTCCCTTTGGTTTTCTTAAGGACTTCATTTTCTCAGATTGGTTGCAGTATTACAAGTGCTAGGGGGGGGGGGGGGGGCGGTCTCAGTATTGTTTTGTCCATTAACACTCACCATTACCAAGTAGCGCCGACTCCGCAATACGGACCACAGGGAACACCATAATCGGGAAAGTGAAGAGAACGCCAATGATGAAGCAAATATTCATAACCACGCTGAGTCCAGAGCCTGCCGCAATGTTCATCGTGACCATCTGAGAGATGGCGTCCCCAAAAGAGAGATAACTCAGCATGCTCAAGACGACGTGTAGTGCCGTCAGGAAGGCTATACCTCCGGCCAGAAATGAGGCGAAGTTGTGTCGGTTTCCATCCATGCTCCCCTCCACTGCCATTATCTGAAATAGTCCATGGAATTGTGCATTATTTCCCCCTGTGATTCTTTCCATCTGTAAACTGGAAGCGGTGTTTATTTTCGATAATCACCCAGCAACAACAAAAAGACCTAATCAGCAATAAGCCCAATTCCTCGATAGCTCATGGGTTCAGAGCTACACTCCGTGGGCACTACTCTTAGCGACTGAAAAGTTCCCAAACCTCAAATGTACGAAATATGCATCTCTTGAGTAGACAACACAAATAGACGCTGAAGCTCGCACTTTTCATGATCCGCCAACTTCGATCATTATTTTTAATATCCACTGAGACTCGGCATGTCAGTAACCTCTATGTCTTTGCCTTGTAAATTTAGAAGACTAATAATGCATGAAAGGTTTTGAATTACCGTTCCTGCTCCCTCAAATGCGCTTGCTACAGTGCCAACAAAAAGCGGTAGACCTTCCAGTCGTGCCCATTGCCAGCTGTCAGACAATCGGAAACCTGCAACCAAATAGTCGCACAGTCATATATGTTTTCAGTAACTCAAAAAAAGTATACAGAGAGAGAGAGAGAGAGAGAGAGAGAGAGAGAGAGAGAGAGAGAGAGAGAGAGAGAGAGAGACTCAGAGAGAGACAGAGAGAGAGAGAGAGAGACAGAGAGAGAGAGAGAGACAGAGAGAGAGAGAGAGAGAGAGAGAGAGACTCGGAGAGAGAGAGAGAGAGTACAAGACAAGAGATGCATGTAAGCACCGGAACACAGAAAATCACAGTCGTGAGTACAATCAAAGTAAACAAAAAACTAAAAAAGAACAAAGTCAGCGAACCAACCAGCCAACCGACCAGTCAACTAACTTGCCAACCAACTTCAGCCAGAAAATACCATGCACAAAAACACCTACTTGCTATGACAGCAGCTATGATGATGAACGCTCCAGCCAGCAAGGCAAGATTCCCAATAGCACTGACGACTCCAAACCCACGCAGTTTCCGTGGCAACACCAGCACCAGAAACACTGCCACTGGGAACAACACCATCAGACGTAAATCAGGAGCATTTGTCCACGTTTCTGTCCATGAGGGTTCTTCCACTGCCGTAGGATCAGAAAACTCCTCTTCCATTGACCTAAGAATGGCTGTTGCTGCAAATGCAGGGAAGTTCTGAATGTTTAACGTTTGAGAAGATTTGGCGGGAAGAGTGTTTGTGGAGGTTGGATCTTCAGGACGAAAATATGGGGCCGCTGAAGTTTGCACAGAATTACTGAGAGTGGCTGCTACAGTGGAAGGATTTATGGAAACAAAAGATGAAGTAGTGGATGACGAAGAGTCGGCTTCTGTTGAAGCCAGAACAGCTGTTGTTTCTGCAGAACTGGTGGGAAGATTGGCTGAAAATGTGCCTTCACTTGAAGTGAAAGCGGCTATGGACTCGTCACTGACATTTCCAGAAGCTGGGGTTGTATTAGCAGAAGTTGGATCGTTTGTTGTTTTTGGGATCCTATTTGAAGAACCTGCAATAACTGAGGTAGAGGTTGAACGTTTTTCAGTTTGTGAGGTGGAAGTAGAGAAGTGTGCGCCCTGAGAAGTAGAAATCTGGTGAGCGAGCAGAGTGGTTATCAGATCCGACACCCCTGGGCTTGTGAACTCGTGAGGGTTGGAGTTGGTGTTGGTCATAACTTCAGCTTTTGACAGAGTAGCTGTTGTAACGGTCTCAATATTTCCAACATCCATGCCGCGGAATGTCCTGGATTTGTTCAGCTGAGAAATCTCCCATGCTTTCCACGGCAAGTCCGGAAGATGGCGGCAGTCAGGGGAAGCAACTGTGGTGCTGTTGTGAAGCTGCACGGTGCAATTATAGACCGGAAAGAAGGTCATCAAGGCGTTGGCGGTGAAGACGGCATAGTTGAGACAAAACCCAACCTGCGTGATAACGATCAGAACGTTGGTCACCATCAGCCCCCACTTGCCCAAACACATGTGAGCAACGTCTCCATACACCATACTCTTCACCAACCGTCTCTTGACCGCCACTGACCGTCCAGGCTGTCCTGACGTTGCCCAGTCACTGACCAGATGATCAGTGTGCAGCGTGGAGCACGACTCGCTGTGACGGAGATGTCCATTTCTGTGAGCTCTGCTGGCATAGTTGGTGGGATGTCGCAGCAGGTGTGTGACGTGTTGGATGGCGTGGTACTTGCACTTCACGAGAAGCTGGCAGCAGTGGGCTGTCAACACCGCGATGAGAACCAGTCCGGCGACGCCTAGCTGTTCACAGAAATATAGAAGAGAGTAAGCACATATACGGCTTCTCTCATGTTACATGTAAAGTGGCCCCTCCCCCCTTTTTTTTGCACAACCTTGGGGGTAGGGGGGATTCTACTGTTCATGGGCTGAAACTCCCACGGCTTTTACATGTATGAGCGTTTTTACCCCGTCATTTAGGTACCCATACGCCGCTTTCGGGGGGTATTTTCATGTTTCTATAACCCACAGAACCCTGACATGGATTACAGGATCTTTTCCGTGAGCACGGCTTGGTCGTGTGCTTGCGTGTACACTGACGCGAAGGGGCATAAGGCACTAGCAGGTCTGACCTGGGAGCTCGAATAAATCTCTACTCTTAACCCACCAGGTGCGGCCGGGATTCTAACACACGACCTTCCGTTTGAGAGACGGGCGTCTTATCCACTATAGGCCCGTCAATAAGCATTGAAATGAACAAGCGACAGTAATCCTTTGAACTCATCTTTAATACTCTGGGGTTTTGTTCTTAAAGGGAGACACAAACATGGTAAGAATGACATTCATGCTTCGTCTCTCCTTCTACACCCATGACCTAAACAGAGGGACAGTCCGACAGAAAGAGACAGATTTAAAGACTAACAAACATACAAGCAAAAAACTAAATAAATCAACTCACAGCAAGACCGCTCTGGCCAAAGGCAAAGGGAATGGAGATGAAGTTGGAGCCAACAAAAGCCTTCAAGACATTGGCAAAGTCACTGATGTAGACAGAAAGGCCTGGCCGCCTGAAACAAATTACAGTGATGCCAAACTTAGAACACATCTGGTAGAAAATTACCACTATTCACACTGTGACACACACACACACACATATATATATAGACGCACGCACACGCACATACTCACTCACACACACATGCATGCATACACACACACACACTCGCACGCACACATACATACACAGACGCACGCACATGCACGCACGCACATACTCACTCACACACACATGCATGCACGCACACACACATGCATGTACGCACACACGTACACACACACACTTAGCACTTTAACAATCAGTAAATGATGTCACTTTAGACTGTTCTCTGGCATCAACGAATAAATAATCATTGACAAAGATCAGCAAACAGAAAGGTAACTTACCGATATCGGTCAGAGGAAGACTCAATCAGTATACTTTGAGACATCTTTCATCTGAAGTCAAACGTTACACATGTGGTGTTATCCTTTTTAGATCAAAGATTATCAATGGTACGGTGTTTTTTTCATTCAACTGGTTCTACTGTTAATGTTTCGTGCAAAAAAAGCAATTGCTTTAAAAATTAAAGTCTGTTCACACGCTATAAAATGTGTTTGATAATACCACTCTTTGAAGTCAGTTTGTGAAGAACCTCTTTCTTTTTGATTTTTGTTTACTCATTGGTATATTTTCCATCCACTTTTTTAGAAACTAAAACTGTTCTCATAACACTGATATTTTATTCAGATATAAAAGTAGGGTGTTACGTATTACATTCAGCTCGTTAGGATTTGCTGAATCATTTCTGGATTTGACCAGTACGGAGGAGCCGAGATCTTGACTGGTCTTTAACCCTTTCACTAGCAATAAATCTTGTTCATTTAAATAAATTGAATAAAGAGGTCTTTTAAGTTCAAAAGTTACTTGAGTCACCCTTCTAGGTATATAAAAAAGACAGAATATATAGAGCTTTGCGGTCTACTAAACAGCGAAACATACACATACAATGAAACAGGTATCATCATTTTACGTACATTCTACAAAACAATAAGAACCATAGTGCTCTAAATATAGATTTACTGTGCAACTAGAGAAAGTGAGAAAGAACCATAGTGCTCTAAATATAGATTTACTGTGCAACTAGAGAAAGTGAGAAAGAACCAATCTCCTGGCACCTGAGAGAATAACAAGCATTGAAATAAACAAGTGACTTGGAAACATTGAAATAAACAAGTGACTTGGAAACATTGAAATAAACAAGTGACTTGGAAACATTGAAATAAACACGTGACTTGGAAACATTGAAATAAACAAGTGACTTGGAAACATTGAAATAAACAAGTGACTTGGAAACATTGAAATAAACAAGTGACTTGGAAACATTGAAATAAACAAGTGACTTGGAAACATTGAAATAAACAAGTGACTTGGAAACATTGAAATAAACAAGTGACTTGGAAACATTGAAATAAACAAGTGACTTGGAAACATTGAAATAAACAAGTGACTTGGAAACATTGAAATAAACAAGTGACTTGGAAACATTGAAATAAACAAGTGACTTGGAAACATTGAAATAAACAAGTGACTTGGAAACATTGAAATAAACAAGTGACTTGGAAACATTGAAATAAACAAGTGACTTGGAAACATTGAAATAAACAAGTGACTTGGAAACATTGAAATAAACAAGTGACTTGGAAACATTGAAATAAACAAGTGACTTGGAAACATTGAAATAAACAAGTGACTTGGAAACATTGAAATAAACAAGTGACTTGGAAACATTGAAATAAACAAGTGACTTGGAAACATTGAAATAAACAAGTGACTTGGAAACATTGAAATAAACAAGTGACTTGGAAACATTGAAATAAACAAGTGACTTGGAAACATTGAAATAAACAAGTGGCTTGCAAACATTGAAATAAACAAGTGACTTGGAAACATTGAAATAAACACGTGACTTGGAAACATTGAAATAAACAAGTGACTTGGAAACATTGAAATAAACAAGTGACTTGGAAACATTGAAATAAACAAGTGACTTGGAAACATTGAAATAAACAAGTGACTTGGAAACATTGAAATAAACAAGTGACTTGGAAACATTGAAATAAACAAGTGACTTGGAAACATTGAAATAAACAAGTGACTTGGAAACATTGAAATAAACAAGTGACTTGGAAACATTGAAATAAACAAGTGACTTGGAAACATTGAAATAAACAAGTGACTTGGAAACATTGAAATAAACAAGTGACTTGGAAACATTGAAATAAACAAGTGACTTGGAAACATTGAAATAAACAAGTGACTTGGAAACATTGAAATAAACAAGTGACTTGGAAACATTGAAATAAACAAGTGACTTGGAAACATTGAAATAAACAAGTGACTTGGAAACATTGAAATAAACAAGTGACTTGGAAACATTGAAATAAACAAGTGACTTGGAAACATTGAAATAAACAAGTGACTTGGAAACATTGAAATAAACAAGTGACTTGGAAACATTGAAATAAACCAGTGACTTGGAAACATTAAAATAAACAAGTGACTTGGAAACATTGAAATAAACAAGTGACTTGCAAACATTGAAATAAACAAGTGACTTGGAAACATTGAAATAAACAAGTGGCTTGCAAACATTGAAATAAACAAGTGACTTGGAAACATTGAAATAAACAAGTGACTTGGAAACATTGAAATAAACAAGTGACTTGGAAACATTGAAATAAACAAGTGACTTGGAAACATTGAAATAAACAAGTGACTTGGAAACACCCTTTTAAAGACCTAAACGACGGGCGAAGTGGCGCAGTGGTAAGACGTCGGCCTCCTAATCGGGAGGTCGGGAGTTTTGTGTGGGGAACCCAAATGGGCAAACGAGCTCACACGTTACCATAATTTCTGGAACGCTGAAGAAGAAGAAGACCTAAACAAATCTGAGAAAAGCAGACCTTAAAAAGGAGGGAGTCTGAAAATGGGGGCAAATTCACAGAGGTTATGAATGGGAAGTCTGAGAAATCAGGTCCTTGAAAGGGAGGGAGTCTTGAATTGGGGGGTCTGAAAAGGGGGGTTCCATTGTATTTATACACACAAGATGAAATCTAAACTTTTATCCGCACTCTTACCTTTTCTTCTTAATCCCCGGCAAGGAGGGGGTTAAAGCCTCAGTGTCCACAACAGAAACTTTCCATCAGGTGAGATTGTTCCTACCTTGGTACTTACTGTGTCACATAGCACCACGTGGTTGATCACACTAAAAGGGTAACATTTCAACAGAGTAGATGTATTTAGCATATGGTCACGCATAATTGCCTCCTCATAGTAGTTTTCCATTATCACTAAAGCTATTTTAAGCCTTGACCGTGTAACATAAAATCTGGTTTATACAGCTTTCATTTTGCGTTTTCCATTTCCTCCAAAACCTTTCAACGTAAGGGCAATGTTATGAAACCATAAAAGGAAATATTTAGAATATGTACTGGTGAGGCACCAAAAGTAAGACAGCCGAACAGAGCATGGATTTTTTTAATGATTTCTTGAGAATTCAAAGTTTAAAAATCTGTTCTGCTTTTGTGGTGTTTTTGTTTTTGTTCTGAATGTAATTGTTGTTGTTGATGGGTTTCCTTCTACAGTTCAGACAACTTCTGGAGTAAATTGTGTGCATTGCTTTGTGTGTGTGTGTGTGTGTGTGTGTGCGTGTGTCTGTGTGTGTGCGTGCGTGTGTGTGTGTGTTTGTGTGAACTTAGTTTTTGACAGTGTCTTTTTAATTGAGATTGCTTACTTATGTACTTAGAAAGAAAAAGGAAAATGACCTGTGTGTGTGTGTGCATAAGTGCGTGCATCTTGTGTGTGTGTGTTGCCATGTGTGTGTGTGCATAAGTGCGTGCATCTTGTGTGTGTGTGTGTTGCCATGTGTGTGTGTGTGTGTGTGCGTGTGTGTGTGCTTAACTGGTTCGGTTGCTTTGCAATGATCATTGAAACACAGCGATGCAATGAAATACAAGGCTGTATTGTTTTCAGCACTGTGCATGGCAGCTTTGTGTGCGTGTTTCCATTTTCCAACATTTTCACCTTAGTAAAGGAATCATATGTACTTCAATGGTATTGTGTAACATGGCAACAGTTCTTTCCACAGGCAATTGACAAGAGGTGGGCGGGGGCCTGTGGGTTGGATGACATGCTCTTAAGACTACTATTATAACTGTAGTATGAGTAGAGCTTCCGCCACCCTAACCATGTGACGTCCAAAACACATGCCCCGCCCACCTTGTGTTGAGTGCCTGTGGTTCTTTCTATCTGCAGTAATAGCAATAGGTCACATGTTTCATATTTGTAACCTCCACAACAAAAAGCCAGAGAAGAAAAGTCTGTGAGATGTTTTTTTTAATGTTTATTGAAGTGAATCAACAATGCCCAACACATCACAATGGACAAATCAACACCATATATTTCTTTCTTTCACATAATAAGGTTAACCTGAGAGGTAAAACTCACCAAAATTGGCTAACCAGGAATGAAATCATCATACATACAATGGACAAAGTTCTGGTGAGAGAGTAGGTATCCATACCATTGACTCAGGACCAATACTAATTCACACAAATGTCTACAATCCTATGTTCACACAAAAAATAAAACATGAGCGATAAAAAGGAGCATCTGTTTTGAATACAAAACCACTACAGGCTAGAGTAAAATTAATATACAAAAAGAGACGTGTCACACAACTCCATAAACTTGGGTAATATTTTTGCTGTTAAAACGTTTCATTGCACATTGTCACTGATAATGCATGATGAATAATGGCAAGATTTGAATGACGACTCTTTGCTAATGACTTTGTCTGTCGTGACTTGCCATCATCCTGATTGAATAAAGCTTTCCGTTTCAATGCCAGTGATATTCTGTAAATATAAAAAATAAAAATAAATCATAATCACTACAAATATCCTTTTGGTCCAGCTACACTAAAACCATGTTTTCCTCTTCAAAAAGGGAACTACATGTACTAACTGCACAGAACACCCTAATCAGTGTTATACTAATAAAATACATTATTATTCTTTCATTCATTTTCATTATTAGCAATCACAGAAAAATCCATCATTCAAACCTCCTTTGAGCAAAATATTTGCTACAAGCCCATCTTTAAAATGTGTAGCAAGGACAAATAACAGAAAAAAAGAAGAAAAAAAAAACCCCATTCTCTTTTGCAAAGTAATTGGCAGTTTTCTTTCATACCTCTTTTCTTATATATCATATCTGTACAGTTAATTTTTACCCACCATTTTAAGACTACCATTTTAAGACTACCATTTTAAGACTACCGTTTTAAGACTACCGTTTTAAGACTACCATTTTAAGACTACCGTTTTAAGACTACCGTTTTAAGACTACCATTTTAAGACTACCATTTTAAGACTACCATTTTAAGACAACCATTTTAAGACTACCATTTTAAGACTACCATTTTAAGACTACCATTTTAAGACTACCATTTTAAGACTTTTCTCTCTCCCCTCATCCCCCTTTCAAGACCTTGCTTTCTCAGATTTTCTGTTCATAACCTCAGTAAGTTTACCTCCATTTCTAGACTCAGTTCAGACCCGATTTCTGATATGTTAGGTCTTAAAATGGTACAGTATTAGTTTCTTGTAAACTTTCTTGAAGTTTCATTTGACCTTTCTTCTTCTTCTTCTTCAGCGTTCCAGAATGGTCTGGTTACGCGTGAGCTCGTTTGCCCGTTTGGGTTCCCCGCACTATACTCTGAGAGCATAGTCAGCTTCACTCCGCTTTCGTTGAGTAGGCATGCTGGGTATTTTCGTGTTTCCATAACCCACCGAACTCTGACATGGATTACAGGATCTTTTCCAGTGCACTTGGTCTTGAGCTTGCGTGTACACACGAAGGGGGTTAAGTCACAAGCAGGTCTGCATAAGTTGACCTGGGAGATCGGAAAAATCTCCACTCTTAACCCACCAGGCGGCAGCGACTGGGATTCGAACTCACGACCTCCCGATTAGGAGGCTGACGTCTGTGCCCGTCATTTGACCTTTCAAACCTTAGTCAGCTACTATTACATGAACTTAATGGTACATCAAAAGTGCAAACCGATCTTAATTCGTTTAGTCAGTGGAGCGATTTTCAAAATCTCATTAGTTATTCACAGTATAGAATTCAACTGGCTGAAAGTCATGCATGGGGACATTAGTCTGTCTCTGACCTCGTCATTACTTATGCAGTCACACACAGACTGTAATGAAACTAGGGCATAGGTCTGACCTACATAAAGTCTGATGTACACTGGAACCCCCCTTTTAAGACCTAAAAAAATCTGATGTATACTGGAACCCCCCTTTTAAGACCTAAAAAAATCTGATGTACACTGGAACCCCCCCTTTTAAGACCTAAACAAATCTGATGTATACTGGAACCCCCCTTTTAAGACCTAAAAAAATCTGATGTATACTGGAACCCCCCTTTTAAGACCTAAAAAAATCTGATGTACACTGGAACCCCCCCTTTTAAGACCTACATAAAGTCTGATGTATACTGGAACCCCCCTTTTAAGACCTAAAAAAATCTGATGTATACTGGAACCCCCCTTTTAAGACCTAAAAAAATCTGATGTATACTGGAACCCCCCTTTTAAGACCTAAAAAAATCTGATGTACACTGGAACCCCCCCTTTTAAGACCTAAACAAATCTGATGTACACTGGAACCCCCCTTTTAAGACCTAAAAAAATCTGATGTACACTGGAACCCCCTTTTAAGACCTAAAAAAATCTGATGTACACTGGAACCCCCTTTTAAGACCTAAAAAAATCTGATGTACACTGGAACCCCCCTTTTTAAGACCTAAAAAAATCTGATGTACACCGGAACCCCCCTTTTAAGACCTAAACAAATCTGATGTACACCGGAACCCCCTTTTTAAGACCTAAAAAAATCTGATGTACACCGGAACCCCCCTTTTAAGACCTAAAAAAATCTGATGTACACTGGAACCCCCCTTTTAAGACCTAAAAAAATCTGATGTATACTGGAACCCCCCTTTTAAGACCTAAAAAAATCTGATGTACACTGGAACCCCCCCTTTTAAGACCTAAACAAATCTGAGAAAATCGGGTCTTGAAAAAGAGGGAGTCTTCAATTGGAGGTAAATTAACAGAGGTTATGATTCTTTCTTTATTTGGTGTTTAACGTCGTTTTCAACCGTTCAAGGTTATATCGCGAAGGGGAAAGGGGGGGGGGATGATGGGATAGAGCCACTTGTCAATTGTTTCTTGTTCACAAAAGCACTAATCAAAAAATTGCTCCAGGGGCTTGCAACGTAGTACAATATATGACCTTACTGGGAGAATGCAAGTTTCCAGTACAAAGGACTTAACATTTCTTACATACTGCTTGGCTAAACTCTTTACAAACATTGACTATATTCCATACAAGAAACACTTAACAAGGGTAAAAGGAGAAACAGAATCCGTTAGTCGCGTCTTACGACATGCTGGGGAGCATCGGGTAAATTCTTCCCCCTAACCCGCGGGGGGTAGAGGTTATGATCAGAAAATGTGGAAAAGCAAGGTCTTGAAAAGGAGGAAGTCTTAAATTGGGGTTCCACTGTATTGTTAAAGCTTATCGTCACGCTCATAAGATAATTGCCTATGTCATTTTTTGATGTTTTGAGAAAAACACAAAAAACTTTCTTTGGTTTCTGAACAATCTGCCTATCTCATTACATTTAGTCAAGTTTTGACTAAATGTTTTAACATAGAGGGGGAATCGAGACGAGGGTCGTGGTGTATGTGTGTGTGTGTGTGTGTGGTGTATGTGTGTGTGTCTGTGTGTGTGTGTGTCTGTCTGTGCGTGTGTGTGTGTGTGTAGAGCGATTCAGACCAAACTACTGAACCGATCTTTATGAAATTTGACATGAGAGTTCCTGGGAATGATATCCCCGGACGTTTTTTTCTTTTTTTCGATAAATACTTTTGATGACATCATATCCGATTTTTTGTAAAAGTTGAGGCGGCACTGTCACACCCTCATTTTTCAATTAAATTGATTGAAATTTTGGCAAAGCAATCTTCGACGAAGGCCGGGGTTTGGTATTGCATTTCAGCTTGGTGGCTTAAAAACTAATGAGTGAGTTTGGTCATTAAAAATCGGAAACTTGTAATTAAAATTAATTTTTTATTAAACGATCCAAAAACAATTTCATCTTATTCTTCGTCATTTTCTGATTCCAACATATACATATGTTATATTAGGATTAAAAACAAGCTCTGAAAATTAAATATATTAACATTATTATTAAAATTTAATTTCCAAAATCGATTTAAAAACAATGTAATCTTATGTCTTGTCGGTTTCTGATTCCAAACACATCAAGATACGTTATGTTTGAATTAAAAACAAGGTCAGAAAGTTAAAACGAAGAGAGGTACAGAAAAGCGTGCTATGCAGCACAGCGAAACCACTACTGCGCTGAACAGGCTCATCAGTTTCACTCCGTTTTGCACAAGCGGCGGACTACGGTCATTGTGAAAAAATGCCGCAGTGCGTACAGTTTCATTCTGTGAGTTCCACAACTTTACTAAATGTAGTAATTTCGCCTTACGCGACTTGTTTTAGTTATAAGTTGCAAACTGCCTTATCTCGAGCGGTGACAGCTGGATAAACATGAGATAAAGAGCTAACAGCAACATTTTCAATCAGCAAAACTGTATAACAACCCACAAAGAGATTTTGCATACTTTCACATTCTTAAAACACAAGTCTTCCGGTATCATAAAAAAAAGTTCCTAACTCAAGAAACGAGATCGGCAGTTTTGCTTACGTTACCGTGGCAATGGTTTCCGACGGTCTGAGAGTTTGTACTCTCTAACACATAATAGACACCCTTCCAGTAGCTTCCCGTGTAGTTTCACTACAGAAATGCCTAACACTGAGATAGGTCTTTTTCTTATGAGCGTGACGTTATGCTGTCAGTTTGTCAAATTGAGACTGCTTCAAGAGGACAGAAGTACCTGTGATAAAAGGACACCCGTGGGACCAGCGGAAAGTGCTTGCACACAGCAGGTGTCCTGTCCTGACAGGTATAGGCCTTTGGTTTTTACATGATAGGCAAAAGGACAGTAGAAGGCTTAATCTATTGGGAGGTGTTCATTCATCAGAGGGGCCTTACAATGCAAGAACCACTGTATTCTTTAGGGCTCGAGTTTGAAACCCTGATACTTTATTTAAACCTTCCTAAAAAATGCCTTTTTCCTACTCTTCAAGATGGTGTTATTCTCATTCAAAGCCAAAAGTCAGGTGTGTACAGTGAATTTACTCCTTTTATCAAATATAGTGGCCCTACAATTTCATACAGACGTAATTCTATTGATAAATTCAATTTAATTCATTAACTAGGAGCAGACTAGATCAATCCAGCGCGAATAATGAACAACGCGAGGAACCACAACAATCTTTTTTTTTTTCATGATTAATTTGCACATATGCATCATTAAAGTGCAAGCAATTCATTTCATTCTTTCCTGTGACAATATGTCTGTGCAGTATATATATGCTGCAGTCATATTTGTGCAGATATAAACTCTAAATCTTACTGACATGTGGATATGTTTGGCAAAAGTCTGAACACTTTTATGATAAGGAAAACTGCAATTTTGGACGAAATTGATTCTGATGAATTGAATTCATTAAAAATCAAACGTACGCATGTTTTGGCGCCCTTGAACCTTTCTACAGTATTTCAACTAACTAAGGCCTTACATACCAGAAATTGGAACACTTAATCAAAATTTTAAATCTACATCAATTAATAGATACATATCTAGATTAATTTTTATCTCCTAGTTAACACTTTTAAGAGATGTACATGCCTGTCATCAGATTCTGATATGAGATGGGACAAGTACAAATTACAGTAGACTTCCACTATATCGCAGTCTTAGGGGTCCAAAGAATCAGAATGCAATATACTCCTTTTGTGGTAAAGGGGAGGGGGGGGGAGGGAGGGTCTGAGAGAAAACAAATAATTGTTTAACTCATTTACTGTCAGGGTTTCATGTCGTTGTGTTATTCTCAAGCTTCTGTAAGTTACAGCGCAAAGTTGTCTTCCTAAAACATTGTATGGTTGTGCATCATATTTATCTTCATGCTAGCAACACTTTTTAAAAAATTCGCATTTTGAGCTCACAGTAAATGAGACAGAGTGCTTCAATTTACCGTCAACATTTACAAAAATCGAAATCAGATCTCACACAATAAATCCAACAAAACTGCCACCTAAACAAATCTCAGTGGCTCAAAGGTAATGGCGGGAAAAAAACACACAGCAAAAACAACAAGACATTCCAACATCTCTCCATTGTTCCCCACTCCCAGTTACAAAGGATAGGGGTCGTAAATAAATAAAATAATTGCCAAGTAAAATGAAGATTTGCAAGAACAAAAATAAAGCTACATTCAGATCACAAGAGTGCTTCCACCTTCCTTTAAAAGCAGGGATTGCTACCACACATTTAAACATATGTGAGAAAAAAAATAGCATATCTATCACTATCTGATGGTCAAAAGAAATACACAGCTCCAATATATACAAGATTTTTTTTAAAGGGACACAGATTCAAATAGAAGTACACACAGTGACCACAACAAAAAACACTCAACAGTAACAGTACCTGGACTAACACCTACTATGCATAAAACTGCAAAAAGAAGAGAAACAGATCTTTCACTCTCTTGTGCTAAACAAACACTGCGAAAACCAGAGTTTAAACACCTTCGATTGGAGTTCTAATCTACAGAGATTCGAAGACAACATCAGTCACAGCGTCACAGTACAACTTTGTCACCAAAATCATATCCAGTTCGCAGCAAAGGCAATTTTAAGGATGGAAGAACTTTAGTTTTTTTCAAGGAAACTAACAGACACGGACAAAAATGTTCATAAACTTGTAAGTTGTAAATGTGAAAGAAACCGAGGGTTACATTTTTTTAATCAAAACACGTGCACATACACAAGATTCATTATTTTAATTGACTGCTATTGATACAGAGTAAACTGAACACTGAAAATATACAGAACTCTTTCTTTCTTTCTTTCTTTATTTGGTGTTTAACGTCGTTTTCAACCACGAAGGTTATATCGCGACGGGGAAAGGGGGGAGATGGGATAGAGCCACTTGTCAATTGTTTCTTGTTCACAAAAGCACTAATCAAAAATTTGCTCCAGGGGCTTGCAACGTAGTACAATGTATTACCTTACTGGGAGAATGCAAGTTTCCAGTACAAAGGACTTATACAGAACTCACACAGAAAAAAACATTGGTATGTGATTCTACGAATTCCAATTACTGTATAAAAAAAGGTATCATATGGGATGATGCTACATGTAATAGATCTACAAGTATCAAGTTGTTCTATTTAAAAAAAAACCTTACTTGCAAATAAAAACAACATAAATTAAAATACATTGTAAATGTATAGAAACTGCACTTAAAACTTGGGCCAACGGAAAATTAGCCTTAGTTTCTGTTGTTGCTGAAATAAAATCATGCAGGTTTACAATCAAAATTCAGTAAGCAAGAAAGAAAGGCTATGCAAAATTATAGCGAGTAGCCAAATAATCTTGAGATAACTTCATTATCTGTTTCATAAGTGTCTGTCTACTTCAAAGACCGTTGGGTTGACGTACTAGTAAACGTAACGTTTTGTTTTGTCAATACAAGGGTCGCCGCTTATAAAAAACGCGGTTAATAAAAACAGCTGTTTTTTAAATACAGTCTGGTCCGGTCCGGATTTACCACTATATAACCTGGACGAAGGGAAGTATTTCATTTATCCATTTCGATAATAACAATATTTTCCATTAATATCATATAGAGATTAGAAACATAAGTCTGAAAATATAAAAAGGAAATCTACCATATCATGTACATTTGAAAGCACAAATAAAATAACTGATCATACACAACACTTGATTAATAAAATGAACACAGGTAAAAGGTGCCGTTACCACAAAATATTCCACACAGAAAGGGGTGAGTACTGCGTGATGTGTCACCTCCCAGTTAATTAATATCACAAAATAAATATGTATTGCACGTCATTAAATACATTGAAAAATTTAGTGTATTTACACAGCCTAATAATACACAAGACAACTGTATTTTTCTGATTAATTTTCATTCTTGCTGAATAGTTTTAAAGACTCATCTTTTGAAACAGAATGGAATGTAAGAGGTCATAAAGATCTACTAGAATATAACATTCTGCAAAATATTTTTCTGCATTTTTCAGAACTGTGGTTGTGATCATACATGTTGAAAAAATTAACAAAGAGTATAGAAACTGGTAGATAAACATAATCAATATAGATTATAACAAAGAGTGTTCAGGTCAACACAATGAAGGTATACGCCAAGACAAAACAATTAGAAATTGCAAATACAGTGTAAATATTTAGCAGCATTGAAAATATTCCACATCCCTATCCCCCCAATAAAGGAGAAAAAAAAGCATTTCAGACAACAGAGAGCTAAAACTCATACTTTTATCTTAAAAAAAAAAAAAAAAAAAAAAATCCCTGCGCTTAGAACTGTACCCACGGAATACTTGCGATATAAGCCTCATATTGATTGATTGATTCTTGGGTATATAATGTATTTACAGTTTCAAATCTACTTTCCACAAAGCACACATTATCTAGGAGCCAAGATGAAGGGACGGGGGAATGGGAGAGAGAGAGAGAGAGAGAGAGAGAGAGAGAGAGAGAGAGAGAGAGAGAGAGAGAGAGAGAGAGAGATTCGGATGGTTTATTCACATAGGCCATTGCCCCTAGTGAAGGGGTGTGAACAAAAGCAAAAACATTGAATCATTTTTACATTCAGTAGACTCAAAACAGTGCATATTTTTCTCAAAAGTGGATAACAGATACATCAATGCAGACATCTACATACAAAATTACGATAACAGAGAAACACTGTTAAAGAGAAACACTGAGAGAGAGAGAGAGAGAGAGAGAGAGAGAGAGAGAGAGAGAGAGAGAGAGAGAGAGAGAGAGAGAGAGAGAGAGAGAGAGAGAGAGAGAGAGAGAGAGAGAGAGAGAGAGAGAGAGAGAGAGAGAGAGAGAGAGAGATCGACAGAGAGATTAAGAGATAAAGATCAACAAAGAGAGAGAGAGAGAGAGAGAGAGAGATCGACAGAGAGAGATCGACAGAGAGAGATTAAGAGATAAAGATCAACAAAGAGAGAGAGAGAGAGAGAGAGAGAGAGAGAGAGAGAGAGAGAGAGAGAGAGAGAGAGAGAGAGAGAGAGAGATCGACAGAGAGATCGACAGAGAGAGATTAAGAGATAAAGATCAACAAAGAGAGAGAGAGAGAGAGAGAGAGAGAGAGAGAGAGAGAGAGAGAGAGAGACAGAGACAGAGAGAGGCAGAGACAGAGAGAGGCAGAGACAGAGAGAGGCAGACAGAGAGACTGATCCCTCATATGACAGATAAGATACATACCCAGAATAAAATAATGGAAAGCATTGCACATTTCTGGTTAATATTGAAGCTACCACCACACAATTTCCATACCCAATTTAACAAAGTTAAAAGTGTTAGCTCAGGTGTGACTATTTAATGGTGTTTGTGAGTTAGGTGACTTTCCTCCAGTGTCTAGCTTCTTTCTAAATGGTAACATTGGATGGAGTGATTGTGTTTGAATTGAGCATTTAAACAAAACAGGTCAGTCACTCATAACAACACTTTTTGTACAGTCAGGGTTGAACTGCAGGTCACATACATGTACAACATCTAATGTCACTTCTACGTACAATACATTTCACACTCTGAAAACTGACTACTCAAAACACTTCAGTATCAAACTACTCTCTTTTTCACTACAAAACGGAGAAAAATTACCACTTGTAAAAAACAACTCTCAAAAGTTACTTTGGTTAAGTCTTTGATAAAACCTTTCTGTTCCCTGAATATATTTCACACCACATATAAAAGCTTATCAACACAAGTAAGGCTAGCCACATGTGAAGTTATAACCTGAAAGGGAAATTAAGAGTTTCATGAAAAACAAAATCCAGCGCACATGAAAAGCTAAGAAGCAATTGTGCTCTACTGGGGGCTGAAGTTAAAATTCAAGCACCAAAATATAATGCTGTATATTTAAACATCTTCCAAATTGAAGTTTCCAGAACATAAAATAGTTCATATAATTAGAAGTGATTAATCGTTTATCACTTTCTACAATCTAAGAAGACAAAAGAACTATGACCTACACATGCACACATTTAGCAGCAATACTGAACTCAGGTATTGCGAGTACATAAATAAACATGATACACTATGATTATCTTAATAGCTTTTACAGGACACAGAAACAAAGCAAACTTTGTCAAGGAGATTTTGAGGACAAACCAACTAATGCTACCAGACACAAATATTCACAGAAAAATGAAATATCTGAAGCCACAGAGGCGAGTCAGAAATGGCAGCATGCTAAAGTTACAATTGCCAAAAGTGTCTGCGTGATTCACTGAAGAGAATGCTCCAATTTGTCACTACCACCTGGGTAGCCTTGTGCAGAAGATCATACCATTACAGGGACTGTCTGTATGATCCATTTATTGTTCAATTCTTAACCAGCATATTGGTAAGCTCTTGTATAGTTTTGACGCGAAATGATTTAAGAGACTCAATAATCAGATCTGGGACAGTTAATTCAAACTGACGCTGTGGAGATTGACAATAGCATTACTCACACCTTACGGGTGCTCAGATTCTTCACAATCAGCTGTGCATATCATTTACTCTTACTCAGAGACCGTGAAACATACTAGAGTTGCCATCAGATTACTTGCAAGGCTGGGGATAACTGTGTAACATATCGGTATATGTATATTCAGTGCAAAGTGTTTACTTCTTCTTCTTCTTCTTCTTCGTTCATGGGCTCAGACTCCCACGTTCACTCATGTTTTAAGCACGAGTGGATTTTTACGTGTATGACCGTTTTTACCCCCCCATTCAGGCAGCATACGCCGATTTCGGGGGAGGCATGCTGGGTATTTTCATGTTTCTATAACCCACCGAACTCTGACATGGATTACAGGATCTTTTCCGTGCGCACTTGGTCTTGTGCTTGCGTGTACACACGAAGGGGGTTAAGTCACTAGCAGGTCTGCACATAAGTTGACCTGGGAGATCGGAAAAATCTCCACTCTTAACCCACCAGGCGGCAGCGACCGGGATTCGAACTCACGACCTCCCGATTAGGAGGCCGACGTCTTACCACTGCGCCACTGCGCCCGTCGTTTACAAGTGATCAAGCTTGAGACTCCAGAACTGTGGATTTCAGATGTACTTCAGACAATTTAACCCACACTGTGTTGTAAAAGCAGTGTCCACAGTTGTAACACCACACAAAATGGACATGCAAGCGTGTGGTAAAATATCCACACAGAGCTTTTTGGTAGGCCACGGTTCATGGACTAGACTTGACTGTGCTGACAATTACATTGTGAGATAGTGAGCATGTTCTCTACGATGTATCAGACTAAACATGGTTAAGTTTTCACTGCATTCCACAACACCTGCTGGTTATTGTTCAAAAGATCACACACACCATTCACAGGTGATCAAGTCCAAGACTCCCTGCAGGGTTCTTGTGTCGGTGTGAAAAGTGCGTTCACAGGTCTTCAGGTCGAAAGCTGCTTTCAGTTCTATTAGTGTCTCAAGACAAACAGTAAACCAGCAAGTCACCCAACCTGCTCACTTAATTAAATCCATTCAACCATTGACAGCAAGACCGACTAGATTCTTACAAAATTCTTATTTCCTAGTCTCTCTTGATTTGTCAACCATTATTGTTTGTTCCACGTACATACACAGAACTTTCACCAGTCAATAAGTCCTTTTCTTCCCTCAACCTTTCATTCTAAAATCACCAAAACTCCACACTGTCATGGGTTAGTCAGTGTTGCACAAGCCATCAAAATCAAAACCACCGGCTGTTAGCATCAGTCCCAATAGCACACGACCAGTTATTCATTCACTCAGAATGCCCCTGTGTTTTGCTCTCAGGCTACCATAACAGGCTCACAATGATCCATCACACATGCACAAATCACCAAGATTCAAAACTCCTGCTGTATCTTCCAATTCCAACACCGCTTTCACTTTCAGTCAGTCACATTGTACAGTGCTTTATGCTCATCAAGGGGAAATAAACTAGGGCGGACACTTGTTGCAAATGTCCACTTTTTTGTGATACCGCACACTGATTTTGCGGCAAACGTCAAGCTACGAACGGCTCATCCAAGACTTCATCCCAACTACATACTTTGCAACAAGAACTCAATACTTAGCTCAACAGTAATGTTTGCTCACCGTCCAGTTAGCGCCATAGCGGTTAGCAACAAGCAATTTAGTGCTTGCAGTTCCACAATCTCCATCGCAACAATGTTTTTTGCCACAAGCAGTTCACATTTCCATCCACAGTGATTTTGAGTACCAACCGCTGAACACAAAAGATACATGAAACATTCCGAGATCTTCCAGCCCCGTACTTGCAAGGCATGACTACTTGTTGTTGAGACGCTTGACGTGATTGTGGGTGCCAATTACTCCACACATAGATCCAGCCCCGGACTAGCAGGGCAGGGCTTGTTGTTGTAATGCTTGATGCACTCGATGGTGGGCACGTGACCGCTGTCCCACATACCAGGGTCGCACTGCGAACATAGTCCAACCAGGGTGCAGGGGATGGTGGCTTTGCTGCGGAACTGGTGCAACAGTCCTCGCGCCTGTCGAGACAATATGAGTTATGCTGACTGTTAACACACATGTCAGGGCACTGGATATCAACATGAGCCGGCAGGCTTTATTTTTGCAATTTTCAGAGTGATGAACAAAAAGGGTCACCTAGAATCAGTCCTCATTGGTCAAATACATGTAGTCCTATGGTACACTAAAATGGTGATAAAATGACATGAATTGCACGCAAGAGAACTCATTCAGAATGACATAAAATGTGGTATACGCTTTGATTTAACAGAAAAAGGAAAGACAACAGACATTAAAAAACCACAATTAGAGCTATTGCATTTCAACTTCATTTTTAGAGTGAGCATTTGTTCCACACACACACACACACACACACACACACACACACACACACACAAACACAGGTACATTTTGTTAAATATAATAGACAAAAAGGGACAATAGAAGGTGTCCTCTTGTCAGAAGAGCTCACATCACGGGTTGCACTGTAAGCATTCATCAAACATACCTTTCTCAGCACAATGTCCCCGTTCATGTGCAAGGCCAGTGATGAGAAGTGCAGCAGAATGTCATCGGCCGGCAGACGCTGATCGACCACATCATCCCCGTAGATGGCGACTATGGCGACGCAGATGAAGAGGTGGAAATAGTCTGTCTGGTAGTGCGCCCAGCACGTTTCCCAGATCCTCAGCGCGTCTTTCTCGCTGAACTCTCGTTTGAAGCACAGCAAGATCCACCTGTCAAATCAACGCTGTTTGAAATCCAGTGACATCCCCAATATCCCCTCATTTCAGACTTGATGTCTTCAGTCTTCTTCTTCTTCTTCTTCGTTCATGGGCTTAGACTCCCACGTTCACTCATGTTTTTAGCACGAGTGGATTTTTACGTGTATGGCCGTTTTTACCCCGCCATTCAGGCAGCATACGCCGATTTCGGGGGAGGCATGCTGGGTATTTTTGTGTTTCTATAACCCACCGAACTCTGACATGGATTACAGGATCTTTACCGTGCGCACTTGGTCTTGTGCTTGCGTGTACACACGAAGGGGGTTAAGTCACTAGCAGGTCTGCACATAAGTTGACCTGGGAGATCGGAAAAATCTCCACTCTTAACCCACCAGGCGGCAGCGACCAGGATTCGAACTCACGACCTCCCGATTAGGAGGCCGACGTCTTACCACCACGCCACTGCGCCCTTCATGTCTTCAGTGAACTTGTCTTTGCATATTTTGCATTCACAGACCCTGGTTCTCAACTTTAAAATAAAACACATACATCAACTTGTCTTCCTTGAGTACAGAGTGAGTTTTGAAAATAATTTTTTTTCTTGAGTAAAGTGATTGAGAAACTCATCAGACAGATGGCAGTTAGTGCCTAAAATTAAATGTTCAATGAAATATGTAATCACTGACATTTCCCTGACATACATATTGTATGTTTTTTCAGGCATGACACATGTGATAATCATTTGAAACAGACCCTTTCTGTCTGTAGAACAATCCACAGCCCCCGCGCCCAAAAAAGAACAACAAAAACCCACAAAAAACAAACAACCCAAACAAAATGTTACTTTCATTGTGTTCGGTTTGAATCTGACATCAGGCCTAAACTCTACAAAGAACACACACAACCTATGAATTAGAGATGCGACAGGCTGTCTAAATGGCGGGGTAAAAACGGTCATACACGTAAAATTCCACTCGTGCAAAACACGAGTGTACGTGGGAGTTTCAACCCACGAACGCAGAAGAAGAAGAAGAAGAGATGCGACAGACCTGTGAGCAAAGAGCATCTCCAGGGCGTCCTGTCCCAGCAACTTGAGGTGGTAGAAGAAACGCGGCAACATCACTCTCAGCAGCTCTCGCAGGTAGTCCTGCACAGGTTAAGACATCGTCAGGTATCATCTTTGCTACAAGTGACACTCTCTTTTAACCTTCGCCCGACCGGGTTATGGACTACACACGGAAGACATCGTGGGGCCGTGCGGACCCATGCTTTTCAAAGAAGGAAAAATATGCATACCCTTCCGTAGACCCATGCTTTCCAAAGAAGCAAATACGTGCATCCCCTTCCGTAGACGCCGTGGTTAAATTTCTGCGAGAAGTAATTAAATGAAATTATTTATTTAATTATTACCGTGCGGACTAAAGCTTCTCAAAAAAAGGAAAAACGTGAATTCCCTTCTGTAGACGTCGTGGGGCCGTGTGGACCCACATGGTTATGTATTAATTCGCTCCACGCGACTTGCTTATTAACTCCAACATTAAACAGATAGTAGAAAATGATGTTTAGAGCCAATACCTGAAGGTATGTGACTTCTCTCCCTAGTTTTTATGTAAGTTCCTTCAGTTTGAGAAACATGGGTCCGCACGGCCCCACGATGTCTTCCGTGTGTAGTCTAAATTTGACCTTTGTTTTTTTAATTACTTCTCACTGAAATTTAATGATCTTTTATGACATGAGCTTTTTAGGGGTCTGAGGCATTCTTAAAAGCTCATTAAAAAATTCCACTGGTTTAAGAGATATTTGCAATTAAACACTCTTCTGGGTTCACACAGACCCACGACGACCGGCGAAGGTTAAGATCTCCAAAAATCTCAGAAAATCAGGTCTTAAAAGGAGGAAGTCTTAAAATTGAGGTTATTTAGTGAGGTTATGAACTGAAAATCTGAAAAGCAAGGTCTTAAAACGGGGGTTCTGGTAGCTCACTGGGTAACAATTTTATTTTAATAATAATAATGATAGAACATTCTTTTATAGCGCTGTTCACCGCCAAATGGCAGTCTCATGGCGCTTTACATTAGACATTAAAATTCAACATTTTACATATAAAGAGTTCAGAGATGTTCAAAATTCAGTGGGTAAATACTGAAAATGTCCAAATACCACCACTCCTGATTTAACTTTGAAAGCCATGTGTTAAATAAAACCAGTTTTACCAGCTGCTTGTCCATGTCAGAGTCAGTGGGTGAGGAGACGAAGATGGTTCTGGTCATGAGTCCTGTGAAGCACCAGAAAGCTTCGGTCTCTTGCTGCATCTCCGCCAGGATGGGGGCCAGCAGGTCGGACATGCCCTGCGTGTAGCCGCTGTGGGGGTGGCTGGCTGCGTAGTTCAGCAAGATGTTCCTGGAACACACAAACAAGGTGTCACGACAGGTATATATCAGTAGAGATAATAGACAAAGGTACAGCAGAAGATGTCCATTCATAGAAGGTGTCCTCTCAATCTCATCAGAGGGGCCGCACGTCGCAGGTACCACAGTAGCAATGGCACATGCATGCTCCTGATCACTTGATACCTCCACAGAATTTATCATCCCCCTTTGCTCAGCAGAACTCACTGATTTCAAAATAAATGAACCATGCATCACTGCCAATCAATGAAGCAGGGATGGCCAAATGGTCGCCCGGTCGCCAGCAAAAAATCCGCCGGGCTAGTAGAAACCGCCTGGCAACTCGCCCGCCTGGCCATTGAAAATTCTGGTCAAATGCGACCCTTTTGGTTGTAACATCGGGTTTTAAAGCCATATAAACACTGCAGATCAACTGTGGTATGTACCGGGCCAGCAAAATTTCTGCAGGGCTAGTGACTTTCTTGAAGCTGGTGAGTTAAAATTTTGAGATTTGGCCATCCCTGATGAAGTCAAAGTGAAGCCATGTTGGTACACCTGAGAGGGCAAACAAACAATTCTGCTAATTCCAAAAGCAACACTATGGAAGGAACATTACTTTGCACTTTTGAGGCTGCAGTGATCAAGTCTGAGTTGCAAAAGCAGCCGCCTTTATGGCTTTTTTCCTCATCGGATGAGACGAAAAACAGAGGTCCCTTCGTGGACACTACATTGGGGTGTGCACGTTAAAGATCCCACGATTGACAAAAGGGTCTTTCCTGGCAAAATTGTATAGGCATAGATAAAAATGTCCACCAAAATACCCGTGTGACTTGGAATAATAGGCCGTGAAAAGTAGGATATGCGCCGAAATGGCTGCGATCTGCTGGCCGATGTGAATGCGTGATGTATTGTGTAAAAAAAATTCCATCTCACACGGCATAAATAAATCCCTGCGCCTTGAATATGTGCGCGATATAAATTGCATAAAAATTTTAAAAAATTTAAAAAATCCCTGCGCTTAGAACTGTACCCACGGAATACGCGCGATATAAGCCTCATATTGATTGATTGATATAGCCCTGTCGAAAAGATATCAGATGCCGAAAGAAGAGTGAACATTTTGAGATTCATTCAGTGTGACAACAAAAGCTGACACAAAACTTAATCTGAACATTGCCCTGTTTTACGAATACTTTAGATTATTAGCAGTTTTTGTGTGTCTTTAATGGTTGGAAGACTGCTAGTTTCATTTCTAAATCAGCAAGATTTGACACAATCAAAGTGTGGCGTGGCAGTATCAAAGTTTAAAAAAAAAGTTAAACTCACTGTAGTGAAGTGTGATATATTAGATTAAGATATATTTTTGATTATGAATTACGATTAAGGAATTGAGAATGATGATTAAAAATAAAGAATCTAAATTAAAATTAAATAAAAAGAGAGTATTTTAATTGTACAAAATATTTTTGTATGGGTATATATGATTGCAGAATTCTGGATTTAATTATAAAAAAAGGCCAATGACCAACCTGCCCCCAAAAAAATGTTTACAAAAAAGGGCAAAAAAGTAAGGGTTGAAACAGCCTGCATGCAACTGAGGTAAAAACAAAAAAAAGTTTTTTTTTTAAATTCCTAAAAAGTTGAAGTGTGGTATAATACTGACTTGAGGACTTGTATGTTGGGATTGTGCTGACCACGGAAGTAGGGATGACTGCGGTCGGTCCTCACCACGTCCTTCTCCACGATGCTCTGAATGTTGCGCACAAAATGCTGCTTGTCTTCGCCCCTCAGGGACTCCCTGCAGTGTCAAACATTGTGTGAAAAAAGGTGAACATTTGTCAAAGAAGCAGCCTCTAGCACACAGATATCGCGGGATACAGAATTATGAACAGACCTGCCAATCCCAGTAACAAATTAGATTTTCTTACCCATATTTTAACCGCTACGCGGAGTGAGAAACAGAAAGAGTACAAGGACTTACAAGAAAGAGGGACACTGTTGTAAGCTTGTGATTATTTGTTTGAGCGTAACTAACAGCACTGTCATTTCTTTTAAAACGTAACATGCTATGCCAGGCATGGTACAGAAGGAATGGCAATTTCAGCTGAAATAAAGCCGGGGGTCCAGGGGGCCACTCAGGCCCCCTTGTGGGGTCAAGGGGCAGCGCCCCTTGTGGGGGTCAGGGGGCGTTGACCCCTGAAGCTGACGACTTTTTACTAATTCAAATGTGTTTAGTGCCCTCTCCTTGAAGCTGAGAGGGATATAAGTGAAAGATAACAAGGCTTGAGTAAAAAAAAATAATAATCTCAAGTCAATCAGCAGATTTATTTATTTAAAAAAAAAAAAAATTTAAATTTTTTTTTTATTTTTTTAAAAAAAAATTTCTTCGGATTTTCGTTTTCGGCGGATTTCCGCCGATCGGCGGAAGAGTACCATGCCTGTATGCTGAAAGCGTATCACTTGGCAGATCCGTTGATTCAAGCTAGTCCTGAGGGTGCAAACTATCACGTGCATCTTCTGTTTATTTCAGGCAATTCTCACACAAAATGTTCAATAGTTTGCTTCATCAAACATTACGCTATCCACATCACCATCTCTGTATCTCTCTCCAAAATCTACTCCTATCTAAAAACTGTTCTGTCTGATTGTGTTGTTGTTTGCATTTGGTTGGTCTCATGCAAGCAAAGAAGCATGTATAATGATTACTTCCCTTTAGAGGAAAGACCATTATGTCTGAAATGTATGAAGCATGACTATGATTAACTGGAAAAGAAACTTTACATCTGTATGTTTGCTGCTTTCACACAATTTTCTTAAGACTAAGAGACTTCTTTTCAAGTTCAAAAGGGCCATGGTAGCTCAGTTGGTAGAGCACCAGACTTGTGGTCCCAGGGTCAGGGGTTTGAATCCGTGCTGGGATGGACACTGGTCAACTTTATGTGCAGATTCAGAGCGGTATCCATGTTCCATCCCCGTGTCACCACTGTGGCACACAAAAGACCTTAGTCATTCTGCCCAAAATGCAGGTGGCTGGTTACACCTAAACACACACACCTGGGTAGCACAACTCTGTTCCTGCTAGCTTTCCACTTGGAGGAAGAGACCTGAATTTCCCAGTAATGGGACAATACAGTATTGAAATGAAATAAAATGAAATTATAAATCCCACAACACTTACTCACCTCATTTTGCGTATGTTGTGGTATTCAATGTACTTGTCGTTGCGGATTTGTTCTCGCTCGTCAAAGGTGGAATCGAAGGGGAAGTAATGCAGTAGGAAAGGCCAGACCTCTGTTCGGATCATGGGATCCAGTCCTCCGAAAAATATGGCCTGAAACAAAAAGTCATGCTGCAGTTCGTTTGATACTTACAGAATGACGTGAGTGTTTATAAAAGCTTTGTCAACTAAGCATCTCACATGTTAAAATCTTATATACTTTGACACGTCAGCTTTTTGTGTGTGCCTGTGCAGGTTAATTAATGTCTGGGTGAGAGAGAGAGAGAGAGAGAGAGAAAGAGAGAGAGAGAGAGAGAGAGAAAGAGAGAGAGAGAAAGAGAGAGAGAGAGAGAGAGAGAGAGAGAGAGAGAGAGAGAGAGAGAGAGCACCCATTGCACACCGGTTGGACCGTACATAAGGTAACGTTAAATTATGCTTGTGCAACGTATGTGGGAGTATCACTTATAACCTCAGGGTATCTCTTATCCTGTTGCGCATCTATAGACTAGAGACAGCGCTGGTTAGACTAAAACATGGATCGGGAACTTCAGTACGTACTTAGGACTACCGCGGCTGTGCTTGCAAGTTTGGATAGTTCTTTCTTTCTCATTTGATCCGAGTTTTATCTGTCTCATTAAATGCCATTTTTCTACCTACTACACATATAGTTTTCCTAATTGATTCCCGAAGATAAGTTAGTTTCGCTTCCACGTTTCGGTTTTCACTAATTCAACATGGCCGGCGTCGGCAATGCATCTTTGATCATCATCTTCTTCCGAAGAGGACTGGGTTCTTGCGAACGTCTCAGAGTCCTGCGGTTGAGTCACTGTTACCGATAGTGGTTAGCTCCGGCAAACAGGGAGATTAAAAAGGTGGGGAGGTTTAAAACTATGCGGTACAGGGGAGAGTGCGTTCAAGGGCGGGCTCTCATGCCCGACTGCACTGAGGAAACTGTGGCCGAGACGGGAGCGAAGGAGGGGCCTGCTTCGGCCGATGAACAAAGAAACTGTGATCGAACAAGTATGGTGTTACAAGGGGAAAGACCCGCAAAGTGAACTTAGTTGCCAAAGCCCGAAGTGTGACGACGGACTCGGTTTCCAGCAACTGTCCACCGACTCAGCGGCAAAATATGAGTTGACACGTCCGAGGTGAAAGGTAATAGTCTCTTCTTATTAGAATGTAAGGTCATTGTTTATGACTAAAATACAGTAGAATCACATAATGCACGAAGGAATGGAACATGTACATGGAATAAGATTGTCCGTCCACTAAGACACATTCCTAAAGGTGGAACCAACATCCTGACGGCTATGCAGAGAAAGTGTTCTTTTTCAGAAATGCATTCAAATAAAACAAATAGGGAAATGCCCACTGAACAGAAACACCCAGGCTCCTGATTTTTGGTATGAATCCAAGTTGAGAGAGATCAGCTGAGCTAGGATTTTACATGGAATAAGATCATCCCTCCACTTGCATACAATGTATACAACCAGAAATGAAGATACAGTGTGCTTGATGTGGTGATCAAGTGACATTTTGCTATGAATGTGTTTAAGCAACTAGTAGCTTCTTCAGCGTTAATTCATTAAACAATCACTCTTATTCTTAGCACATAGAGCACATTGAGTGAGTGTGTGCATGTGTGTGTGTGTGTTTGTTATTGCAATGTAACTTGTAAGACCTTATAATATAAATATACACAAATTATAACACATGCTGGGATTCTAAATATGTTCTGTTTACTTGCAGGTCTCAGTTATTACCAAGCCCTGCCTCATTCTTCCCGCAACACTGACATGGTGCTGTTGTAGAACACAAGTAAGTCCTTTGATCATTTCCAAAATACACTAGTGCAATAGCTTGTGAGTGCAACTGGTGGTAATGAGAATATTTTACCACAAAAGGCTAAAGTACAAATAACAGATTTATTATGTTGGAAAAAGAAGTAAGCCAGAGCAAGTGATTAGTGTACCAGTTAGCTAGGGTGGATGTATTATATAATTACAATTTACAGTCAGCATAGAATGTTGAGGACAGTCTAGAATTTTTCTCGCCCTGTGAATTCAACTGCAAATCAGATGGCATGAAGAAATCAATGTTATATCATGCTCTGCATTGAGTGAACCATCTCCTGTCATTCTGAGTGACACATCTCTTTAACTGAAAAACATGCCAGTAATTAAATCCAGGCTACATGGGGATGGAAAATGACCCTGGCAATTTCAACCTCTGAATGATTGTGTCTTTGTGTAGCAGGATTATGGATCTTCACAAGCCTTAGTTCATTTGTCTGCACAATATATCAGTTTACAATTTAAAGGCCCACTTGCCTTGTCACTACAGTATAATGTGGCTATGCTTTAACATGGAATCCCTCATCTTGGCCACATACAAAAAATTATATATTCAGTGACTGCTTGCTGTGGTGAGTTAAAATGTGTGATGAAATATTTTCACAAAAAGGTACCAGTGTTGTTAACAAAACTAATTCTTTAACAAACAAACAAAAACCACTCTGCACAGAGAGCATTCAAGCTGATCTATGTTGCTATTCGTCCAAGTAGAGGGATGATCTTATCCCAAGTAAAAGCCTGACAAGATCTGAGACTGTGAAGCAAAATGTTTTTACATGGTAAAGTAAGCCTTTAACGAGCAAGTATGTCTATTGCACTGGGTGTTTTATTATTATTGTATCATTTTTCTTTCAGGTAGTCTCTCTTTAAACTGACTTTCTACACCATGGTGTCTCTGGCAGTGTTATATTGGCAGAAGACAGTTGGAACTGGATTCCTCATTTAGATGGTAGGCATGTTTTGGGCTTTTGTGTTGCTTTGGTGTATGTGTGTGTGTGTGTGTATGTGTGTGTCTGTTCTATACCAGAAATAAACACACTGTTTGCTTGCTGTGGTGAAGTGACATTTTGTGATTTTTTTTTTTAAATGAGCTAGTACAGTTGTAGCTTTTACAGCATTTATTCATAACACAATCGCACTTGGCGCAGAGAGCAACCAGACCGTTCATTGTGGGTATGTGAACAAGTTAAGAGATCATGTCTTATCCCATTTTAAAGCCTGACCAGATCTTAGACGGTGAGCCAAATTGTTTTCATGAGAAGGAATGTGCCTTTCAGAGAAATCTATTAACTACAGTATTACTTTACAAAACATATTTTAAGAAATGAAATGTGTTACAAGTAACAGCCATGGGGGTGATAGCCTGTAGGTGGAATAATAATCTTCAATTGCCCAGAAATGATTGTTATCTGGTCAAGAAATGCAAAGCATTTTGATGTTTGTGACGATTAGTTACTCTTTATCACGTTTGGTCCCTGATTTTGCTGTCCTTGTCTGCGTTGGGCAGGTGTGCGTCCATGATGTCATTGCTATTGAAAACTAATCTGTACTGCAAAGTAAATGTACCCGTACATGACGTACATGGCAGTTGTCAACCGGGGGCCAGCCATGACTGGGATTGATGTATCCACAGGCACTCGACACCAGGTGGGCGGGGCCAGTGGTTGGGGTGTGATTCCCTGCCTTACACCACCACAAAGTGTAGTATCAGCAGACAAGACTGAGCAGAACTTCTGCCCCCCCCCCCCCCCCCTCACCAATTGACCACTCAGTGCCATGTGCCTGCAGCTGTATCATAAACACTTTGTGACAATAGTTGTTACCTCCTTAGAACAGATCTTGTGATGCTCCTCAGTCAGTCAGTGTTTGATGGATGCTAACTGGTATACTTGACATAGTGTTCATATGAAAGTTTTATGTGTTGCAGCTCATCCAGATCACAGGTACACAAAGGAGCTGGTTACAGTGATAACATAGGCACATGGAACTGCTTATGGACTACTTTAGAAAGTGAGCGGTTACAACCAAGACTCTTCCGTCAGGAAGGTCTGCGGAAGGGTGCTTGATCTGTTTCCTCGGACAGGCTTTTCAAGACTAGGTAGGTTAAACCACATGATTGGGCTTTAATTATGAATGCACTTCAAAATTCACTCTATTTCATTATCTTGTACAACCCCCCGCGGGTTAGGGGGAAGAATTTACCCGATGCCCCCCAGCATGTCGTAAGAGGCGACTAACGGATTCTGTTTCTCCTTTTACCCTTGTTAAGTGTTTCTTGTATAGAATATAGTCAATGTTTGTAAAGATTTTAGTCAAGCAGTATGTAAGAAATGTTAAGTTCTTTGTACTGGAAACTTGCATTCTCCCAGTAAGGTAATATATTGTACTGCGTTGCAAGCCCCTGGAGCAATTTTTTGATTAGTGCTTTTGTGAACAAGAAACAATTAACAAATCTTCAATAGTACTGACCAAAGAAGAAGGTTTAATTGTGTGATCATGATTTGATACATATGCTTGACCCTGAAGATGTGTTTTATTTGTTTTGTTTCAGAACAAAGTTTGGTGAAGTAGAAGCTACCGCTGTAGGCTGGTGTAAGGCTGAAGAAGAACCTCTGACAAGTCAATTTTCAAGCAACTGAGCACGAACCCAGGTACAAGACACAGAGCTCTCTTTCTATCGGTCTGTTATTCATAGAATGACACTAACAGTGACACAAGTAAATAATCTGTATCATTGTCTTGACCTCTAGAAATTTGGTAGAGAATAAGATGACTGATAGTATTATTTTGATTATTTCATGGTCATTACAGTGGCCTCCACCCCTGCCCCTTTTAAGACACCCCAATCTAAGACTCCTTCCTATTAATGACCCTGTTTTCGCAGACTTCTTGTTCATAACATCTGTAAATTCACTCCCATTTTAAGACTTGCTCCATTTGGACTTGGACTGGGTGGCCGAGTGGTAACGCAATTGCGCTCGGAAGCGAGAGGTTGCGAGTTCGACCCTGGGTCAGGGCGTTAGCAATTTTCTCCCACCTTCCCTAACCTAGGTGGTGGGTTCAAGTGCTAGTCTTTCGGATGAGACGAAAAACCGAGGTCCCTTCATGTACACTACATTGGGGTGTGCACGTTAAAGATCTCACGATTGACAAAAGGGTCTTTCCTGGCAAAATTGTATAGGCATAGATAAAAATGTCCACCAAAATACCCGTGTGACTTGGAATAATAGGCCGTGAAAAGTAGGATATGCGCTGAAATGGCTGCGATCTGCTGGCCGATGTGAATGCGTGATGTATTGTGTAAAAAAAAATCCATCTCACACGGCATAAATAAATCCCTGCGCCTTGAATATGTGCACGATATAAATTGCATAAAATAAAAAGATAAAATAAATCCCTGCTCTTAGAACTGTACCCACGGAATACGCGCGATATAAACCTCATATTGATTGATTGATTTTAAGACCTGATTTTGCTTATTTTGGATTTCGAAAAAAAGAAAAACAAATTCCCACTCTGTACAGAATTAAGCCAGGTTCATGATTTTTGTATGGACCAAGTTGAGAGATGGCATTTGTATAGGCCTGACCAGATCTGAGATGTTGAATCTAATTGCTTACGAAGAAAGCATTGTGTCATTATAGGCACACTACTTCTCGTCACCGTCTCAGTTCTGGCCAGGCTTTAACATAGGATAAGCTCATCCCTCAACTTTGTCACATATGAACAATCGACACACTGACTCTTGCTGTTGTGAGTTGACATTTTTTGATGAATTTATTTCTGGAAAAGGCACCATGCAGTGCTTTTTCAGGGGTGGGACTTTTCCGCGGATTTCCGCCGACACAACTTACGAATTCTGCTGGAGTAATCTATTTTTCCGCGTCACATTTCATTACAATATCTATGACTTGTTGAGTGAATGATTTGGAGAGACGTGGAGATGAAACAGAACACTGGAGGCTTGAGAGTTAAATTGTGCTGACTGATAACTAATAGTAATTTTGAGGGGGGGGGGAGGTTGGGGAGTGTGGAGAATGTCTTTTTTGTCAGATTGCACAGATTTTAATGTACCATTTAACCAAAATTCGGGGTAACATGCCCCCGAACCCCCTGGAAAAAAAGGGATTTCCTCCTTTTTCATCACAAGAGAGTCCCACCCCTGTGTTTACAGAATTCCTTGTTTAAAACTATCACTGTGCACAGAGGGAAGGGGGGGGGGGGGTGTATTTGACCACCCCTGCGTTTACAGAATTCCTTGTTTAAAACTATCACTATGCACAGAGGGAAGGGGGGGGGTGTATTTGACCACCCCTGTGTTTACAGAATTCCTTGTTTAAAACTATCACTGTGCACAGAGGGAAGGGGGGGTGTATTTGACCACCCCTGTGTTTACAGAATTCCTTGTTTAAAACTATCATTGTGCACAGAGGGAAGAAGGGGGGGGTGTATTTGACCACCCCTGTGTTTACAGAATTCCTTGTTTAAAACTATCACTGTGCACAGAGGGAAGGGGGGGTGTATTTGACCACCCCTGTGTTTACAGAATTCCTTGTTTAAAACTATCATTGTGCACAGAGGGAAGAAGGGGGGGGTGTATTTGACCACCCCTGTGTTTACAGAATTCCTTGTTTAAAACTATCACTGTTCACAGAGGGAAAGGGGGGGGTGTATTTGACCACCCCTGTGTTTACAGAATTCCTTGTTTAAAACTATCACTGTGCACAGAGAGAAGGGGGGGGGGTGGATTTGACCACCCCTGTGTTTACAGCAGAATTCCTTGTTTAAAACTATCACTGTGCACAGAGGGAAGGGGGGGGGGTGTATTTGACCACCCCTGTGTTTACAGAATTCCTTGTTTAAAACTATCACTGTGCACAGAGGGAAGGGGGGGGGGGTGTTTTTGACCACCCCTGTGTTTACAGAATTCCTTGTTTAAAACTATCACTGTGCACAGAGGGAAGGGGGGGGGGTGTTTTTGACCACCCCTGTGTTTACAGAATTCCTTGTTTAAAACTATCACTGTGCACAGAGGGAAGGGGGGGTGTATTTGACCACCCCTGTGTTTACAGAATTCCTTGTTTAAAACTATCACTGTGCACAGAGGGAAGGGGGGGGGGGGTGTATTTGACCACCCCTTTGTTTACAGAATTCCTTGTTTAAAACTATCACTGTGCACAGAGGGAAGGGGGGGGGGTGTATTTGACCACCCCTGCGTTTACAGAATTCCTTGTTTAAAACTATCACTGTGCACAGAGGGAAGGGGGGGTGTATTTGACCACCCCTGTGTTTACAGAATTCCTTGTTTAAAACTATCACTGTGCACAGAGGGGGGGGGGGGGGGGTGTATGTGACCAAGTGAAGTGCATTGCTACATAATAAAATGAGCAAATCCGTCCCGTGAAGAAAACTTCTGCTTACTTAATTGTCAGATTTGCCAAGGCGTGTACATGAAATAAGATTATCATTCTAAATGCTGAATCAACATTCTGACTGTTTCCTATGAAACCAGGCTTGATTTTTGGTATAAATCCAAGTTAAGGGATAGCATGTGTAAAAGCAGAATTGTGTACAGAGGCAGCTTTGTGTTATTAAAGGCCGGCTGCTTTTCGTGAACACAGTTTGGCTCACATCTCACATCACCTGCCAGGCTTTTTAAAAAAAAAAATGTTTTACCATGGGATAAGACTATCCCTCCATTTAAGCACATACCAGCAACAAACACAGTGGTTACTTGTGATGAACTAGTGGCAAGACAAATGATTTAAGCATCACATAACCTTCCTAAGTGAAGTCAAGTTATGTGTCTGTGCCAGTGTGTGTGTGCATGTGTGTGTCAGCATAGAATGTTGAGGACAGTTCGATGGTAAATCACCCTGACAATTTTAGCCTATGATTGTGCCTACATTGTGGCAGGATTGGATGTGGATCTTCAAAAGCCTAAGTTAACAAAAAAGTATGTAAAAGTACATTTTGAATAGTAGTTTTTTTCTCAGAGGGAAGATATCACAAGATATGATCGTTCCACTGCATGTATGCCACATAACTAAAACAAAAATTAAATGTTATTTTAATCGTCTTTTGGGTAAAACAAATACACCATCAATATATTATAATAATGATCTTGCTTGTTTACAGATGGACAACAGCTACTGCCAGGACCAGGTTACGCATAAAGAAAACAGTCAACACTTGGCTGGTGCTGCAGCTTCTTTGATGTCTATTTTTTTTTTTTTTTTAAAGACAGACAGCTACCAGCTCATTCAAGACCATAGCCCCATCTTACTCACGCAGAACAGACAGCCATCTTTCGCCTTTGCACAGAACACTGCTGTCTGAAGGTACACATCAAAAGGATAGGTTTTGCACCTACAGCGTGCGACTGTGGCTAGGGTAGGAAGAACAGACTCTGCAACACGTTCTGAGAGGGTGGCCTTTTCTTGCCACCCGTACCCCTGTGCAACAAGACTTGGCCAGAGAGCACACATCCAAATGCAAACACTGAACACTGAAGAGGAAGAAGAAGAAGAAGGTGCCCACACAGAAGGACATAAATCTACTTTAAGGGCACACAAGTTTACAGCAGTTTATTGAATTGTAGCAGATTATAGGGAGAAAATGAACAAGCTAAATAGGCTGTACAGTACTTCACTTGAACAATGTATAAAGTTCCCTGTATTAAGAACATTTACAGATCACAAGACATTGTGTTTTCTTTTGTTTACAATACAAATGTTTCATAATAAAAAGATGTGCACTAGGCAAGATCCTTAAAATGTAAAACTAGTAGTGTGACAATTTTGAATTGTTCAGAGATGGTTTTTCTTCAGTGGTAAATGTTTTAGCTTTTTTTATAAGATCCCGTTAGTGAAGCATACTATAAAACCTTGACCTTCCAAACTGTGTTAGCACCCTGGGCTGCGATCATTGTGTTGAGCTACTTAAAGGCACAGTGCAGCTTACAGCCTTCGTTTTGCGTTTTTGTTGCAGCTGAGTGCATTTACAGTTCAAAAATCCTCCTATGGTAGTAAAACTACCCAACGACGACATCTGTGAAGCTCGACAGTTTCTTGTTCACGCGAGTGCATAAATTAACCTAGTTATTACGTGGTGTTTGGTCGGAGTTCGATTCAACTGAGTGATTCCGGCCTCCATTTTGTTTTATACAAACTCATGATGATGTCTGACATAGTTTGCTAGTGACGTGTCTTTTTGTGCATGATGTGGTGATCTACCTGATCTAAATTTAGATCCAAAAATAGGTCAAGACCAGCCGGGTCTGAGTACGAAATTGATTCGTAAAAAAATCGCAGTTCTTGACTCTTTGGGTGCAAGTCAATGAAACTTGTTAGTTCTTCTAACAGATAGCTGCCTGAGGTATGACTAAAAGCCCCAGGGGCTCCGTGCACCTGAATTTGACAAGTTCAGTACCTTCAGCAAGCGCAAGTACAGTAGAGAAGCGCTTGACACACTGAAAAAGGCCTACTACGAGCAAAAGAAAAAGAATCAGTGATGCATGTGCTTTTGATGTAATCTTCTTTGACATTATGATGACTACAAAAACTGACTGATGTGTTTTGTTTGTGAATGATGGATATATGTGCATGATTGCGTTTCGCAGACACAGTTGTCATGTGCGTTGTAATTGGCGACGAATGCTGGATGATTACTATTTTTGTACCAGGATTACTATTTTTGGGGCTGAGCATTACTCCAAAACACTTATGGGGGTAAACAGGTCTGCAGCACAACTACAAATGTAGAAATGTCGTCTGCATTTTGTATATTTTAAAAGGTTATTTTTGTGCACAGAACATACATCTGCAGGGAGGTTTGGAGGGTGAAGTTAGGATCTGTTAGGAGGCATACAGCATCACACTCATTTTGTGTGTGTGTATTTTGTGTTGACAGATAAGACACTGTCATTCCAGCAGAAACCTGTGATGATGCACATTTTATTGAAGTGACCAGCTGAAATTGTATGTACGTTGTTATGAAATTGACAAATGATCCCTGCTTTGCAATCCTGGGTTAATGATATTGCCAAAATTAAAACGTGGAGGAAAAAGTGAGTGTAAACCTATTCTTGTGGTGGTGGTGGTGGTGGTGGTGTGTGTGTGTGTCTGGTTAGTGTGTGTTTGAGTGTGTGTTAAACAAACAACGACAAACAACACCAAACCTACATCAAACAAGCACAACAAAAACAAATTACACAAAAAAATGGCAAAAATCAGAATATCAACTGAGAAAAAAAACCGTGGCTGAATGCAATACTTATTATAACTTAAAAAGTAAAAGTGTGCGTGTGGATGTGTGCGTATGTTTGAGTGTTTTAAACAAACAACAAACCTAAATTAAAGAAGCACAACAAACAAACAAAAAACCTGGCAAAGTTCTGAACATTAACACAATGCTGCTGTCTGCTTTGAGGGGAGGAATAAAATGACTGAAGCCGGACTGCCGAGAGGAGGAAGGAGGGGGAAAAGAACACGCAGACATGAAAACACACACAACTCCATGACAGATAAACTGCTTATGTTCAAAAATCAAGAATATTTAAGCGTGCACACACGCACGCACACACACACACACACACACACACACACACACACACACAGACTCTCCTCGTGAAAGTAAAGGTAAACTCGAACTTGAAGGTAAGTATAAATGTTTGATATGGAAGAAACCTGTGATAAAAGTCTTTGTATAAATCATCGGTACCAACAAAATTCAGTTGCCACAACGCGTAAAAGGACATACTGTAGTTTCAAATTAGTAACAATCTAAGCCATTTTAATCAGCACTGGTGTCCGGCAAGCACTAACAGATACAACAGCACGTGTATGCATCTTGAAGTAATAAGACCTTGAAGTAGGCCTAGAGTTTACACTATGCATTATGTAATGCTTTAATTCAGCTGCCTAACTGTGGAACTTTGCAAATCAGTGTGTGAGGACCGTTTCACAAAACAGACAAAACACCCTCTCAGTTATTTACACAAATCAGTTCCAGAATGTGCGTGTTCCTTTTCCGTCTCTACAAATTAATGTTATCTGGGGGGAAAACGAATCATTGTCGCTTCCGCCCTCAGTTATAATTGCCTGAGCATAATAGGAAATGCAACAGGTGTAGTCTTCCGCCTGATTTTTAGTCAAGATATTTCGACACAGAATGTTTCTTTCTTTTTTCTTTGTATGTTCACAAGCTCACATACAATCATTTATGCAACACTGACAATAAGACCAGACCAGAGTTGTGATTGAAATGGGCAGTTTATTTAATAAAGCTCCAGAATGAATAAAAATACATGACAAAATAAGGTGGTCCCGCTGTACAAAGCCGGTTACCAAACACACACACACACCAACACACACAAACACACTCACGCACGCACACACACACACACACACACACACATGACACACACACACACACACACACACACACACACACACACACACACACAGAGTAACATTGTACAACTTACTGTCACATTCAAGCGGGAACACCAAACAAAACGTATCATCAAATGAAACAACATTTTAAGTGGTCAACTGAGCAGATGACCACAAACCACACTTGAAATCTTCACATCGTTAACACTTTCTCCTGTATCCACAAAAGTCATTTATGCTGACTAGATAATGACATAATAAAATGACATCAATAAAACCATTCCCTTTTTTATTTTAAAGAAAAACAAGAAAATTAAAATAACGCAAAGAACTGATGCTCAGTAAGGTTGGGTATCGATCTCAAATGTGTGCATAGCTAATTACATGTAACCGGCATGGACTGGGGCTAGAATTGGCCTTTCTGTCAGGCAACTCGGCCTCTAATTGGTTTTATATTGTCTGATCCCCCTCCAGAAAAAAACAATACCATTTGCCCCGTGCTTCTGCGCCCACAAAAAATATTCGGGAATAAGAAAAGTTCAAATTTTAGGCACCCCACATACAACCCTAATTGTCAGTCAATTACTTTACTGCAATCAACGTTGATTTTAAAGTACCATGTCATTATTATTTTGGAGATAGATTTGAAAAAGTCCATAATTGCAGACTGCGTATTGGTATGAGTGATTTGAATTTTGATTTATGTCAGCGGCACCTCAAGGAATGCCCCAAATGTGAGTGCGGTTACCCAAGGGAGACTGCTGAGCACTATTTGTTGCATTGACCCTTGTGTAGAGATGTACGATTATTGTCAATTGATAACTGATTATAAGTTTATTGAAATATTATTGAAAGGCATCCCGCAATATTCCCGGAATGTCAATCAGACCATATTCATAACTGTACAAGAATTTATTAAGACAACCAGGCATGTTCCGTACATGAGCCTCTACATTTTATTCATAATGTTCATTTGACACTGTCATGAGACAAATGCTGCCTGACCAATTGTTCTTCGTAATTTCTCTCGTGTTTTGTGTCCTTGTTTCGACTTATCGATTATGGCCCAATCGTTATGTAATTTAGTGCCATTTTCGCCGATCACAAAATGTATTAACTTTGCGTGTGTGTCTTCTGTGCATTTAATATTATTGTGACGTGACCCACTCTTCCAACATTTCTGGCGCTCCAAGTCTTCGTCGTCCTTTTTTTTCCCCCTTATGCTGAATTCTGTTCTCTCGTACCCCATTACTTTTTGTTTCTTGTTTTTACCCCCACCAAGTTCTGTACTACCACCCCCTCCATTTTTTGATTGCTTGCGCATCAGGTTTGTCTGTTTGTTTTCGTTGTCTGAAATGAGTAAATGTATCTAGTCCGCCATCATGCTAAACTTTGTTATGTACATACCAGGATGACTTAAAATAAGCATTTATGCTTGAGTTATCTTAAAAAAACAATGCATTGTTTCTGTCATGATAACAAATTGAATAAAGTTTTGTAAACCAATGGACTGATTATAGTTGACCCTGATATGTGATTACGGGATAGTGTCACATTAATTTATTTCTACTTTCACTTGTACTTTTGTACTTAAAACAAATCACTGAAATGTAAAAGTTATTATTTTTTCCATTGTGAAGTGTCGTCAGTCTCCTCAAGGTAATGCAGTCAAACTCAACCAAAAGTTGGAGGGGCTTCTTCATACTTTCAGTGTGTGTGTGTGTGTGATTTCTTTTGACACTATGCACGTTTGTATATAACCGCCTGTGCACAAAAAGAAGAACATAATCGAATCTTATCATTCATTTTCGCTTAATTGATTGATTGGTATGCATGTTTCTAACAGTGACCGTTACCAAAGTGAGTATAGTGCGCTTCCCAAGCATAAAACGGTGCATGACTCTGGATTTGCGTCTGAGATATTGACACATCACTGTGAGAAAAAGCGTTAATGAAAAAAGAAGACTATTTATTTTCCTTGAGCATTATCTTAAAGTGGTGTGCCAAAAACTTTTAAATTCAAAAATTCAATATTTAACTTTAGGAAAAGCACTGTAGAGAGAAAACCACGCTTGTGTGTTCAGAATAGTCTCCATGTGGTATCAATATAAATGATTCAAATGTATGGAAGAGAAGCTGTTTCTGCTGGATTAATACACACACACAATTGTGCACTCACACATAAGCACGCATGCATGCTCACACACACACACACACACACACACACACACACACACACACACACACACACACACACACACACACACACACACAGAAACAACAAATTCATTATGACAAAACCAAATACGAAGTCCTATTTCACAAATTTTATATCTTCTCCTTTTCACCATATACAAATACAGTCACGAAGTACATTTATAAGGCCAAATTATTAAGAAATATTATTTTCTGTGCTTGAATTACCCAGTGTGTAGCATGATCACCACGAAGGTACAATTCACAGAAGTTGAGTAATCACTTTACAAAACCCATACCAGTACCACATTGTTATGTTAAATCCTATTTATTAACCCACACAAATAGAAGAAGATAGCTTTGTGAAGACTTTCATTTTCCAACCAAATGCTGTTCAAAGATTATTCTTTCTTTCTATATTTGGTGTTTAACGTCGTTTTCAACCGTTCAAGGTTATATCGCGACGGGGAAAGAGGGGGGGGGGGGGGGGGGGGGGGGATGGGGGATGGGATAGAGCCACTTGTTAATTGTTTCTTGTTCACAAAAGCACTAATCAAAAAATTGCTCCAGGGGCTTGCAACGTAGTACAATATACTACCTTACTGGGAGAATGCAAGTTTCCAGTACAAAGGACTTTAACATTTCTTACATACCAATCAATATGAGGCTTATATTGCGCGTATTCTGTGGGTACAGTTCTAAGCTCGGGGATTTTATTTTAATTTTATTTTATGCAATTTATATCGCGCACATATTCAAGGCACAGGGATTTATTTATGCCGTGTGAGATGTAATATTGTTTTACACAATACATCACGCATTCACATCGGCCAGCAGATCGCAGCCATTTCGGCGCATATCCTGCTTTTCACGGCCTATTATTCCAAGTCACACGGGTATTTTGGTGGACATTTTTATGAAAATTTATCTATGCCTATACAATTTTGCCAGGAAAGACCCTTTTGTCAATCGTGGGATCTTTAACGTGCACACCCCAATGTAGTGTACACGAAGGGACCTCGGTTTTTCGTCTCATCCGAAAGACTTGAACCCACCACCTAGGTTAGGAAAGGGGGCAGAAAATTGCTAACGCCCTGACCCAGGGTCGAACTCGCAACCTCTCGCTTCCGAGCGCAAGTGCGTTACCACTCGGCCACTGACACGATACACCAACACGATATTAGCACTCCAGATTTTTATCTCGCAGTTTTTCTGAAGGACTTTGCATTTGAAAACTATTCTCAGACAAAATATGAGTTTAAACTGCAAGTACATGTACAGGGAGTCTGAAGGGTTCAAGTCGGATGAGATAGACTACTGTTGTGGCAATCTTCGAATTTGAAAATAATTTTTTTAAAAGAGTAAAACTCATAGTTCTTCTTCTTCTTCGCTCATGGGCTGAAACTCCCACGTTCACTCACAAATTTGCACGAGTGGATTTTTACGTGTATGACCGTTTTTACCCCACCATTCAGGCAGCCATACGCCGCTTTCGGGGGAAGCATGCAGGGTATTTTTGTGTTTCTATAACCCACCAAACTCTGACATGGGTTACAGGATCTTTTCCGTGCGCACTTGGTCTTGTGATTGCGTGTACACACGAAGGAGGATAAGGCACTAGCAGGTCTGCACATAAGCAATGACCTTGGAGATCAGAAAATTCTCCACCTTTAACCTACCAGGCGGCCGCGATTTTGACTCATGACCTTCTGAATAGGAGGCCGATGTCTTATCCACAAGAACACCGAGCCCGTCCAAACTCCTAGTAAAAACAACAACTGCAAATCTGGGAGCAAAATGTAAACGGTTACAGTTTCAACTATCCTTCCCCTTTATATCAGCATTTTTGGAAACCTAAACGAAAGAGTATTCAAGAACAACAGTCACGGATTCAGATTTAAAAAAACAAATGGTAACTATGCTTTTTGGAAATTCTTTCTTTAATTGGTGTTTAACGAAGGTTATATCGCGACAGGGAAAGGGGGGGAGATGGGATAGAGCCACTTGTTAATTGTTTCTTGTTCACAAAAGCACTAATAAAAAAAATGCTCCAGGGGCTTGCAACGTAGTACAATATACTACCTTACTGGGAGAATGCAAGTTTCCAGTACAAAAGACTTAACATTTCTTCCATACTGCTTGACTAAAATCTGTACAAACATTGACTATATAAGAAACACTTAACAAGGGTAAAAGGAGAAACAGAATCCGTTAGTCGCCTCTTACGACATGCTGGGGAGCATCGGGTAAATTCTTCCCCCTAACCCGTGGGGGGTCTTTTTGGAAATGCGCTTCAGACAAATGCCTTTGCACACGTTATGTTACTCACAGCAAAATGCAAGAATAATTGGGGACCATATGGGATGGGGCAAATTGGGAGGGAGCAATTCGGGACACCACCATAAATATCTACCAAATATTTACAAATAGCTATCTTAGTACATGCATAACATGCTGTACCAATACACAATTTCTTTAAAATAACTATGTAAGGATTATTGGCAGTCTCCCGGAGCATGTTTCACACTATCCTGCGATCAGGACAAGCGACTGACTGTGATGTGTATGCTGTGCGGCGTGCGCTACATAAGAAACCTTTTTTTAAATTTGTATTAAATATAATCACCTGAGCCACGAATGGCTAGCTGACAGCGGCTATCTTTTACACAACAAATTCTGAACTCTGATGAACTCGTGACCGCTGATTTTTAAAGGCAAGGGGTATCATATTGTGCGCATGGCATACACATCCAAGTTGGTCGTTTGTCCCGATTGTGGGATACAGCCCGTCAGAGGCGTAGAGCGTGCTCGAGATGTTTTGAAAAACCTGACTGCAGTACAGGGATTTTTACACCTCCGGACTGCTGATAATCCTAACAGAATTATTTTCAAAAACCGTCTATTGCCTTGAAAGCAAACCTGGAATTTCTGATGCGAGTTGCCAGAAAGAAAGTTCACTAACAAGATCCAGGCCAACACCACCCCCCCCCCCCCCCCCATCCCCCTAAATAACACTAAGGAGTGAGGTGAGCTTAAATAACTAATGAATTAATCAATCAATAAATTCTCTGCTGAAATCCCCAACTTCGCGCATCGAAGCTATGAAAAACAGGACACTGCCACGTTTCCATTCAGCTAAACGCCACACCATTTTCAAGAGGGGATGTCTCAGGAAGAAAGATGTGACGCTCCCGATTCATATGTTTCAGAAGACAGCCCACCTGAGAAAAAGAAGAACACAATATAGAAATAATAACAACCTGTCAACCACAAATACATTAAAGTTTTTCAAACAGTTCACTAATCCGACAAACTCATGCTCGTTTCTGGTGCATTTGATAAAGCCAATTACGGGTAGATGCTAGACAACAGCAAAACCACCACCACATAACAACACAAGATTGTTTATGGTTGTTTACAGTCTCTTGAACACAGGAGTCAATCGAGACCATATATATATAACAAGAAGCATAAAAAAGCACTTCAGTTTGAAACCCAGGTTCAATGTAGTAAATGATATTGCATCAATGTTCCATCCATCCTCAGCACTTTCAAAACCAGTTTCTTCTAGGTCATACACACCTTTTCCTCGATTGATCCACAGTACATCAGATCGCTATTGTTCTTTTTATGATTTGCACCAAGGGAATGATTAACATTTCTGTCTTAGTCATATGTAACAAGCTTTAAGCAAAAGCATAATATTCTACACATTCACATATTGTAAGGTTGAAGGGGTCTATGTCGACCAAAAGAAGGTGTATTCCCCATAGCCATAGGTGTTTTCCTTGTGTACCGGGAATACAGTTGGATTTTCTGTAAAGAAGTATAATATCGTACAATCTTGCGCCAAGCGCGTGACTGCGGTTAGATAGGAGAATCTATTTAAAATCCTGAATTCGCGTGCGGCATCCAGTCAAGCAAAACATGCTTCGACCGTTTATCAAAACGGATTTAGTTAAAGAAACATCTGCACCCCCACCCCCAACAGCCTGGTATTATGTTTTCCTCGCTGGTACTCTCGTCCATTGAATCACTTTCACTTTCGTAAGCTTGAAGTAACTCCATGGCGTCTAACGGAAGTATATTCCCTGTATATGTACAGGAAATTAACATACAGGGAATACAGCCACTGTTGGTCGACATAGACCCCTTCTAAAGTGCTGCAGTAGTTACCTTTCCCTCCAAGGACCAAGCTGTTCATCCACTGTAGGGCTGACCGGGGTTCCCCCTTAGCAGAGTGAGTGGCGAATCCTGGCTGATAAATTTCCTTTCATTTTCCATGAATGAAGAATACCAGCTGGGTTCTTTTATTCATGGACCTGTGTTCTGCAACACACACAAATCAGCCACCATCTTGTAAATATATGTAAAAGAAAGCAAGTGGCAATCTGAATAACAGAATACAAAATGATCAATCCACACAATCATACTTCAGCACTGAAAGTCCACAAAATGAAGCACTGCTAGTACATGTACTTCTCATAATTTACTGAAACTTTACTCGTCAAAACAACCATTTGTTTTATCAACTTTACTCGCATGTGGCGAGTAGATTAACATTTCTACTCACCATTTACATGATTTTTACTCGCCATGGCGAGTAATTGAAAATACTTGCCACTTTCAGGCCTGTACTTGTGCATGAGATGTGTTTACCATCCATATGCCCAGACCATGCGCCCTTCTGTTGTGCTCAGAACAGTAAAGAGTTGCTTGCTGGGGTGGTTGTTCATAAGTTAACAGTTCACAAGAGGGCACAAACAAGAGCAAAAACACAGGTGCCTGATTCAAACTCATTCAAATGCAGAACCTTATTTTTGCATGAACAGAGTAAGACATGATTCTTACATAGCTGACCCTACCCCTGGCAGAAAAGTGCTTGAAATTGTCCATGTGGTCTCTATCAGTACATTTGATGCGTATTTGTGATACATATATACTGATATAGAGACAAGTAACAAGTGGACATTTCCTCTGACACCTCTACCATTTGTACACCTGCACAAATCTCCTGCCATAGACTACAAAAGGAAAACATACAAATCAAAACAAACACAAATTTAACCTAATGTTTACCTTTCAGCAGCAGAAAAGGCTGTGTTTTCTGTGGTGTCTCAGAGTAAAGCCACGGTGTTGGAGATCTATGCAAAACTAGGCTGTAGGCAAGGTCCAACATCTTTAGCTGCACACACAAAAAGAAGAAGCAAGAAATCACATGACATAGATGACATTCCTCACTAGTACAAAACCACAACTACACTAGTCAACTACCAATGTAAGAATCATAGTCCTGCAAGATTACCCTCTTAAAAAGTAAGATTGCTTTCATTCAAACACTACCGTGGGACCAAACTCCCCCCCCCCTCCTTTTTTTGAGTTTTTCCTACATGTGTGTTGATGTTTCCATTAATTCCAAGCCCTGAAACTGTGAACTTGAGATCTTTATGTATGCACACAGTCACAGGCTTAATAAGCTATTCAGAAACCAAGCAGAGTCTGCACAACGTCAATTCTGAGAAATAAATCCCCACAACCGGTTTCAAGGCCACTATACCGACTGAGCTATTGCTTGCCATGCCAACCTCCACCCCCATTTGGAACATGCACAACTAGTATACCCATACACATGTAATAATACTGCTTGCCCCCACCCTCCAAATCAATAAACACTAAATGTATGCAATCAGTAATCTTTTAGTTAGTAGTTGACTAACATCAAAAACACTCAATGAGTGCAAACAAAAACATGTGGCGAGAGGTCCTTCGCCTATCAAGCCCCTGTGACCTGGAATAGATTACCACTGCCTCTCAGACACACAGATTCTCTCACTACATTCAAGACAAATCTCAAAACACACCTCTTTCAGCGCAAGTGATTCCCCCCCCCAGCATCTCCCCACCCACCCCATCCCGCCCCACCTCACCCCCTACCTAGCGCCTAAAATAACGTGTATATATATTTTCTGCGCTTTGTGTCAGCACTGTGTGAGTGTGTGTAAATAGTACCGTTGACACGTTTTTATATGGAAGCCTACTGTGGTTCTTGTGCTTAGGCTGTGTATTGGACTGTCATTGTATGCCTGCATTATTAGTTGTCAGTAATTATTACATGTGCTGATTGTTCTCTTTGCCTGCGCGCGTATAGTATGTTGGTTATGTTTGGTCATAGTATGTTTGTTTATGTTTGGTCGTTATCTTGCCTGTGCGTGTATTTTATGTTTGGTCGCTTTCTTTGCCTGTGCATGTATAGTTTGTTGGTTATGTTTGGTCGGTTTCTTTGCCTGTGCGTGTATAGTATGCTTGGTCGATGTATGTATTGTAAAGCGCTAAGAGTAGACATTTTTCTAGAATAGCGCTATAAAAGTTTGCATTATTATTATTATTATCACTACTCTCTCCACACCCACCCACCCTCTTGCACATCAGCGACACACCCCCATCGCCCAATCATTTCCATGATTCTCTCTGCCATATAGTTATCCTAAACACTAAGATTATGACACATTTGTTTTCCAATTAGGAACATAAAAAATTACTGTAAAAAAAATGTACAATCATGCACTCTCTGAGTCTGACAAGAGAGTGTGAGAAAAGTCAAGAAAGCAAGACATGTGTGACATAACTAAATCTTCTAATCTATTCCTGAGATTTACTCTTGACAGCTTAAAATGGAACCTCATGCACTTACTGTTCTGAATTGTAGAAATTTCTTGTAGTTATAGCAGCAAAGGCAGTTTTATTGGGTACCACCAGGTGTCACTCTGTCATCATCTGATCAAGCATTCAAGCAAATGGTTCAGCACTGAAACAGTAAATAGCAAGAGTGTACAGAAAAATACACAAACTTTCTCATTAATTTGTATCTTCAACTTCACATTATTCATAAATAATGATACCTTACTTTGACTAAGTTTGAGTAGGATTAACACCATGCAGAGCCAGAAGTTAACTTGAAATAAAATAACTATACGTTACTCAATACTGCACTCAATGAGTCAATTGTCAGCAAAGGTGATAATCAATGCAAGGTAAAACCAAAGGATGCAACTCAGTCAGCAATTGCAAAAACTACATAATTCTAATCAAGCTGTCAGTTTCATTAGCTATCAGAATTCAAAACATGTTCTTGTTTTTGTTGTTGCTGTTGTTCATGACTACATTAATGTATCTCAGCATTTCTAGTTTCTACACTATAGCCATTAAAAAAACCAAAAGAAGTGTCCCAATGTTTAATGAAGCGCTCTTGCAATTAAGTCACAATTGTTTGCAGTTGCTGAGAAAAGCTAATAGTAATAGTCCTTACAGTAAGTTGAGTAACAAATTATAAACAATTGCTGTTAACACTCATAGTACAAGAGAGCAAACCACTGCAAAACTATAGTCATTTATCAATGTTATGCTTGCCATCCACCCCCGACCCCAAACCTCTCCCATATTTTATGTACATCAGACTAGTATTCTTGTTAGTTCATTTCAGCTGTAACAGTGACAACACGTTTGCACACTACAGACCTGGAAGTGGAAATGTTAACACATGGAGTGCTAAATTTCAGGATACAATCTGTTTGTTTGTTTGCTTAACGCCCAGTCGACCACGAAGGGCCAATCAGGGCGGTGCTGCTTTGACATTTAACGTGCGCCACACACAAGACAGAAGTCGCAGCACAGGCTTCGTGTCTCACCCAGTCACATTATTCTGACACCGGACCAACCAGTCCTAGCACTAACCCCATAATGCCAGACGCCAGGCGGAGCAGCCACTAGATTGCCAATTTTAAAGTCTTAGGTATGACCCGGCCGGGGTTCGAACCCACGACCTCCCGATCACGGGGCGGGCGCCTTACCACAAGGCCAACCGTGCCGGTCATACAATCTGTTTCAAAGTACAAACACTGGCAATCGGAGAGAACAGTGTTACTGTAAGTCTTTACAGTAACATCAAACAGTATCCCCTCTTTTTGGTAGTACAGTGGAACAACACTTTTAATATCCCCTGATTAAAGACTCCCTCCCTTTTAAGACCCTGTTTTCTCAGATTTGTCTGTCCACAACCTCTCTATATTTACTCTCATCTCAAGACTTCTTCCTTTCAAGACCTGATTTTTTCAGATTTGTTTAGGTCCTAAAAGGAAGGGGGGGGGGGGGGGGGGGGGGGTTCGATCGACTTTACTGGTACCGTGAAACCGAAAGTGACCAAGTCATCAAGGGCACGTATATTCCTGCTGCTCTGTTAGCACCGATCATATTTTAGAAACGTTGCACTCTGTCGTCAACACGAATGTAGGAATAAAAATAGTATTACCTTCACCAGCTGTCTCCATGGAGTCGAAAGACCATCGGCCGGTTTGGCTCGCTTGTGCCATTCCTGGATGAAAATTGAAATGACCCTGGCTGCTCCGTTCTTGGCATCAATGGCAGTGCAAAAAAAGCGAATCCCGACTCCCATCCAGGATAAGCTGTACGGCACGGCGGCGTCTCTGCAGATGACCACTACATTTGGACGATTTGGACTGGTCTACACGTGTTGCAGCAACAAGCAGAAGAAGATACAGATAAGGTGGCGGGAGTGATGTCCCTTCGCTGCAGTGACTAAAAATACAAAACTATCTCAAAATAAAAACACAAGGAATGATGGGTAGTTAAATTTGTGACAAAAGAAATTAAACGTTCAAATGACTTACCACCCCCCTCTGCTATGTCAGTTGCGAGTATGTCAGTATGTGTTTGTGTTTGTGTGTGTGTGTGTGTGTGTGTGTGTGTGTGTGTGTGTGTGTGCCCGGCAGTGTGCCCGTCAGTGTGTACGGTACGTGTGTGTGTGTCAGTGTCATTGCCGGTGTGTGTGTTTACGTGTGTGTGTCACAGTGTGTGTGTGCGTGCGTGTGTGTGTGTGTGTGTGTGCCGGTGTGGATGTGTGTGTGTGTGTATTGTGTGTGTGTGTGTGCGTTCGTCAAGTTGTGTGTGTCAGTGTGTGTGTCAGTGTCGATCAGTGTGTGTGTGTTCTAGGCCAGGGGGGATTCCCAAGGTTCCTGGGTTCCGGAAGCCCACCCACCCCCCTTACTGACTCCACAAATGTACCTTTTGCCTTTTTCTTTCTGCGAATGTATGTATTCATTTGCTAATTTGTTCGTTTGTTTGTTCGTTCGTCAGTTTGTTCGTTCGTCAGTTCGTTCGTTCGTTTGTTCGTTCGTTCGTTCGTTCGTTCGTTCGTTCGACAGTTCGTCCGACAGTCCTTCAGTACGTCCGTCAGTCCATCAGTCCGTCCGTCAGTCCGTCCGTCCTTCAGTCTGTAACAATAGATTCCTCTTGTGCAGGGCCCAATACTGACAGGGGAGAGGGGGGGGGGGATTCCTGTTGGTGGGACACCCCCCCCCCCCACCCAGGCCTAACTGTGGACCTCCTCCAAACGTTTGACAAATGCCCTGAAAATGGGCCAGATTGCACACAATTATTGTTTATTGTTTGCTTGTTTATTTGTTTGTTTGTTTGTTTGTTTGTTTGCTCGTTCGTTCGTTCGTTCGTTCGTTCATTCGTGGGTTGGTTCGTTCGCTCTTTCGTTCCGACCTTCGTTATTTCCTTCGTTTATTCGTTCCTTCGTCCTTTTAGTCCGTCCGTATGTCCGTCCATACGGTCCGTCCGACAGTCTGTCTGTCAGTCCATCAGTCCGTCCGTCAGTCCGTCCGTCCTTCAGTCTGTATCCGAATAGATTCCTCTTGTGCAGAGGGTTGAAGGAATACCCTGCAGGACCGGATCAGGAGGGCCGTTACCCGTAACGCCACCCCCCCCCCCCCCCCCCTCCCGCCCCCCCCCCCTCCCCCCGTCCCTCCGTCCGTCCATCGATCGGTCCGTCCCTCAATCTGCCCGTCGGTCCGTCCGTCAGTCCGTCCGTCAGTCTGCCCGTCCGTCCGTCCGTTCTGGTTCGTTTCATTGTTTATTCAGTTTATTTCGCACACATCATTGTCAACTTGTGGATATCCTGAACAAGGCGGTGCGCGAGAATATTTTCTTGTTTGGATAAAATAACATTTTGCTCTGAAACAAACCACACACAAATTCCACTGCTTGAGCATCGTTTCAGTCTAACCGAACTGAGGGTATACCTCATCTTCAGAAGGAGAATAAGCGACAGCATGCTCTTCTACCATATAACATGTCACGTGAGGTCGTTCAGACCGGAGTGGAGGTATATCTCCGAGGGATCAGGGTATACTTTCAACCCGCTGCACAAGAGGAGTTTATTGATACCTTATGTTCGGTCGTACCGGTGTGTATTACCTCGAGAGAGAGAGAGAGAGAGAGAGAGAGAGAGAGAGAGAGAGAGAGAGAGAGAGAGAGAGAGAGAGAGAGAGAGAGAGAGGGGGGGGGAGAGGCCTACCTCCTGAGAATCTTATTTCACAATAGGCTGGAGCAGGCTTTAGCGAAAATGGTGAATGGTGTTTAAATGTCAATTTTTGTTAGGACTTGAGAACTCGGCAAACCGCTCCTTTGCAAAAACAGCACTCCTCTAAAGACTACTGATATCCACCTACCTTTCTAAGTTGCAGCTCATCATCTATGGTGCCGTCGCTGTTCATATGCTCCCGCCAGATGTCCTCGGTAACTATGAGAAACGACCCCTCCTCGGGGTGGATGTCAAGGTTGGTCAGTTGTGGCTTGACCACCAGGAACTGCTGGTACGGTTTGCTTGCCGTCTCCTCTCCCCCGGTGGGCATAACTGCATCCTTCACGAAAAAATTGTCAATTGTTAACTCGTTCTGGGCCAAACCTGTTGTAATTGCTTGCAGTATCTCTGGTCTGGTCTGGTCTGGTCTGGTCTGGTCTGGTCTGGTCTGGTCAAAATACAAAGTAGTACAATGGAACCCCCATTTTGAGACCTTCAAAATTCTGAGAAATCAAGTCTTACCCTTAACAAGAAGAGCAAACGCTCGATCGAGTCACTTTCGCAGTTCTGAATATTATATGAGGCATCAGATGGACAGGAAGAAATTGCTATTCACAACACAATGAGTCACGTTCACATAAAATTTGAGCCCGGTCACTTTTATAGTTTCCGAGAAAAGCCCAACGTTAAGTTGTGTGTTGCCGAACAGAAAAGGCTAGTTATCTCCCTTGTTTTTCTGATAACGTTCGTAAAAGGCTACAGATGTAAATACTTTGATGTAAAGAATAATCCTACAAAGTTTCAATCACATCCGATGAACTTTGTCAAAGATATAAAATGTCTAATTTTTCCTTTGACGCTGACCTGTGACCTTGAAAAAGGTCAAAGGTCAACGAAACCATCGTTAAAGTGTAGAGGTCATTGGAGGTCACGACTAAACAAAATATGAGCCCGATCGCTTTGATAGTTTCCGAGAAAAGTCCAACGTTAAGGTGGTGTCTACGGACGGCCGGCCGGACGGCCGGCCGGACGGCCGGCCGGACGGCCGGGCGGACAGACTAACACTGACCGATTACATAGAGTCACTTTTTCTCAAGTGACTCAAAAAGGAGGTAGTCTTAAAATGCGAGTGAGTCTTAAATTGGGGGTCTCAAAAAAGGACTTCCACTGTAGTGCTACTGTATTTTTTTTACTTGAAAACCTTGGAACTTTGCAGAATGATAAAAGTTGTCAGTTTGAATCTTAAAAAAATGACAGAAACGATGTCACTTTTTTTTTTTTAATGAAGTAAGAAAGTGTGCGTGTGTGACATAATAAATTATCTCAGAAGTTGAATGAAACAAGTATACTTATAAAATAAATATAATTAATAATTGTACACAAACACAAACCAACAGCCACACAACCCTGTTCCTGTACATACCGTACTTTCCGGGTGACAAGGCGCTTCGTTATCTAAGACGCACCCCCTTCTTTTTAACAAAAATTGTAATCCAGTCACCCATTGGACGCAGGGGGCCGATAGGGCGCACCAAAATTGAAAAAGTATACCGGTAGTCGAAGAATGAAAATAAGCCCGCGAGATCAAAGCCAGGTCCATTGTTTATAGACACTTTGCCATGAGAGGTGGTTCCTGTCATATCTGAGAGAGGAAACACTTCCTGCTTCGGGGTCAGTGACCGAGTTTAACAGAGTCGAACTCTGTGTGTGCGGCGAGATCAAAGACATTGTGATAGCTGGGTGGCCTTGTTTATAGACACGACCTTCTTCCCAGGGGTCAATGACCCAGTTTTTGCCATGAGAGGTGGTTCCCCTGTCATATCTGAGAGAGGAAATACTTCCTGCACCGGGTCAGTGACCGGTCAGTGACCGAGTTTAACAGAGTGGAAATAATTATGTGTGCTCTGTGTGTGCGGCCAGATCAAAGGCAGGCATTGTGATAGCTGGGTGGCTTGAGAGCTCGAGGAAACTTGGCCAGGGCAGTACCTAGTAGCTGAAACATGCATTATCACAAGTTGTTTGACTGGTACTCAGGCGGTCTCTTTGATTTTTTTCGTATTTCATACACGGATTAGACGCTTCGTTATACAAGACGCAGGGGTCGAACTCGAGGAAAAAAGTCGCGCCTTATGACCCGGAAAGTACGGTATTTCGAAGAACTTTTTATTCTTGATAATAAAGGAGATATCTGAACAGCATGCACTTGCACAGACTTGCTCAGAAAGACAACCTTATATCCAAATTAAACTAGAACAAGAGGCGAAGCCATCAAGGCTCACATAAGAAATCGACAAACAGTAACACAAACTCAAGCACTCCATCACACATACACACACACACACACACACACACACACACACACACAAAAAGAGCATAGGTGAAACTGTGCAAGAAAGCGAGACACTAGATCTAGATCTGTCTGTCTGCATGTAGCCTACTTACAGGGACACGACTGCCAACTAGTCTCGGCCCGCTCAAAATAATAATGACCGAGACTTTCAGTACTTCCTTCGCGTGACGTCTAACCCTCTTACGTCATAATGTGACGTCAATGTAATGTGACGTCTTCAAATGTTAGAGTTTGTACCACAGACATACACACGCACGCACGCACGCACATACACACGCACGCACAGACAGACAAAGTTACGATCGCATAGGCTACACTTACGTGAGCCAAAAACACAACTTTAAGTCACAGAAAGTGGAGACATACCATGAGCTTGAACGATTTTGAAGCGCTTTTGTCAGTTTCTCGGGCAAATAGGCTCCACTCCTGAAAGATTTCAGCCAGCCGGTCCAGACCTCCATTGTGGAAGTGTAAAATCTTGTACTGGCTTTCTCGACTGGCTATCACCACCTGGCCGGCTTTGCATGCCGTGTCGCTGAAGAACAGCCTCAGGGATCTCATCTGACCTGAAAGCATCATTTTTTCATTTTATTTTCATTACTTTATTGTCCCATCGCTGGGATATTCGGCTCGCTTACTCCCAATGGAAAGCTAGCAGCAACAGAGTTGCGCTACCCAGGTGTGTGTGTGCTTAGGTTTAATTAGCCACCTACATTTATGGCAGAATGACCAAGGTCTTTTACGTGCCACAATGATCACACAGGGGTGAAACATGGATACTTAGTCTCAGAGTCTGCACATAAAGTTGATCCGTGTCTGTCCCACAAAACAGACACAGATTTGCTTGCAGGGTGGTATGACAATTTAAGTGCACAATTTCAAAAAAACAAAAAGGAAACAAGGTGGGGTGTGGGAAGGGAATTGGACATTTACTGTCTTGGAAAAACCCACCCAAAACAGAAAACAGTTAAGCCAACTTAAGGTATTTTCTCCAAATGTTTTTTGTCGGTTAACTGTCACCAGCTTCTTCAAAACGGTATAGCCAATAAGGAATGATGGCCGTGACGATAAAGGAATTTACTGTCTTGAGCGTGCTAGTATTGTTCACATCCACAAGTTATAGGCTGCAATGGTACATCTAATGCTGTGATCAGAACATACCTGCACCAAGTTATAACTTCTAGATCTAGAAACAACCCTCTGTTGTTTTCAGGGCCTTCATTTTCCAACATCCAAAGAATCATTAAACTTGAGACGACTCCTGAATGTTCACCTCTTTTGACTTAAAGACTCCATAAGAAGATAATGACAGCCTGTAAATGTGTGTAATCATCAACTCACTTGACAACATTGACCTTTTGATATATGTTGTATCCATCTGCCAAGTCCGATCTTATACTGTTTTATAAGAGAAAGTTTATAGGCTTAGCTTGTTGTGCTCCATTGATTGTATGCGGCAATGTTATTTGTAATTCTTTGAACAAAATTGTTCAAACGAACTCACCCAGATCCACAGAAAAAACGCCGCACACTTGATCCCTGGCACTGCGCCGGCCGGCCTTGCCCTTGCTGAAGGACATGGAGTTCTCGGGGAAGGTCATGTTGTGCGACGCGCTGGCCGAGCTGCATGTGCTGTCCGGCGACTCCAGGGGTCCGCTGTGCTGCGAATCCCTCCGCGGACTTTCCCCCCCTTGGTGCTGGATGCTGTAGTGGCCGGACCAATCACCCACGCCCTGACCAGCATCCCAGTCCTCCGTGTCAGTCGTGACGGGACTGATTGGCGGGGAGTCCGGGCCGGAGGTAGAGCTGGAAGAGGAGGAGGAGCTACGGTGTCGAGTGACAGCGATGTCAGGCGTCTCCACAGGGGTGTTGGGTGGGGGAGGAGTAGACCCAGGCAGCTCCAGCAAACAGGGTGGCTTGCTGGCCAGCTTGACCGGGGTGCGGTGTGGGGACGGTTGCCGGAGGGGGGTGCGGATGGGGGTGCTGTGAATGCTGCTGTCCGGCGAGGCTTGCAAGGTGTTGGGACTGGACACGGCGTACGGTGACTCCGCCCCCTGCATGGGCGAGTCGTTGTCCGTCGACTGAGAGCTGGAAGCCGTGCTGGTGTCAAACTTGTTCTCATTGGTGTTCAGGTTTTTGTCTGTGATGCTGGGGCTGGGGGAGTTAGGGGGGGCTGTTCCTGACTGTCCGTCGGACATCACCACCAAACTGTCCCCCGCCATGTGAATACTGTAGGCACCCTCCTCACCACCCTCCCCTACCGACCCTCCACTGCGTCGCTTGGAGTGAAGCTTGGGTCTGTTGAGCATGGCTGCAAGCTGTTCTTCTGCCGTCAAAATGTCACAGTTATCCGCGTGAGAATCGTCGCCGCTGGCGTTCAGATCGTTAACATTGATACCAACCCGAACCTGTCTGTTGGCAGCGGTCAAGGGTTTGGTGTTGTTCTTTTGACCGTCACCACTGCCGCTTTCTCCACTGCTGTTGCTGGTTTCCAGTAACGCCGGCAGAGTTGTGTCGCTGGACTTTCGCACCACTTGGGGACCCTGGAGGGTTATGCTCATGCCAGTCAGGATTACAGGTTCTTCTGTTCCGATTCCAGAATCCGTCTGTGACTTGCAACTGGAGCTCAGTTTGCGCTCCGACCTCCATGAATCATCGCCTGGAGTTGAACTCATCGGGCTGACCATCTCGTCTCGCGATTCAGTTGAAACGTCAGAGCTGAGGCTCCAAGCATCCTGGTTTTGTTTCTTATGCTCTGCTTTGCTTTTCTGTTTTTCTGTCAATACTTTTTGTCCAGGACTAGGAGAGAAATCAGTTTTGGCATATTCCTGCCGTGGTGTACGACGTGGGCTGGCTTTGGGAGTGGTGCCTCTTGAGTTTGAGCGGTTGGGGCTGTTCTCTATGCTCTGTGGGTTCTTCTGTAGGGTGGCATTTGGAATCCAGGTCAGAATCAAGGTTGGTCTGGAGCCCTGAAATTCAAAAGCACACAAAACCCTTGGCTGAGATCTCATCTATACATGTTATTAGTTAAACTAAGTAAGATGAAAGAGTATTTAACAAGACAAACGCTTGAAACTGGTATGCTTGGTTTCCAACTTTGACCGATGTAAACGATTTGGTTTCCAACAATATCCCACATTCTCACTCTGGAAAAAACAGAAGAAGAAAAAAGAGAAACACAGCAATACAGAAATCTAACTGTTATTGACATATGAAAATGCCCCTATTAGACATATTTCTGCAAATGCTGATCACCAGACGTGTTGACTTGTCTTCTATTATTACACTGGTACCTCTAAATAAAGGACACCTTCTGTAGTCCCAGTCTAATATCTTTGCCAATCTATACCTGTCATGACAGGACACCTGTAATGTAAGGACACTTTCAGCTGGTCCCAAGGGTGTCCTTTTTATCACAGGTACGGGCGGGGACGTAGCTCAGTCGGTAGCGCGCTGGATTTGTATCCAGTTGGCCGCTGTCAGCGTGAGTTCGTCCCCACGTTCGGCGAGAGATTTATTTCTCAGAGTCAACTTTGTGTGCAGACTCTCCTCGGTGTCCGAACACCCCCGTGTGTACACGCAAGCACAAGACCAAGTGCGCACGAAAAAGATCCTGTAATCCATGTCAGAGTTCGGTGGGTTATAGAAACACGAAAATACCCAGCATGCTTCCTCCAAAAACGGCGTATGGCTGCCTAAATGGCGGGGGAAAAAACGGTCATACACGTAAAATTCCACTCGTGCAAAAAACACGAGTGTACGTGGGAGTTTCAGCCCACGAACGAAGAAGAAGAAGAAGATCACAGGTACTACTGTTTGGTAAGAAGTGCTTACCTCACTCTGATGGGCGCGCAATGTCAGATATCCGGGATGGTGCTCCGAGTCCAGAAGCAAGGAGGCTGGGGGGTGCACACACACGTTGTTCTTGCAATAGATTATCTCCCCATCCAGTGGAGGAGGTTTGAGTGTGTCTGTGCTCCCCAAGCGCAGCAGGCTGCTGGCTTTTTTCACAATACTGCTCAATGCCATGGCTGAGTCTGAAAAAAACAATACCATGGTGAACAAAGCAATGGTTTAAATTATATGAATGTTATACTGTCTATACAGATGCGTAAGGTGGAAGCTGGAGAAGAGCTCCTGGGCTTCCCACTGACACTCCACCTAGAGGATCATTGGACCCCCAACTCTAATGCTTCGGGGATCCTTGGAGTTGGACCTCCTCAGTAACATCTTTGAGGGTCCAAAAACCAGGAGGCTCAATTCTAAGGAACATTCCTCATTGACAGATGATCCATGGAAAGCTCATGTCGGTGTAATGCTGACTTTTGGAAGTTCTCTGAGCCCTTCCCCAAAACATCAAGGTTATATCAGTTAGATTAACTCTGTAAATTTGTGCTGGCACATATCCAACAGAAAAATGTCCAAAACAGTACCGATTGTACGCATGATAATTAATAGATATTCAGTGCGTCCCTGGACCCGCTCATTTCAGGCTCAGTGCTTCGCCTGACTCCCTCCATGAATTTCTATATCGGTTTTTTTTGGCTTCTCATGTGTATAGGACGCAGGGGTGCACAGTTTGGGGAGCCCTTTATCAGTTTCAAGCTTCTTTGCTTGCTCTTTTTAATAATAAAATATTTGTATTTTGTGGACATAAACTTTAAAGGTGGTATTGTAATAGTCTAGTATCAAATCATTATTCATGTTAATTTTTTGTAATAATAAAAAACGCTCGCGCTGGACCCGAGTACTCTTCAGACTGGCTCGCTCAATAAATATAAATGTTTGGAATGTCTGTGGTGTGAATGTTGGTTTCTGACCAGAAATGCAGATCTATCTCTGGCCGATTCATAGATTCAACCTACAAACTGCGACCTCATCTGTGATCAGATATGTTTCGACAAGCATTAAACGGATGAAATTAACCACATGCAGTTTATTCTTCAGAAAAATGCACACAAAAAATGGGTTGGGTTCGGTGATTTGTACATAAACGTCTTCCTCGCGATAGATTCGCTTATTATTTTGTCTTATGAAGCCGTCATCAACACGAACACAATGATTGCAGAAGCAAACTCTGTACCTACACGACCGAGACACAAGACATTATTTCACAGCTGCTCTGTGAATCGCTTGCCTAAATTATAACCTTTATGAGCTTAAATTCCTCAAGTGATTCCTCATTTCTAACCAGCTCACAGGCCTGAAAGGGCCATCACAATAACATCACAAATCACACAAACACACTTACACAGTGTCAACGTCAATTACACATTTTGCTAGTGTTCTTCCTGGTTAGTTTTGCTACTTCTCCTAAAACAAGGTTAACAAAAGACACCTTCACAAGTAAGCTGATGTGCTACCGTCCAAAAGCACGGAACTGTTTGGTCTGAACTGTCACGTTAACTGTCCTGACTCTCAGCGTCAGACTCATCTGTAGACTCCGTAAATGACCTCATAGTCATAGTCATACTCATAGATCTGCAAAGACTTTAAAGAGCTCAAAGAAATCCTTTGAATTTCTTACGTAAGTACTGAATAACACTATAGCACTGTTCCCTTACAATGAGGCATCGCGTGGATTGCTTAACAATTGAACAACAGATCAGCGCACCTGCAACGTATACACGGCGCCTGCTGTTGTCACATCACTCATCAGCTTGCAGCAACACATCAACATCTGGCAGTGACAAGACCCATCTCCACCACAAAGGGTGAACCTGCCTGCATTCGCTTAAAGCAATGCAACCACACGGTCGCTAAGCAACTGCATTATTTCATTTTCGTGCCTGGCAGCCATACAATCAAAGTCAGACCTAATTACAAGACAAAATGCATCTAAAATCGTCATAACAAATCTTACCAGTCTGCTACCGGATGCCAAACGCAGCCATTTTACATTAACCCATACGCGAAAGCACGGGAAATTCCGATTGGTCTGCATAAGCAGGTTCCGGGCCAATAGAGAAGAGGCTCTCTCTTTCGACATAGCAACAAGCCGAAGCATCATGGCGGACGACGAGAACAGGTGAGATGGATGCGATTTCTTTTGTTCAAATGAGACAAAACTGAAGACCCAAGGACATTATATCACATGCGAATTTGAAACTACTATCTTTCTTCACAATTCTCCAATGTTGTGCCTAATTATACATCGGTTGCTTCTGAGAATATTCGAAAATGTAGTGACCTCCTGTGTTGTGGTTTCAGAGCATAAACAACATACCTCGTTCAGTGACAACTGCAAGGTCCAAATATATGAATGAATGCGAGTAAAACTGCTTTGTTTTGAGACGTTTTTCGTTATTACTTAATTGAAAGGCAGTTATGTTTGATGCTTGTTTTACCTGGTCAAAAGTAAGCGGAACTGTCATAGTTTTGAGATATTTGTGGCCCTTCACTTAACATGTCCATAGTTGTCTTTATGACTAATTTTCCCGTCTGGTTTGTCGTGTAAGGATTGTATTTAATACCAATGTTAGATTAGATTCTGTACTTGACATCAGATCTAGATGGTGTGCAAATAGGCCATTGTTTAAACATGTTTATGTTTTGCAGAGAACCTGCTGAGCCCGGCCAGACAGCAGGAGAAACAGCTCGGGTAAGAAGTCACGTATGATAATGATATATTGATAACTGATACAGGTGAATCAATATGAGCAGATGAAATAGGCAGAAAAGATGGGGTCTTTCCACATTCACCCTTATACTGCTACCTCCTTGAAAAAGTGCTGAAACATGACAATTACCTACATTCTCATTTGCATGGACAGATACATGTACATGTGCATGATAAAGACAGATATATTCATATTCACCCAAACAAGTGCATCAAAACCAAATGGTGATAAATACAAAGATGTTTCTATTTTGTGCTTTTAGATGTACACAGTCATTTCTTACAGACGTAGAGAAAGGTACTAAGGAAGGTACTCACACACACACACACACAGTGTACGAATGCAGACAAACACACACACACCCGCACATGCACACACACATCACAACCACCACTGCACGATCACCATCATCATTGTCATCATTATCATTACATTCATTTTCAAATTAACATACTTGCAGACACATACATGTACATTATTCTTGAAATTGATATTTATTTTCCTCTCTTCTAAATTCTTCCATTTTTATTGTTATCAGCCAGCGGCAGACAACATGGAACGGGAGCAGGCACCAGAACAACTTGTAACTCGGACAGGTAAAATCAATACTGTTTGCACTTCAGGTAGCAGTCTGTGTTTACAACTGATTGTTGAGCCTATGCTTTTGTTAGCATGTTTCTTGAGAATGCTTTGTTGCATTTTTAAAAATTTTTAGCGTGACAATTATGGATGTTGTCCTTCAGACTTAAGGCACAGTAAGCCTCCCTTAAACCATCACAGATACTGTCAGGCTTTTACACACAGTACAAACACCCTCACAGTATCTGTGACGGTTTACGGGAGGCGTACTGTGCCTTTAAGTACAAATTGTTAATGAGAAAAGAATGGACGATTACATTACTGTTGTGGTGGCACACCTCTTTCATGTTTTACATCTCACAAAGAAAAGCCGTTTTTCAGTGTTTAGAACACACACAGTATTTTTCAAGAATCTCTAAAAAATGCTAGTGGCATATTCCACGATTTTGAGTTTCAAGCGTTTAAGGTTTGCTGTAAGTGAGATTTAAAATCAACATAAGAACCGCTGATAGATATCTGAGGTTAAATCGACCTCTCCATATATATATATATATATATATATATATATTCTTGACATTCTTTGTTTGGCTTTTCTTTTCCTTGATTTTGTTATATATATATAATATATAGGAAAAAAGTAACTGCTTTTAGTACTGAAGGATGACAGCCTTAGCCATGTTCCTGTTGTTGTGTTTCTTGCATGCCAGTTGGTTTAGTTCAAGGTTCAATCAATCACAACAGGTTCTCGGCCAAGCTCAGCAGCAGGTAAGCCATCTTCTCGTCCAGCTTCCGCAACGAAGCCATCCTCCAGACCAACATCAGCAACAGCACAACGCCCAGCCTCGGCAACCAAGCCGTCTTCACGTCCAGCCTCGGCAACTACCGGTAAGCCGTCTTCACGTCCAGCCTCGGCAACTAAGCCTTCATCTCGGCCTACATCAGCCACAGCAGAACGACCTCCGTCTGCCAAGCCGGAGGAAGGAGAAGGTCAAGTGTCATCACGACCTGGAAGCGGACGACCTGGTTCCGCCACTCGTCCAGCCAGCGGCCGTCAGGGGTCAAGGCCAGGGTCATCCGCAAGGTCAGCTGCTGGGTCACAGCGCAGCGGAGGTTCCGGCGGGCAGGAGGTGGAGGAGCCGCTGGTGGAGGAGGAGGGGGAAGAGGAGGAAGGTTATGACGAAGACACTCCTGCTGAAGGTACGAGGAAAGGCGGATTGCCTGTAGAGCTTTAGATTTTACTACTCTGCTGCGGTGAATGCAATTGTGCAGGAAATGATTGATAGGTTTGATAATCCTGGTGAAATTCTTTGTCATTTCTTCTGGAACTTTGTTTTGTTTTTGTTTTATTTAGAATCTTGTCAATATATGTATTTATTTTGAGTTGCTAGAGATGCATACATTTTGAAAAAAAAAGATAATGCTTTGCATTTACCTCATGTTGAAAATTCTTCAAATCGCTGACGATTTTAATGTGCAGTATTTGATTTACTGTAGTATTTGTTTTTGTAAACTTTAGTCGCATAGAGTTATAAACATGCATAATATTGTTATTCTCTGATTTAATTACAGACAGAAGAGTTCACACAAGCCAATCAGTGTAATAACTGAAATGTTTTACGAATTTGTTTGCTGTTCTGAATTTTGTTGTTTTTCTCTGGTTCTGAATTTTGTTTCTGCTGCATGATTTTGATACACTAGATTTTCACGTGAAAGATTTGATCTTGATACTGATATACATGTTAGCTACATCATATCCTTCCATTTCTGACATGCTTTAAGAAAATAATTGACCTGATGGTTTTGATGTAAAGCATCCTGATCTAACAAGTACCTTTGTATTTACTAAGCAGCTGCAGTGTATAAACTCGTTTATGAATATGATCATTTATCATTTAATGGAAGAGATACCTTGCCGTGTAGTACCTGTGATAAACCATATCTGATGCAGTTTATCATAAGAGTGGTTCTTGTTTAGCTCTTTTTCAATATTTCTTTTAGCTGGGGAATGTGATTTAATTGTGCGTGTCTGCAATAATGGATATAAAGATATAAATAAAAATAGATAATAATTTCTGACTGTAATTATAATGTTCAACAACAGCCGCAGAGAAGATTTTGTTTGTGCAGCATTTCTTACAGGAACCCCCTTTGTAAGATCCTCCGATATAAGGCAGGCTTCCTTCTTTTTAAGACTTTGACTTTTCTTTTCACAGCCTCTGTAAATTTACCTCCATTTTAGGGAGGGATCCTTTTTAAGACCTGATATTCTTGAAGTCGGGGAGGTCTTAAAAGGGGGATTCCACTGTACGGTCAAAGAATAAGTTTCTCTGCACAAATGTATGACATGTTCTTCAATCAGTGATGACCATATTTGTACGACAGGTGGAGAAGAAGGTTTCCCTCCCATGGAAGACCCATACAACACGGGCAATGCTCTGATGGCAGTCCCTCCCGGTGGGGGAGACGATGATGGAGATGGAGGTGATGATGACGATGATGAGGAGGAGGATGATGACGAGGAGGAGGAGGAGGAAATAGAGGAGAGCGAAGAAGGCAGTGATAATGAAACAGAGATGGTGGTTCTTGACCCTGACCATGTAAATGAATTTTGATGTTTTTGTTAATGTAACTTGATTGTTTCAGAAGGACAGCATATTTTAGTCAATGTGTGTTCATTTGTGAAACAGAGTAAGATTTCTTTCACTCTGTGTTTGCCTGGGTTGATACGGGTGTGTGATGTGTGTTTGTTTGTGTGTGTGTGTGCGTGATAAGGAAAAATAGGTTACTACATGTATCTTTTAGATTTGACTGTCTTGCAAAAATGAGAGTGTTTTCCACTAGCACGAAAATTGTGTTTCTGGAATCACGTTTTTAGGGGGGAAAATCAAGCTGGCAATGTTTGTTTGTTATACTTATAGCAAGGGTTTTTGTCTTGTGGACTCATATTTTCTTCATATCCTTTGTATTTGATGTAAGTTTGAACCAAAACAGAAAAGTTTGAATACATGCACTGTTACATAATTTGTTTGTTCTTGTGTAACTGTGCAGCCCTTGATGAAACGCTTCCAAAGAGCCCTGCAGTCTCACCTGGTGAAACAAGACGAGAGAATCACCCTGGAGCTCAAAGAACTGGTAAGCTAATTCATTTGCCCCACGTCGGGGAAAGTAACTCAATTTTAAACTTGAAAAAATTCGTAGCAAAGTCATAATCCAATAATAATAAGAGCTTATATAAAGCGAACCACAAAGAATCATGCTCTCCGCACTTTGCATACTATGCATAAAACTCACTTTAAGTTTTACAAAATTATTAATGCTCAAATGTTGCAGGAAACCAGTAGAAATGGAAAGAGATATGTGTCATAGATATCATTGCATAGATATAGTGGGTGTTTAGGGGATCTGCATTTGTGAGCTTGAGCAGGCAGTACGTATTGGGCACTCAGGGAGAGTAACGGTGTAATGATGAAAGAGAGGGAATGTAAACTGTCGACTGGTTGTTATGGTGTAGAGGTGACAATTAAGACAAGAGGGGTTCAGGTAATTGGTATGACGATATTAATGAATAGAGGTATGGCATTGATTAGCTCTTAACTTCTGACTTTACCGTTCAGAGAGGATGGTGAACCTTGGAAGATTTGGAATTAAAGAGGCATGTTCTGTAGACAGAACAAAATTTGAAATTATGTTTGAACACTTAAATAATTAAAGGACAAGATTTGTTTCTGTTTTCCAAGGTTTGTGGTATCCTAGTCATTTTGGCTTGGCAGACAATAAACCATTGATAGCTTTTAGCTTACAAGCTGGACACGTTTTCAGAGGGCTTTAAGCTAAAAAAAAAACCAAAAAAACACAACAATACACCATTGAGTAAACAGATGCACACAAAAAAGCACACACAAGAAATATCAAACCCAAAACAGAACAATTTGTTTAATAGTTATCTGTTCTTGTCCCCAAGTTATCTTGACAGAGTTCTCCTCCTTCACTCTTCCGCTACAGTAGGAACTCTCTTTTAAGACCTACACAAATCTGAGAAAATCGGATGATAAAGAAGGGATTCTTAAAATGGGGGTACGTTTACAGATGTTATGAACAGAAAATCTAAAAATTCAGTGTCGTGAAAAGGGGGGAGTCTTTAGTTGGGCCAGCTAGGGGGTCTGACAAGGGGCGTTCCACGGTAGGGGCCAATTCTGTATACCCTGCGCTTTGCTTGCTCTCCAGGATGAAGCACTCAAGACGAGAAAGAAGGAGCGCGAAGATCTCGGCGTGGACTTGTACGGTGTACAACAAGAGCTCGCCCGCTATCAGATGATGCTGGAGCGTAACCATGACAACTTCACACAGACCAGTACTAATCGTCACAGGGAGGAGCAACAACTGGGGGAAGTGCGCGGTCTCTACAAAGACAGTCAGCTGTCCTTCAACAAAGAGAAGAAGAAAGGTTGGTTTCATGGATTAATCCTGGATTGGTGGTGAAAGGTGACTTGAGACTTTCTTTTTTCCGTTCCTTTGGGTGAGCAATGACGTTGATTGTGCTGAGTGGTGATTTTTGCATATTGGCAGTTAACATCTGAAAATACCGTGAATAAACTGTCAACCAGTCAGGTTTAGTGGTGGATATCGAAGCGGAAGTCACAGGGCTTGGAAACATGAATAGACAAGAAGTTTGGTAGGGCGGTACTGTATGGCAGCTCATATATTCTGCTGAATTTTTATGAGGGAAAGTTCACAGGACGATATGATATCAATACCGGGGGGGGGCCGGGTAGCTCAGTTGGTATGGGCCACTGGACTTGTGATCCAAGGGTGACAGGTTCGAATCCCGGCGGTGACGGACACGGGTCAACTTTATATGCAGACTCAGAGACGTTATCCATGTCTCACCCCATGTCACCACAGTGGCACATAAAAGACCTCGGTCATTCTGCCATAAGTACAGGTGGCTGATTGCTCCTAAACACACACACACCTGGGTAGCGCCACTCTTGTTGCTGCTAGCTTTCCACTGGGAGGAAGCGACCCGAATTTCCCAGCATTGGGATAATAGAGTAAATGAAATAAAATGAAAGAAATGAAAGAAATGAAATAAAATGAAAGAAATGAAATAAAATGAAAGAAATGAAAGAAATGAAATAAAATGAAAGAAATGAAAGAAATGAAATAAAATGAAAGAAATGAAATAAAATGAAAGAAATGAAACCAATAACATTAAGAGTAAACCTTTCTTTTCTTCCCCAGCGACGGAGCTTCAGGGAGAAGTGGAGAACCTTGCCCTGCGACTCTTCTACATGGACAACGCCAAGGAGGATGTTCGCTCTGACATCGCCGTCATGCGGCGGGCCGCAGAGAAGGTGGAGACGGAGGTTTCCAAGGCCGAGGCACAGAAACAGAAGCAGGACCTGTACGTGGATCGCCTGATCGAGCGCGTGGACAAACTGAAGGAAGAGATGGCCATGTATGAGGCGCAGATCATCGCCCAGAGCGAGGAAACCCGCTCCGCCAAGGAGGCCTTGATGGAAGCTCACATGGAGATGGAGGTGAGTGAGATTTCAGCGTTCTTTTTCTGTGTTCAGTGGAACCCCTCTTTTAAGACCAAAAAAAATCATTGAAAATCAGATCTAATAAAGGAGGGATTCTTAAAATGGGGGTCAATTTTCAGAGGTTATGAACAGATGGTCTGAGAAAAAGGGCCTTACAAGGGAGGGAGTCTTAAATTGGGGGGTCTTCTGTCAGCACCATACAAGTGTTGAAGGCAATGGAAAACGAAGGAAGAAAAAAGCTTACAACGCTTGGCTGCGGTCACATATGTTTTAAACTGTAACCACTGAAGGACTTCCCTTAATCTGTTGTAAGTGCTTGCATGCTTCCCTCCTTCTTTCTTTGGCTGTTTGCTAGTCTATTTCTTTGTTTTTAGTGTTGAATGTTTGGACTTTTGTGTTTGCCAGGCAATTGGTCTGGAGAAGAAGCAGCTGTACCAGCAGTGGAACTCCAGTCTGATCGGTATGCGTCGTCGTGATGAGGCCCACTCTGCCATGCAGGAGGCTCTGCAGTAAGTTGGTCCGCTTTGCTTTGGCTTGATGGCTTTGTCCAAAACCAGATAGATTGCTAACGTTCCAAAATTCAGATTAAAAAAGGAATAATGGTGAATTGTTGGAACATTTCGTGGTGGTTTTTTTTAAAATAAATTAAACATTCCAATAACTTACCATTCTTGTTTTTTGCCATTATGGCTTTGTCCCAAAATTATGTGAGAAAAGTTCGTAATGCAAGGAATCTTTTTATTCGATATCGTTTGAGCGCATTTTGGCATTATTGCATCATGTGACTGTGAATCTCTTAAAGAAGTATTTGTCTTTTAGCTTTTGATATAATTTCTTTTAAAGAACAAGAGAGCAATACTTTTATTTGTTTCATGTACATTACGTATGTTTATTTATAGTTTCTAAAAGTTACTGCTAATAGTCTTTGTTGGTGGCCATGGTCAAAAAGTTAAAAAGGACAAGTCCAAAAAAAAGTTTTTTGGGGGATGGGTTGCTGGTAGCCACTTAATTGTGCTTTAATGTGACAAAGTTTCCTCTCCATTTGAGTATCAAAAAACAAGAAAGGTAGGTTGTTGGAACGTTTGTTATTGACAAAACAATACATTCACAGATATTTCGACCAAACGGTCTTTTAAAAAACTTTAAAAACTTTAAAAAAAACACTAATTCTATCAAGATACGTTTTGTGTGAATATTTGTTTGTCTGTTCACTTAAAAGACCGTTGGGTCGAAATATCTGTGAATGTATTGTTTTGTCAATAACAAATGTTCTAACAACATACCTTTCTTGTTTTTTTATTCTGAATTTTGGAACGTTGGCAGTCTCTTTGTTTTTGGATTTTCTCCATTTGAGTGTTTTTATGCCAGTTCGTTTGAACTTCAAGTGGTTTTCTCCATTGTAACTTTTCAGCCAACAAGAGCAGAAGATCCTGTCACTGGAGACAGAGATCGAGGGCTACAAGAAGTCCATCCAGAAGGAACAGGAGCAGAACGAGAAACTGACGATGATCCTGGCCAAGACGGAGCGCGACATCGACAGCGTGAAGAAACAGCTCGCTCAGTGCAACGCTCGCTTTGACGCCCTCAAAGCCGAGTACACCACCTACACTCGCATGTTGCACGAAACAGAGCAGGCCCTCAACAGAGCCTCAGCTGTGAGTTGCTTCATAACTGACTGAGAATGTCTTGTTTTTTCTTCTTCTGCGTTCATGGGCTGAAACTCGTGTTTTTTGCACGAGTGGGTTTTTACATGTATGAGCGTTTTTACCCTGCCATTCAGGCAGCCGTATGCCGCTTTCAGGGGAGAATGTCTTGTTTGATTTGTGGCTGTTTTTGTTTTATAGCTCAGGTGTAGGATAGTCTCCCCTCTCTCTGACAAAAAAGTGTCTTCTGTGACTCGAGTTTATAGCATGTGTGTGTGTGTGCAGTTTGGATCAAATAGGTAAATCAGTGCAACTTTTAAACATTATTTAATTCAAGAGAATAGATTAGATATGTTTTGATAAATAGAATTAAATAATCCAGTCTGATAGATTCTGTCCAAGAATTCATCAGTTGTGGATGCTGAATGATAAGTTCTAGCAAAGGTGAAATTTTTGAAAATTGAATTATGCAAATATCATTCCTCAAACTCTTTACATATAGAGCACTGATGTCTTTTTGTTTCTTAGATCTTAATGTTTTATTCAGTTATCAATGTACAAATAAATAAAGAACAGCAACACGCGTGTAGCCTTCAACCAAACATTCCATTTGGTTGATCCTCACAGGACAAGATTCTGAGAGAGAACGACCTTTCGGCGCTGAGGAAGCAGATTGAGCGAGAGTACCAGGAGAAAATATCGCTGGAAGATCAGATCATGGAGCGTCTCCGCACACAGCTCACCCTTGACAAGGCCACTCAGTACTCCAAGAAACTCACCGGCCGCATCCGCGAGCGCACAAAGCAGTTGGTAAGTCTTTTTCAATTTAAACCTCATTGCACCCAAAATGTTCAAGACCTCTTGAAGTAACGGTGAAATTTATTACCTTTTCGATTTTGTTAAGTTTTTGTATGCTACTGTTTCAGACAGTTCAGATCTATTTCGCTTTTTGCACTTTGTTTGAAGATTCTGTCCAATTTTGAAAATTGCATGATGCAAATATCATCCCTCCAACCCTTTTCATACAGACTAAGGTGACACTTTTTGTTAGCTCTCATCATGACTGATGATGCTTGTATTACCTTACCACTGTTTAACGGCAAAAATGTGTTAAGTGCCAGAGAATATAGGAAAGAGATTATCAATATGAAAACAGATGTACCATGTTCCGGAGGATTTTGGAAGAGAAAGTTTAATGTAGAAATTGATGAACGATCTTGGATAGTTGCCTATCGGTCAACACAAGAGACTAGATTAAGAGTTTTACACTGGAAAATTATGCACAACATTTATCCGACCAACATTCTCCTGTGTAAAATGAAAGTAACGGAAACTAATAAATGTAATTACTGTTGTGATGTAACTGATTTCATTGAACACTTCTTTTTTGAATGCCCGGTTGTATACAAATTCTGGAAGTTTATTGAAAAATTTATATTTCGTACTTTAGAAATTAAGGTTATTTTGAAAGTTAGTGATGTTTTATTTGGTATGCATTTTGTAATGGTGAAAAAGGCAACTATGTATAAATTGAACCACATTATCTTAATCGGAAAGATGTGCGTTAGTATATATAAAAAAACAAATTCGTTTTTACCGTTGGAAAGTATTTTTGATAGGCAGTTACAGATAAGCATTCTTGTGTGAGTGTTCGAAGAACAAAACGTTAAAGAAAAGTTAGCTTGTTGTAATCGATAAGTTGTATTTAATTCATTGTATGAGATATTGTTAATTGTTGTATTTAACTCATTGTATGAGATATTGTTAATTGTTGTTATTTATTTGAATAAAATTGTTTGAAAAAAAGAAAAAAAAAGAAAAAAGAAAAAAGCTCTCATCATTCATTTGTAGTCATTTGGTAAAAACTCTTCTTCTTCTTCGTTCATGGGCTGAAACTCCCGCGTTCGCGAATGTTTTTGCACGAGTGGGATTTTACGTGTATGACCGTTTTTACCCCGCCATTCAGGCAGTCATACGCCGCTTTCGGGGAGGGTAAAAACTCTTATTTCACTTGCGGTGTCAACATTTGAACATTTGTAAACAGCAAAACAAAAAAAGAAAACACAACAGAAACCAGTTTTGGTAAATTCTTGACCACATTTATGGCAGCCTGACCTCCCCAAGGTGGTGATCATTAGTATTAGGCCAAAAAAAAAAAAAGGTCTGTTTACGGTAACATAGGCCAAAAAAATAGGGTCGGTAGGTCGGGATTTTTTTTTTTTTTTTTTTTTCCAAAAAACCATATTTTTACGTTATTTTGCCAAAAAAACAAGATTTTTTTTTTTTTTTTTTTTTTTTCCCAAATGCCAAAAAAAAGTCTAGGGTCGCGCGAAAAAACTAGGGTCGGTCGGGTTACCGTAAACAGACCTATTTTTTTTTGTTGGCCTAAACAGTTCAACGTTTTCTCCAACAGGAAGCTTACACGGCGGATGTAGAGAACTTGATCGCACGCGACACATTGAACACGGTCAACGTGATGGCGAGGGTGGAGCGTCTAGGCATAGTGCGTGATGGGCTGGACGAGAATATTGGAGAAAAGAACGCTATCATCACTCGCAGCGAGAACGAGATCCAGAAGCGCAACGCCGTCATCGAACGCAAGCAGAATCTGATCGACCTGTACAACAAGAAGCTGGAATCCATGATTAGTGCTGCTGGTGTAAGTACTGTGTGTGTATGTGTGTATGTGTGTGTGTGTGTGTGTGTGTGTGTGTGTGTGTGTGTGTGTGCTTGTGAGTGTGCGTGTGTGTGTGTGTGTGTGTGTATGTGTGCTTGTGAGTGTGTGTGTGTGTGTGCTTGTGAGTGTGTGTGTGTGTGTGTATGTGTGCTTGTGAGTGTGTGTGTGTGTGTGTGTGTATGTGTGCTTGTGAGTGTGTGTGCTTGTGAGTGTGTGTGTGTGTGTGTGTATGTGTGCTTGTGAGTGTGTGTGTGTGTGTGCTTGTGTGTGTGTGTGTATGTGTGCTTGTGTGTGTGTGTGTGTGTGTGCTTGTGAGTGTGTGTGTGTGTGTGCTTGTGAGTGTGCTTGTGTGTGTGTGTGTGTGCTTGTGAGTGAGTGTGTGTGTGTGTGTGTGTATGTGTGCTTGTGAGTGTGTGTGTGTGTGTATGTGTGCTTGTGAGTGTGTGTGTGTGTGTGTGTGTGCTTGTGAGTGTGCTTGTGAGTGTGTGTATGTGTGTGTTTGTGTGTGTGTGTGGGTGTGTTTGAGAGGATAAGGTGGATGGTGGTGGATAGATTAATTCTTGAATGAGTGCTCGGCAAAATATCACATCTGAGTCTTTTTGGCTCACGTAAGTGTAGCCTATGCGATCGTAACTTTGTCTGTCTGTGCGTGCGTGCGTGCGTGCGTCTGTGCGTGTGTATGTCTGTGGTAGAAACTCTAACATTTGAAGACGTCACATTACATTGACGTCACATTATGACGTAAGAGGGTTAGACGTCACGCGAAGGAAGTACTGACAGTCTCGGTCATTATTATTTTGAGCGCGCCGAGACTAGTTGGCAGTCGTGTCCTTGTAAGTAGGCTACATGCAGACAGACAGATCTAGATCTAGTGTCTCGCTTTCTTGCACAGTTTCACCTATGCTCTTTCTGTGTGTGTGTGTGTGTGTGTGTGTGTGACGGAGTGATTGAGTTTGTGTTACTGTTTGTCGATTTCTTACGTGAGCCTTGATGGCTTCGCCTCTTGTTTTCTTTACGATTGTTTTTTGGAGAATGGGGTAAGGTTGGTGTGGTGGGAGTATGTACTGGGAAAGATTACAGATCATTATTTGTCTGTTCTTCTGCTTTGATCTGTCTTGAATACGGGCTTTTTGACTCACATGCGAAGCAAAAGTGAGTCTATGTACTCACCCGAGTCGTCCGTCCGTCCGTCCGGACGTCCGTCCGTCCGGAAAACTTTAACGTTGGATATTTCTTGGACACTATTCAGTCTATCAGTACCAAATTTGGCAAGATGGTGTATGATGACAAGGCCCCAAAAAACATACATAGCATCTTGACCTTGCTTCAAGGTCAAGGTCGCAGGGGCCATAAATGTTGCCTAAAAAACAGCTATTTTTCACATTTTTCACATTTTCTCTGAAGTTTTTGAGATTCAATACCTCACCTATATATGATATATAGGGCAAAGTAAGCCCCATCTTTTGATACCAGTTTGGTTTACCTTGCTTCAAGGTCAAGGTCACGGGAGCTCTTCAAAATTGGATTGTATACATATTTTGAAGTGACCTTGACCCTGAACTATGGAAGATAACTGTTTCAAACTTAAAAATTATGTGGGGCACATGTTATGCTTTCATCATGAGACACATTCGGTCACATATGATCAAGGTCAAGGTCACTTTGACCCTTATGAAATGTGACCAAAATAAGGTAGTGAACCACTAAAAGTGACCATATCTCATGGTAGAAAGAGCCAATAAGCACCATTGTACTTCCTATGTCTTGAATTAACAGCTTTGTGTTGCATGACCTTGGATGACCTTGACCTTGGGTCAAGGTCACATGTATTTTGGTAGGAAAAATGTGTAAAGCATGTGAGTCGTATGGGCTTTGCCCTTCTTGTTTTAGGTTAAGAGGAATAACATGCATGAGAAAGAACATTTAGCAGAACCATGCTAACAAACACACTTTCTTAACACACAAACACACACACACACACACACACACACACACAGACACGGCACACATTCAACACAGCAAAATAACACAAAAATAACACAAATAACTTGTGATATCAGGGTGTGGAGCTTGGACCACTGGATATCCAGATCAACTCGATCATGAAATCCGTGGACATGAGACAGCAGGAGATCGGGGAGCTGCAGCAGATGTGGCTGAGACAGCAGAGCGAGCTGGTGCGCCTCTCGCATGAGAAGGACAACCAGTCCTCTGACGTGGAGAAACACAAAAGACAGCTCACCATCCTCTCCCAGAAGAAGATCCGCACAGAAAGTGAGTGAAGGAGTGACCTTGTTGGTGTGAGTGTGGATGGTGTACACTTTGGTTTGTTGTTTAGAATGATTGAGTGAGTGGTGAGTGACAACCAGTCCAGAGAAGCACAAGAGGCACCTTCCCCTCCCTGAAGAAGATCAACACAGAAAGTGAGTGAAGGATTCATCATGTTGGTTTGAGTGGACTAGAAAGGTAGGAATGGCAAGAAGTCACGATAACATTTCAGGAAAGATTGTGTGAGTGAGTGAGTGAGTGAGTGGGTGAGTGAGTGAGTGAGTGAGTGAGTGAGTGAGTGAGTGAGTGAGTGGGTGAGTGAGTGAGTGAGTGAGTGAGTGAGTGAGTGAGTGAGTGAGTGAGTGGCTAAGAGGAGTGAATGAGCGAGCATGTTTAGAGTCAAACTACTGGATGTGCATTTGATTTGTGAGACAGAATGAGTTAATCTTTATAGTGTCCGGTTCAAATTGCTTAATTAATTAAATGGGAAAGTCAACAGTATTTTGGGTAAACACATTTTTGGGGAGTCAGGTTACTTAATTTCCTGCAAAAATTCAAGTCTGCTTGGGAACTTCTGCGATTTGACAGACATGCATGCAGACACATTGCAGGTTGTTTAATTGGAGGCCCCAATTTGATTAAAAGATGCCTTATTTATGAACAAAGCATATTGCTTTCTGTTCCAGTCTCATTTAATTGGAAAGTAAAGTCACCTTAAATTTTGAAAATAAAATGTTGCTTTCTGTATCAGATGAGTTTCATTTGATCTCTTTTATTGAACTAAATTATTTTTCTCTTTTTTTTCTCCAACTCAGACGAGATAGACAGCCAGAGTCGAGAGATGTACGACATTGACCGGTCTGTTCGCAACATGCAGAACGACGTCATCAAACTCAACACGCTGCTTCACCAGCAGAAGAACGTGGAGAGCGAGCTGGATCAGTCCAACATCCTCACAGAAAATGACTTCATTTGTGGACTCAAGGTATGTCCATTTTGTTTTCAAAGAGCACATTCATAAGTTTATCTTGTTGTGGTCCTTCATTAAAAAATACGTTCCATGGCTTTGTTAACTTGTATCGGAATAAAATACTGTTGTAACCAAGGTATGTCCATGTCTCCTTCTGCTTTTAAAGCCATACGGTCCGGCAAAGAAGTTTTGCACTTTTGTGCATTCTGTCGCAAGCTATGTTTGACATGTTTTCAAATTATTCTAAAATACTTGTATGCCCTGTTATGCATTACATTTGTAAGATAGCAGATAACATTTGCTGGAAAAATCTGTTCTTCTTTTGAAGATAAATTATCCGTAAGGTAACAGATAACATTTGCATAAAAAAATGTTTTCTTCTTTTGAAGATATCTTCCATGTGCTTTGATGGCATGTTTCTTTTGCTGGATACTGCAGTATAAAATAAGCACGACAGCAACCCACAGTATGGTACAGTCGAAGCTGGCATGGCAACCCCCGATCTATAGCAACCAACAGTATGGTACAGTCGAAGCTGGCATGGCAACCCCCTATCTATAGCAACCAACAGTATGGTACAGTCGAAGCTGGCATGGCAACCCCCTATCTATAGCAACCAACAGTATGGTACAGTCGAAGCTGGCATGGCAACCCTCTATCTAGAGCAACCAACAGTATGGTACAGTCGAAGCTGGCATGGCAACCCCCTATCTATAGCAACCAACAGTATGGTACATTCGAAGCTGGCATGGCAACCCCCTATCTATAGCAACCAACAGTATGGTACAGTCGAAGCTGGCATGGCAACCCCCTATCTATAGCAACCAACAGTATGGTACAGTCGAAGCTGGCATGGCAACCCCCTATCTATAGCAACCAACAGTATGGTACAGTCGAAGCTGGCATGGCAACCCCCTATCTATAGCAACCAACAGTATGGTACAGTCGAAGCTGGCATGGCAGCCCCCTATCTATAGCAACCAACAGTATGGTACAGTCGAAGCTGGCATGGCAACCCCCTATCTATAGCAACCAACAGTATGGTACAGTCGAAGCTGGCATGGCAACCCCCTATCTATAGCAACCAACAGTATGGTACAGTCGAAGCTGGCATGGCAACCCCCTACCTATAGCAACCAACAGTATGGTACAGTCGAAGCTGGCATGGCAACCCTCTATCTAGAGCAACCAACAGTATGGTACAGTCGAAGCTGGCATGGCAACACCCTGTCTATAGCAACCAACAGTATGGTACAGTCGAAGCTGGCATGGCAACCCCCTATCTATAGCAACCAACAGTATATGGTACAGTCGAAGCTGGCATGGCAACCCCCTATCTATAGCAACCAACAGTATGGTACAGTCGAAGCTGGCATGGCAACCCCCTATCTATAGCAACCAACAGTATGGTACAGTCGAAGCTGGCATGGCAACCCCCTATCTATAGCAACCAACAGTATGGTACAGTCGAAGCTGGCATGGCAGCCCCCTATCTATAGCAACCAACAGTATGGTACAGTCGAAGCTGGCATGGCAACCCCCTATCTATAGCAACCAACAGTATGGTACAGTCGAAGCTGGCATGGCAACCCCCTATCTATAGCAACCAACAGTATGGTACAGTCGAAGCTGGCATGGCAACCCCCTACCTATAGCAACCAACAGTATGGTACAGTCGAAGCTGGCATGGCAACCCTCTATCTAGAGCAACCAACAGTATGGTACAGTCGAAGCTGGCATGGCAACCCCCTGTCTATAGCAACCAACAGTATGGTACAGTCGAAGCTGGCATGGCAACCCCCTATCTATAGCAACCAACAGTATGGTACAGTCGAAGATGGCATGGCAACCCTCTATCTAGAGCAACCAACAGTATGGTACAGTCGAAGCTGGCATGGCAACCCCCTATCTATAGCAACCAACAGTATGGTACAGTCGAAGCTGGCATGGCAACCCCCTATCTATAGCAACCAACAGTATGGTACAGTCGAAGATGGCATGGCAACCCTCTATCTAGAGCAACCAACAGTATGGTACAGTCGAAGCTGGCATGGCAACCCCCTATCTATAGCAACCAACAGTATGGTACAGTCGAAGCTGGCATGGCAACCCCCTATCTATAGCAACCACCTGCTCAAAACGACCGGGTCCCCTAAGGATAAAAAAAAAAATCCCCCATATCATTCCCTTGTTGATAGGGGCCACCTCTTTATAACGACTACTTTTGACCAGTTGCTTAGGTGATTGTTATAGCCAGGTTCAACTGTATTTCATTTTCAATATAAGCAAGATCTAGATGTGGCACTTTTCAGCACGTGTAGGGGAACGTGTGCAGGTAACTTCATCAAAATCTAGTTTTTACATCACGCGTTTGCTTAGATCTGCAGTCTTGGATGGAGCAAAAAATGTGAAACATTGGAGAAAAAAAGTGAGTCACGGGTGACGCAATATCTACACGTACAAGTACAGGTCTTTGCTATACGTTCGATCATCTAGCACGTACACTGTGTTTCGGCTACTAGTCTTCATCAGTGTGACAAGCAAGCCTTTTTGCTGAAGACTCTAAGACCAAACTTTGAGCTTGTTGAGTCCAAAGTTGGACTTTCCAAATATTGCTGAACTCTTTGGGTTTTGGTGGACTGTTTCTTTTGCAGGGCACTGCGTATAAGGTTTGAGCTTCTGTATTTTAAGTGGGACTTTTCAGATGTTTTGTGTGAAAGGACATGAGTGACGTGTTGTATAAAAATGTATTTGCTGGTTGTGTGCAGCAAGCTGAACATGAGTCTATTGAGCTTTCAACAAAACTGGAAGGTGTCAAAGAGGAGAAGGAACGTCTTCTCAACAGTCTGGTGGAGGCTGAGTAAGTGTGCAGCCTGTGATTTGGGAGAGGCTGTGTAATGATAATAATAAGGGTATTTACATGGTGCAAATCCTGATAAAGTTCTAAGTGCCTTACAACAACAACAACAACAACAAAAATTCAATCTTCATTATAATAATTTTCATTACAGCAACAAGACACATTTATGTGTGCGTGTGTGTGTGTGTGTGTGTGTGTGTGTGTGTGTGTGTGTGTGTGTGTGTGTGTGAGTGCGTATGTGTGTGTGTGTGTGTGCGTGCGTGCGTGCGTGCGTGCGTGCGTGCGTGCATGCGTGCGTGTGTGTGTGTGTGTGTGTGTGTGTTTTAAGGAAAAAAGGAAAGAGCGAGACCAAGAGAGATATGAGCATGTGTATTTGAGTCAGATGTGAATGTTTTTATGTGTACATACACAACTGTGCACACAATACAAAGCATTTCTAGTATTTGTTTACCTGGATTACTTCATCGATTTGAAAATCTTTTCAATGAATCCACAATTCTCAACTACAATAACTGACAACAATTAGATAATTGTGACCCTCCACCACGAAATGATCGAGTCGCATGTCACCTCACGCGGTTCTGCGCTAGGCATAATATAAGTCCGGGGGGTGTCTAGTAACAGTGTGAGGGTCACCATAGTCACAGGCTTATAACTCGCAAAGTGTTCACTCTTTTCTAAAACGGTTTTCACCACTGGATTGAGAATAAAACATAAGAAAATGTAAAAATATGAAAATCATGAAACGGTGACATGCGACTCATTCCGTGGTGGAGGGTCACAATTGACTCGGAACTCCGAGTTAGAAACAGTAACCGAACTGTTCAACTTTTCCTCTTTCAGACGACAGATCATGTTGTGGGAGAAGAAGACGCAGTTGGCGAAAGAAACGCGCGCAGCGGTGGACTCTGAAATGGGTCAAGGTGAGATCAAGGCCATGCAGGCAGAGATCCATCGCATGACCGTGCGGCACCAACAGCTCATGAAGATGCAGGAGAAGATGATTCAAGACATGGAGAAGGCAGTGTCAAGGTCAGTACAGGTGGTGTGTGTGTGTTGGTGTGTGTCTATGTGTGTGTGTGTGTGTGTGTGTATGTGTGTCGATGTGTGTGTGTGTGTGTGTGTGTGTGTGTGTGTATGTGTGTGTGTGTGTGTGTGTGTGTTTGTGTTTTAGGGTTCATTCATTTGTATCTATTACTCTCTTTCTTCCTGTATTTGACTATTTCATCAGTTCAGCTTTTCTAAGTAGATTCTGTCCAATGTCTTTCTTTGAAATGATAGGTTTAGCTCCATTGATACGGACTGTGTATGTGCTGTTGATGCTAAAAGTATACCATTATGTGTGTGTGTGTGTGTGTTATCTTATATTACAGTAAAGTAACTAAAATGAATGATGCTAAAAAAAAGAAAAATACCTTTTGTTTGCAGACGTGACACGATCGTGACAAGGGGGGATGCTCAGTCCAAGATGAAGAAGAAAGTGCTGACTAAGGGAAGCTTTGAGAGACAGATGGCAGAGCTGCGCAAGAAAATCAAGACCACCATTCAGGTAAATGAGCTCTTAGATAATTAAAAAAACAACAGGCTAAGATAAAGTATTTTATCTTTCATATATTATATGGTTGTGTCGGTCAAATATGCCCTTTGTTGCTGTTGAAATAAGGAGATTCACAAGTATACCAAGTGGATAGAAAATAGTCCACTTTATGAACTGACTGACTATTAAGGTTTAACATCCTCTTAGACCAGTGGGCCTATATTGGCACAGGTATTGGTAATATGTACGCTTAGGATATGCATACGGTGTGATACTTTGACTCGAACAAGCCTGCTGTGGCTGTCTTTTTCGACACGCCAGCATTAGGATTGTCTCGTCAAAGTATCAAGTTACGATCATGATAATCAGAAAGGTCTCCTTTCCTCACAGTTAGTAGCACACCACATGTATTATATGGGTGTGTGTGTGTGTATGTGTGTGTGTGTGTGTTTATATGTATGTGTGTGTTTATATGTGTGTGTGTGTGTGTGTGTGTGTGTGTGTGTGTGTGTGTGTGTGTGTGTCAGGGCTCATAAATTTGTATGTCTCACATGTGTTGTGTGTGACTATAGGATGCCAGCGAATGTGACGAGGAGATCCGCGCGCTGCGTAACCACCAGGTGGACCTGAGCAAGTCGCTGGAGGAGAAGCAGGTCAACTGCCAGACGCTGGCTGGCACGTCCGACATGCTGGATGATGACGTGGAACAGCTGGTGGAGATGAAACAAAAGGTGGGCATGGTGTCCGTAGCGTGACTGTGCGTCTATGTGCTTTGCTTTTTGTTCAAACTTCCCCTTCATCCGTTTAGCAGCCACAATATGGTCTTGTTGATTATTCTGCCCCATTTGCATGCTGGATATTTTCGTTTTTCTGACCCACCGAACTCTGACATGGATTACATACCAAAAATCCCTAGCCTGGCTGGTCTCTGTTCCAGACCTGGGAACCCATACGATTTCGCCGTATTTTGTACGCAGGATTATCTAGAATACGAGCAGTACGGTCAGTGGAAAAAAATACGACGAGAAAATTCCTACACTACTTTTTCGCAAGCTCATCCCGAAGCCAATCCAGTATTTTGATAAATGATAAAAAAAAAATTCAGTAAACATTGAAAGAAGCATTTGTTTTAAACGTATTTGTAAATTAAATTAACGGTGCGACGGACGCGTGTGAAACATGTTTGAATCATGGATGTTCAAATGCTGTGCGGAGTACACTCATTTTTCTGAAAATACACCAAGTTAACTTGAGAATACTCCAAGTGCAAAACAGAGGTTCCCAGGTCTGCTGTTCACAGTGGACACATTTGATGAAATATTTTTTTAAAAACCACTAGTGGATTTTTAAGAAATTAATTCATACAAAAAAATCCCATTTATCACAGCAAGCAGTCAGGGTGTTGATTTTCGGTATGTGTCCAAGTGGAGAGATGGTCTTATTCCTTGTACAAGCCTGGCCACAGCTGACATGGTCAGCCACACTGCTTTCACCAGAAGGAGTGTGCCTTTAACTGATACGGTAACAGTGCCTGTTTCTTGACCTTCTTTACTGGTTTGTTTGACAGAACCTGACAGAGCTGGTGACCAAGCAGCAGCGTCAGAAGTACTACCAGCAGGCCAAGGAGGGGCGCTACACCATGCTGTGCAAGACTGAGGCCGCCACGGAGACCGAGCACGGCAAGCAAGAGGGCCGCGTGCAGGCTCTCAACGCCATCGTCGATCGTCTGAACCAGGAATTCCCTCATGTTCAGCCTACACTGCGTCGTGCAACTCTGTCGCTTCGTTCCCAGGCGGTGGGCGGAGATGATACTTCGTAGATTGGAGTGAAGGTTTATTAGTGATGCTAGCTTCTGGAACTGTGACGAACGGAAAAGAAGAAGCTGCTTGAACACGGGTCAGCATTATGAGACATATTCGACAGAAGATAGTCTATATGAACACATAAAAGACAAATCGTCCAGAAGTATATATAATGACTGCTAAAAAGAAACTGAAAAAAATGCATTTGTAAATCTTTAATGGGGGTGGGGTGGGGTGGGTAGGGGGCATTAACATGAACTATGCTTGACATAAACATTTCCTGTGAATGAAAGATAAATATGTCGACAGAATTTGTAAGATACACATTTCTGTTGTAGGCTTAGAATTTATGCTAGCTTCTGCGGCACTGATTAGCATTATTAGACATCTGTTACAGGAAACAGTTGCAAGATTCCATACGAACATACAGAAGACACATCACCTTGTGTTACATTTATGGCTATTGAAAAAAAATTGTGTACTGAAATTGGGAGAAACCCTTTTCAGTTGTATTAGTTTCTTTCTTCATTTTCATATTCTCAGATACGTGATAACAAATGATATGATACTTGACATTTGATATGAATACAGTCAGTCTTACATCCGTCCACTTTTTTGAAGTTTTTGGTTTTATTCAATTTATTTGTTCATATTGTTTTATGAGGAGTAAATCAAATGAATCTGTTTCCTTGGTTAATCCCCACACTTACTGTACACGTGCTTTGATGGCAAAATCAATCTTTTGACGCTTTTGATATGAATGCAATCAGTTTTTAATTTGTGAGTGAGTCAATCTGTGATAGCGAGTGACGTATTTTGTTTGCTTGACATAACAACGTTTACAGAATGTACGTTTCCCTGTTGATGTTTATTTTGTCCTTTTGTTCCCAATATACATATTCAGTATGGATTAGTTGTTTAGTGAAAAACCTCCCTTTCCACTTGTCTTGTCTTTCCATTACTGCCCACAATCAACAGTAGTGATTATTTCGGCACTTGATGGGATGTTGCGCAAGTCCAATAAAGTAGCGTTTCCAGCATCCAAAGTCCATTAAAATTCACAGGTTGGGGAGTATGGGGGGGAGGGGACATGAGTCACAGTGGCTGCTGGTTTAGTGCGAGGCGCGCGACACAAAGGTGTCGACAGTGCCACTTCTCTTAAAGGTACCGTCCTTCCTGCATACACAGTTATTTTGACTGGCTCAAATCTGTCCTTGCTTTTCTGTCAAATAAGAGCTCCGTTTCACTTAGACATATACCAAAATTGGATAGCATGGCTGCTATTTTTTCAGAGTGAGAATGTTGAGAGGAAACATGGTACATTTTAAGCTTACAAAAGAAGGATTGTACCTTTAATGCAGTCATCTTTTTGTGGGGTATTCTGTTAACGCTGTCTTTCAGCTTCCAAGGCAAAGAAAGTTTGTTTCTATCAGTGGCACTCGTGCCCTCATCAGTATACAGTGGAAACTCTTTTAAGGCAAAGAAAGTTTGTTTCTATCAGTGGCACTCGTGCCCTCATCAGTATACAGTGGAAACTCTTTTAAGGCAAAGAAAGTTTGTTTCTATCAGTGGTACTCGTGCCCTCATCAGTATACAGTGAAAACTCTTTTAAGGCAAAGAAAGTTTGTTTCTATCAGTGGCACTCTTGCCCTCATCAGTATGCAGTGGACACTCTTTTAAGGCAAAGAAAGTTTGTTTCTATCAGTGGCACTCTTGCCCTCATCAGTATGCAGTGGACACTCTTTTAAGGCAAAGAAAGTTTGTTTCTATCAGTGGCACTCTTGCCCTCATCAGTATGCAGTGGACACTCTTTTAAGGCAAAGAAAGTTTGTTCCTATCAGTGGCACTCGTGCCCTCATCAGTATACAGTGGAAACTCTTTGAAGGCAAAGAAAGTTTGTTCCTATCAGTGGCACTCGTGCCCTCATCAGTATACAGTGGAAACTGGCACTCGTGCCCTCATCAGTATACAGTGGAAACTGGCACTCGTGCCCTCATCAGTATACAGTGGAAACTCCTTTAAGGCAAAGAAAGTTTGTTTCTATCAGTGGCACTCGTATATCAGTATACAGTGGAAACTCTTTAGAGACCCCCCCAAGTTAAGATTTCTCCTTTTTTATAAGACCCGCCTTTCTCAGATTTTCTATTCATACCCTCGGCAAATTGACCTCCATTTGAAGACTCTTCTTTCCTTTTTAAGACCTGGATTTCTCATGTTTTTGGAGGCATTGAAAGGAGGGTTCATCTGTATTGACTATTGGCCTGTATTCATGCTTGTCTCACAGGAGGATCTGTGTACGTACTCCAGTGTTGCCGTATAATGCAGTGTCAAATAAAGCAGTTTGTTTGGATGGATGAAATATTCTCTTGGTTGTGTACAGTATTAGTCTTATGTTGGTATTTTTCTGGGCTTATCGTTTGTGTTGTCTTTCATGTATCAGTACTGTTTGGTGGAAATCAGTACAGGATTGTACGTTGCAACAATGAAGATTAAAATCATTCCGTCCTTGTGACATGTGTATTTACTGATGGTTACATGACAAAGTCATGACATTAAATATTGAGACTATTATTGGCATTTTGTGTGTGTGTGTGTGTGTGTGTGTGTGTGTGTGTGTGTGTTTGTTTGACAGGTATACAAATTTCATCCTGAAGGGTGTGTGTGTGTAAGGTATCTCCTTCGAGTGTAGATGTTTGAAGTGAAAGCAGGTTCATTTAAGTCAGTATACTTGACGTATTGTGAAGAATACAAAGAGAAGAAAATAAGCCCACCGGTAACGACTATCAATCTCGATCATACCTGCGTCTCCTTTTTCAAGCGCTCACACCAGTAGAAATACGACATATAAGATCACTAATTATTCGACAATAAGATGTTTGGTAAAAGCTTTTTTTCCCCGTATAATTTATCAGGTTCATAAAAGGACAAAATAATCTTTTTTTTTGAAGCGCTCATATCAGTAGATTTACGACATATAAGATCAACAATCGACAACAAGATTTTTGTTAAAGTCTTTTCTCCCGTATAAATTACGAGGTTCATGAAGAACAAAATATTCCTACTTAATTGTAATGACTGTAAATCTATCGTGATAACTGGTGTCTCCTTCTTCAAGTAGCAGTCTTACCAGTAGATTACGACATTGAGCAAGAATCAACATCAAGATTTGTTTAAACTTTTTTTCCCCCATAATCAATTCTAACAGGCTCACGAAGAAAATATAATAATCAATAACAAACATTAAATCCCCTCTTATTCTTCTTCTTCTTCGTCGTTCGCTCAGACAGCAACTCCGGAGGCCCTGATGAAGGCTACTGTACGCCGGAGGCTCTCCATGGGTCCATAGAGTTTGTCCCTCATCGGTGTGTCAGCAGGCCAGGTCTCTGCTCGCAAGTTTTGGTGTGTTGGACAGTCCTGCAGGAAGTGTTCCACTGTCATTGGAGATGTGCCACAGGGGCACGATGCAGAATCACATCACTTACACTTACACTTGTTTTTCCATCCGAGGCCAAAGGCCTATAGTGGGTCTTTGTGTCGCAGCTCTTGGGTATTCGTTCCACCCACTTCTTGGGTGTCTTGACTGGAGGTAGTCAGCGGGAATTCAATGCTATATTGGTGCTCTCTCAGGTTTCCATCAAGCCTTCCTTTGAAACTGTTCACGGACGGGGCGTTGACTACATACTCTGGTAAGCTGTTCCAGTTCCCGACTACTCTCAGCCCAAAAAAGTTTTTCCTGATGTCCAGGCGGGATGCTCTTTTTTCCAGCTTGTATTGATGGCCTCTTGTTCGGTCGCTCTTGCACTTTGGGAGCAGAGTTTCGCTGTCCACGTTGTACATTCCGTGGGTCAGTTTGTACGCCTCAATGAGGTCCCCTCTCAGTCTTCTATACGTCAGGCTTGGGAGGTTCAGGGCCCTCAGGCGGTCTTCGTACTCCTTCTCCTTGAGTTCAGGGACCATTTTTGTGGCTCTTCTTTGAATGCTCTCGATGAGCATGGCGTCTTTCTTCAGGGAGGGCGACCAGATGATATTGCCGTATTCCAGTATGGGTCTGATCAGGCCTTTGAAGAGTTGGTTCATCATGCTTTTGTCCATGTAGTCAAAGGTTCTCCTTATCATTCCAAGGATGCTGTTTGCTTTGTTTGTCGTCTTCCTGACGTGCTGTGAGAATTTCAATGTAGGGTCAACATGCACGCCAAGGTCCTTTTCACATGTCGTTGCTTCGAGGGTCGTCAGGTTAGCTCCATCCTGCATGTGGTAATCATGTTCTTCGTTCTTTTTGCCCAGGTGCATGACCTTGCACTTCCCAGCGTTGAAACGTAACTGCCAGTCCCCTCTTATGATACCTGTACTCTTCGAGCACTCATATAGCAGAAGTTGTATTACGTTTGACCTGTTGCCTGTCAGGAAAAAGTGAATACCCTTTGCTTTTAGTGAGACCAGGGACCTATATTTAGGTCTGTGGTGAGACAAACAATCCACACGTGCTCTTTGTTCACGTGTTTCAGACACACCCCTCGCTAGTCACTGGCCCGTGGATTTTGTTTGTTTGTTTGTTTGCTTAACGCCCAGCCGACCACGAAGGGCCATATCAGGGCGGTGCTGCTTTGACATATAACGTGCGCCACACACAAGACAGAAGTCGCAGCACAGGCTTCATGTCTCACCCAGTCACATTATTCTGACACCGGACCAACCAGTCCTAGCACTAACCCCATAATGCCAGACGCCAGGCGGAGCAGCCACTAGATTGCCAATTTTAAAGTGGCTTAGGTATGACCCGGTCGGGGTTCGAACCCACGACCTCCCGATCACGGGGCGGACGCCTTACCACCAGGCCAACCGTGCCGGTGGCCCGTGGATTGTGTGTTTCACTAAAAGCAAGGGTATTCTTTTAAAACCCATACGAAACCGAGATAGATATTTTCCGGAATTCGTCTATTCAGATGTTCCCCAGCCTAAATGGTACGCCGTGTGCGTGCGTGCGTGCGTGCGTGCGTGCTGCGTGCGTGCGTGTGTGTATGTGTGTGTGTCAGTGTGTGTGTGTGTGTGTGTGTGTGTGCGTGCGTGAGTGAGTGTGTGCGTGTGTAGAAAACTAATGGACTGACCTTTTTCCCCCCTTAAAAAAATCTCAGTGATGACGTCATATCTTACTTCAAAGAAAAAATGAGGCGGTACTGGGGTGACCGTATTTTGCTATCAAATTGAAATGTGGTCATGTGCACACAAGTTCAAATGACTATGATTTGGGATTAAGATACACTAGTGACCACTCAAATCAATGTGAATTGGGAAACGACTTCGGCTTAATTTGTGCGATCGCTTCTACTTCAGGGTCCTGATTAAACTCATCTTCCTAATTTGTTTTAAGAGCTGATGGTGACCCATACATCTGACAAAAAAAAAACCATGACAAACACATGCACACGCATGCACGCACGCGCTCGCACACGGGCGCCCACACACACAAACACACTGTATGCATACACACACAAACACACTGTATGCATACACACACAAACACACATGCATACACACACAAACACACACACACACACACACACACACAAATCGTAAAACTCGTGGGAATGTAGTGATCCAGCAAAATAATGTGTGCAACTTTCACGCAGCAGACGAAGCGAAACAATAAAGACAGGGCCAACGTGGAGAATACGTGCGATCTTTAAAGATTGCCACAAATAAAAACAGCGTTTAACATTTGAATAATTGAACGTTCAAACACCGATCAGTTCTAAGGTTTTTGCCTGTGTTTACAGGGACCATTCCAAAGCTGAAACCGAATCGTGTAGCCTACGTGTAGCTCTTTGGGCGACACTGCTATTTGACACAGTTTTGTGGCTATTCAACTATGTGAGTTTGCCTTGAAGATTTACGATATCATACACTGATAACATGCAGTGCTCTTGACCTAAAAAAAAACCACGACAGTACACATGCACTGAAATAACTCAGTCATAAATAATTGGCATCACCTCGCACAAATCGCACTTGATCTCAGCAATAAAAAATGAAATACAAAAACACACAAGAAATTCAAGTTAAGCCCACATTGAGTTTAGTAGTTCACACTGTTACAGCATAATTTATGGGCAACAAAATATTTCAACGCTGTTCTAAAAGGTATCTTGGCACCGTTTTCAAAACTTCCGTGCATTCACTGCGTTCCGGTTAATCGTGCGACTGTGACCTGCAAGGTAAGTTCGCCGGCTGGTTAGCCGACAACACTCGTTACAACCCGCGTGAACTGGGTGTGTGTATACGTTTCACTCGGTTTAATGTTTGTTTGGTTGTTTGTTTGTCGGCATTCAGATATATGTTTTTCATGGGCCGATTGAGTTTATATTTGGTGTGTAGCTTGTTACGTTGTGGGAGACACACGGTCGTAGCTTAAAAAAAAAAAAAAATAGGGACGAGCTTTATCAAGTTTTGACTAAATGTTTTAACATCGAGGGGGAATCGAAACGAGGGTTGTGGTGTATGTGTGTGTGTGCGTGTGTGCAGGCCGTTTGTTTTGTGAATGTTCAGCTACACGCTAGGCATAATTTTAAGACAATCTCCCCATATAGCCCCGTGTAAAGTTCGCCGTCCCACTGAATGAATCTAAAAAAAATGTACCCTTCTTTTAGCGTGTGACGTAAGTCTCATTTTCACTGAGCTAGTTCTAGAGACAGCCGGCTGTACATATAAAATATCAGTGCAGATACGCAGTTTCGATACAAAAATGAATAAATAATTATTTGAGTATTTTCACACTGAGTTGCTTTTCCAAACACAACAGAGCCCCGGCTTCAGTTAACACGGTGACACATAATGACAACAGCAAAGATGTTCTTGCATTGGTTTAATGATATAGGCCTACGTGCATCGCCTAGCGGTGACCTTGCGATGGATTTACTCCTGCTGATGTGACAAAGTCACCGGAACCCAGGACACCCCCCCCCCCCCCCCGTTTCTTGCCCTGCGTAAAGTTAAGCCGTCTCAAGTTACATGTACATTTAATTGTGAGCACGAGTTGCACACGCAGCGATTTTTCATGTGCCTGCATGTGTCGAGATACCATGCTGCGTGATCGTGCATATAAACGGAGCTAGTTGTGCAAACCTGCTTATGCTTTATCCCCTTTACGTGTTCACACAAGCACAAGATCAAGTTCGCACGGAAGAGATCCTGTCTTCCATTTCAGGATTCGGTGGGTTACAAAAACACGAAAATACTCAGCATGCATCCCCCGAAACGACATACGTAGGCCTATATCATTAAACCAATGCAAGAACATCTTTGCTGTTGTCATTATGTGTCACTGTGTTAACTGAAGCGGGGGCTGTGTTGTGTTTGGAAAAGCAACTCAGTGTCGACATAGCTGGTGAAAATACTCAAATAATCATTTATTCATTTTTGTATCGACACACACTTGCACTTCGCCAACATGTTAATAATGGTCAATTCATTGATCGCTGAACATTATTGGAAGAAGAAGAAGACTTCTTGGCATAACGACGGTATGTTTGACACAGATTTGTAAGAAAACCTGTCGAGGAGACTGTTGTCAAGGCGGACAGAGCTTGCTGGAAATATGGCGGAACGCTGGCGAGGACGCGTTGCCTTGGTAACCGGAGCTTCGGCTGGAATCGGCTACTGTATGGCCAAAGCCTTGGTACAGCGGGGAATGAAGGTCGTCGCCTGTGCGCGAAACATCGCCCCAATACAGGTGAGTGAGGATAGCCTGTATATATATAGGCGTGCGTGTAGTTGTTCATATGTGAATATGAACCTTCACGAGACTGCATGTCCTGAATTAGGGCGATCTCCAAAAAATGGCATCACCCTTCACTAACCCATCCTAATATTGAAATCACTGAGCGGCACGATTCTAACCTTACCGATTCTTTTCATGATACTACAAGATCAACCCTCTTCTTCTTCTTCTTCTTTTCTTCTTCTTCTGCGTTCGTGGGTTGCAACTTCCACGTACACTCGTGTATTGTTGTTGGATTTTATGTGTATGAGGACTTTTGCGTGTTTGTCCATTTTCATAATCCCGCTATTTCGGCAGGCATAATCCGTTCGTTTCGGGGGATGCATGCTGAGTATTTTCGTGTTTTTGTAACCCACCGAATCCTGAAATGGAAGACAGGATCTCTTCCGTGCGAACTTGATCTTGTGCTTGTGTGAACACGTAAAGGGGATAAAGCATAAGCAGGTTTGCACATAAAGTGACCTGGGAGATCGGATATGATATATTATCTGCCCTCATAGTCCACCAGGCACAGCCTGGGTTCAAACCCTGAACCTTCTACATGGGAGGCCGACGTCTTGACCACTAAGCTATTGATCCCGCCCGTGCACGTTCAACTCTCCTATTCCGCTAATTATATTTAGTCAAGTTTTGACTAAATATTTTAACATCGAGGGGGAATCGAAACGAGGGTATGGTGTATGTGTGTGCGTGTGTGTGTGTGTGTGTGTGTGTAGAGCGATTCAGACTAAACTACTGGACCGATCTTTATGAAATTTGACATGAGAGTTCCTGGGTATGAAATCCCCGAACGTTTTTTTCATTTTTTTGATAAATGTCTTTGATGACGTCATATCCGGCTTTTCGTGAAAGTTGAGGCGGCACTGTCACGCCCTCATTTTTCAACCAAATTGGTTGAAATTTTGGTCAAGTAATCTTCGCCAAAGCCCGGGGTTCGGTATTGCATTTCAGCTTGGTGGCTTAAAAATTAATTGATGACTTTGGTCATTAAAAATCGGAAAATTGAAAAAAAAATTAAAAATTTATAAAACGATCCAAATTTACGTTTATCTTATTCTCCATTATTTGCTGTTTCCAAAAACATATAAATATGTTATATTCGGATTAAAAACAAGCTCTGAAAATTAAATATATAAAAATTATTTTTTCGAAATCGTTTTAAAAACACTTTCATCTTATTCCTTGTCGGTTCCTGATTCCAAAAACATATAGATATGATATGTTTGGATTAAAAACACGCTCAGAAAGTTAAAACGAAGAGAGGTACAGAAAAGCGTGCTATCCTTCTCAGCGCAACGAATATCCCGCTCTTCTTGTCAATTCCACGGGCACTGCCTTTGCCACGGGCGGTGGAGTGACGATGCTACGAGTATACGGTCTTGCTGCGTTGCGTTGCGTTCAGTTTCATTCTGTGAGTTCGACAGCTACTTGACTAAATATTGTATTTTCGCCTTACGCGACTTGTTTTACTTTTCCCCGTACTTGAAATTCAAAAAGACCTTTACCAGATGTCTTCACGAAATAACTTTGTCAAGGAGATTACAGTGTACGAATCAAGACGCAGTCGGACAGAAAGCACACTTTTCATGTTTAAACCGTGAAAGATAAGCAGCATACAAACTTAGACAATAATCTTTAGTAGCATTAGCACCCTATTTGACTGTAATTCGTGTGCCTTACTTGGTACACTTTTCATTCTTAACTGTCCATATAAGCTTAAACATAGATTACAACTTGGGGAAAGCTTGGTGTAACTGTGTATTTACTCCACTCTAGGAGCTGGCCAAAGAGCTGAGTGACCAGTCCGGCTCACTGACCGCCAAGCTGTGCATGCATCGGTATCGTATGTCATTAAAAAAGTATCCATCCACTCCACTCTAGAAGCTGGCCAAAGAGCTGAGTGACCAGTCCGGCTCACTGACCGCCAAGCTGTGCATGCATCGGTATCGTATGTCATTAAAAAAAGTATCCATCCACTCCACTCTAGGAGCTGGCCAAAGAGCTGAGTGACCAGTCCGGCTCACTGACCGCCATCAAATGTGACGTGTCTAAGGAGGAAGAAGTGGCCGCCATGTTCCAGGCCATTCGCAAGGATCCGAACTTGGGCCGCATGGACGTGTGCATCAACAACGCTGGCTTGGCTCACAACGCCCCGCTCCTCAGCGGAGAAGCGTCACAATGGAAGAACATGTTTGAGGTGAGCATAGACATGTATGCGCATTCTGGTTAAAAGGCTGGGGACGCCAGGACAAGATCAATCTATCCTCTGTCGAGAGCAGAGTGCAAACCCTTTGACTTCGCCAAGCTATGCTTCAAATAGTTCAATTAAGGGACGAAGCTTCGTGAAGAGAGCTTCGTGAAGTCGACTTCGCCCAATTATGGACAGGCTTTAGCGCAGAGAAAAAACGGTGTTTTGAAATATGTCAGGATTTTCAAGCGGTGTGGCAGAATAAGTGCCGCTTTTTGCTGATGCAAGCTTTTCAAAGCGAGGCGAAGCAACTAGAACGCTCATGGGCGGCTTTAACCTGCCATCGCGAGTATCTCTGATGTGTCTGTTACACAATGAGCGCTTAATATGATACCATTAATTTTTCTCTCGAAAATATACTCATCGGAGTTCACGATTCGTTGCGGCAATGATCGCTGGCCCGCAATGATCACTGCCAACGTGTTGTGACCGAGGTTACGTGGGTTTGGCTTGAGGTCACGTGAGTTCAGGAAACATACGCGCTTAACGATCACTGCCAGTGAACGGCAAACTCTCGGTAGCGAATCCATGGCTCCGATGCATATTTTCAAACGAAAAGGCCCGTCGCGATATAACCCTTCGTGGTTGAAAACGACGTTAAACACCAAATAAAGAAAGAAAGAAACGAAAAGGGTATGATATCGAGCGCACAATGCATAAGATACGCAAGCCCTTGTCTTTGACACAAGTTGCTGAGCATCGTGGCTCCGATGTGTATATTTTCGAGGGTATGATATCGAGCGCACACTGCATAAGACACACAAGCCCTTGTTTCTGACACAAGTTATTGTTGCATATTTTCGAAAGAAAAGAGTATGATATCGAACGCGCACAACATAAAATATACAAGCCCTTGTCTCTGAGTGACACAAGTTGTTGTTGGTGGCCAGGTGAACGTGCTGGGACTGCTGATGTGCAGTAAGGAGGCCTTCCAGCTCATGCGGGACAGCGGCGTGGACGATGGTCACATCATCCTGGTCAACAGGTCAGTATGTGGACACCCCTACTCCTCTCCTACCATACCCCGTCTCCTCTTCGGGGCGGGGACGTAGCTCAGTCGGTAGCGCGCTGGCTTTGTAGCCAGTTGGTCGCTATCAGCGTGGGTTCGATCCCCACGTTCGGCGAGAGATTTATTTCTCGGAGTCAGCTTTGTGCGGACTCTCTTCGGTGTCCGAACACCCCCGTGTGCCCACATGCGCACGAAAAAGATCCCACGTTCACAGCGAAAGTCTCAGGGCTTGAAAAACACGAAGACACGCATGCATCATCTCTCGTCTCTGATTATCATGATCGTATTTCGATACTTTGACGATGCTGGTGTGTCGAAGAAGACAGCCACAGCGGGCTTGTTCGAATCACAGTATCACACCATATCCTCAGCGTATTACCAATACCTTGTCCCAATATAGACCAGTTGGTCTAAGAGGACGTTAAACCCTAATAGTCAGTCTCCTCTTCCGAAAATATACACACGTACTTACGCACGCACGTTTGCGCGCACGCACGAACGTACCGGGCATACACTAACACGCACAGTCAGTGACACCCATGCACGCACGCACGCACTTGCACAAACACACGCACACACAGACACGTACGCACGCACGCACACGCACACGCACACGCACACACATGTAAGGCGAACAATGAGAAGTAACATTTCGTGTTTTGAGTAGCAGGATGAACGAGATGTAAATGCAGTCAGAAGTTGATGCTGAGTCGCGTTATCACCTTACCTATCTGATATCCTCAAAATCTTTCCGAAATAAGTTAGTTTTACCATGAGCATTGCTCTGAAAAAATGGCAGCCGTTATATATTTAAATGTGTGTCTTCCAGCATGTCGGGCATTCGAACGGTGAAAAGCAAAGGAAGTCACTGCTACGTGGCAACCAAGTTCGCCGTCACAGCCATCAGAGAGGGAATCCGCAACGAGCTGAGAGAAATGAAATCCAAGATCAGAATATCCGTAAGACTTTTGTTTGCATATCTGTCAAACCATGGATTATAATTAAGATAATCAGTTGAAGGTTGTGGTTGTATTTCTACGCATCTCGTCCAGGATCTAAAACCAGGAATATCCGTAAGATTTTTGTTTGCATATCTGTCTCACCCAGGATCCAAATTCAGATTATTCGTTGAAGGTCGTGGTTGTATTTCTACGTATCTCGTCCAGGATCTAAAACCAGGAATATCGGTAAGACTTTCGGTTGTTGATACATGTAAGTAAGTCAATATTTATGACTGTTTTTTTTTTTTTTTTTTTTTTTTTGGTGGTTACTTTTTTGGGGGACCTCCGTTGCATGCAGGCTGCTTCAACCCATCTTTTTTGCCTCTTTCGTTCTTTCTTTCTCTTTTTTTTTTGGGGGGGGGGGGGGGGTAGGGTTCTTCATTGGTCTCTTTTTTTCAATGAAATATAAACTTTAACATCTATCATTCTAACTGTCTTAAAGGCATATGTACGCGCTCCCGTGTTTACAAAGTGTAGTTTGCCCATAATCGATGTCAAACGCACCATAAGACCATGTAATGACGATATGTCGCCATGCGCGGACCATATACATGCATTACAGCTTGTTTTAGAGTCTCAAAAACTTTGGATGTAAACAAAGACGCGGAGTTATTTCCCTTGCGTCAACGCTACCTCTGTTGGCAAATCTATAAATAGGACGATCCAGATCAAAATGAAAATTAACATATCTCAACATTGAAGGGGTCCTAGACCACAATATTTTGCAGGGAACTTAATTTAGCATGTCTCCAGCTGTTGGTAAAGCAATTAGCGTGTATAGTCATCGAGTACATATGGCTTTAATCTCAATTCTACATCAAACATACAACCAATGTTCATAGGTGTACCGTAACGGTATTTGCCAATGCACATTTTAGCGACTATTATCAAATAATTTATATATTTTACTGCCTGAAGGGAAATATTTTCACGTGGTGTGAAGCCCAGCAGGGCTGTTTCTGCATTCATTACTATGTAAACGTCAAATTTATTAATAACTCTACATACAACATCTGACCGGATGTTATGTATTTTATGGCAATCAAAAAAATAAATGTTCAATATAATCTATTACATTGGGAGAATAGGTACAGAAATTATTATTAACAATACCCATTTTAAATAATATGTTGGTTGGATAAATATTATGTACAAAATATTGATGACTTGTATATACATTAAAAAAGTCAATACTTATGACTTTCGGTTGTTTATACACATAGATACTAGATGATTACCCGCTTCGCAGGAGATAAACGCACAAAACGCTGGAGACCTTCTAAAAATAGTAACGTGCAGTGACCTTCTAAAAATAGTAACGTAGTAACGGGAATATGGATTGACGCCACACGGAGGAAGGGAGATAATCGCGGCTGAAAACACTGGAGAAAATAAGGAAGAGTTACTGGTAGTGGATCCCGACCAAAAACAAAAAAACCAAAAAATCGGTTCAGCGCGCACAGCGCTGCGCGCTGAGAGCACGTGTTGAAATATCTCATCGATGAGGTTGTGTCCGGGGTCTCTCTGAATAAGCCCACCAAATTTGAAGCAGATCCATCGAGAACTTTGGCCGTGCATCGCGCACAGACAGACAGACAGACAGACACACAGACACTAGTCGTATATATATATAGAAGTCAATATTTATCTCCGTAAGTATTAAGTTTTGATCTTAATTTTTGTAACGTTCGTTTTGTTTTGATTTGTATTGTTATGTTTTAGCCCTTGTTCTTGTGTTGGCAGCAAGTGTGCCCTGGGTATGTGGAAACGGAATTCGTGCAACGTCATCATAACGAGGAGCTTGCAAAGGCTGTGTACTCTTCAATGAAGGTAAGATTCATAACACCGTAACATTCATAACACCGTAACATTCATAACACCGTAACATTCATAACACCGTAACATTCATTCAAAAATTCCGTATGGGTCGTACACGACGGGGACCAGGTAGCTCTGTTGGTAGAGCACTGGACTTGTCACGGGTTCGACTGAATCCAGACCGGGACGGACACGTGTCAACTTAATTAGTGTGCAGGCTCAGAGACGGTATCCATGTCCCATCCCCGCGTCACCACAATAGCACGAAAAAAACCTTGGTCATTCAGCCAAATGAGTAGGTGGCTGATTACATCTAAACGAGCACACACCTTGGTAGCGGGACTCTTGTTGCTGCTAGCTTTCCATTTTCTTAGCAATGGGATAATAACGTAATGTAAATAAAAATAACAAGTCGCGTAAAGCGAAAATACAATATTTAGTCAAGTAGCTGTCGAACTCACAGAATGAAACTGAACGCAACGCAACGCAGCAAGACCGTATACTCGTAGCATCGTCACTCCACCGCCCGTGGCAAAGGCAGTGCCCGTGGAATTGACAAGAAGAGCGGGGTATTCGTTGCGCTGAGAAGGATAGCACGCTTTTCTGCACCTCTCTTCGTTTTAACTTTCTGAGCGTGTTTTTAATCCAAACATATTATATCTATATGTTTTTGGAATCAGGAACCAATAAGGAATAAGATGAAAGTGTTTTTAAATTGATTTCGAAAAAAAAAATTTGATAATAATTTTTATATATTTAATTTTCAGAGCTTGTTTTTAATCCGAATATAACATATTTATATGTTTTTGGAATCAGCAAATGATGGAGAATAAGATAAACGTAAATTTGGATCGTTTTATAAATTTTTATTTTTTTTTACAATTTTCCGATTTTTAATGACCAAAGTCATTAATTAATTTTTAAGCCACCAAGCTGAAATGCAATACCGAAGTCCGGGCTTCGTCGAAGATTACTTGATCAAAATTTCAACCAATTTGGTTGAAAAATGAGGGCGTGACAGTGCCGCCTCAACTTTCACGAAAAGCCGGATATGACGTCATCAAAGACATTTATCAAAAAAATGAAAAAAACGTTCGGGGATTTCATACCCAGGAACTCTCATGTCAAATTTCATAAAGATCGGTCCAGTAGTTTAGTCTGAATCGCTCTACACACACACACAGACACACAGACACACAGACACACAGACACACGCACATACACCACGACCCTCGTTTCGATTCCCCCTCGATGTTAAAATATTTAGTCAAAACTTGACTAAATATAAAAATGAAATCATCTGGATTGCGAAGCTCAAATTACGTCAGCATTATTTGTTTGTAATACCAAAGTAACCGCTTCAAACGTGCCCAGCAGGAAGGTCGGAAGTTGTTTGGGGATTGAATCAAGTTTCTAGTAAAAATTCCAAATAGTTGAGTTACAGATCTATACGTTTGTTAGCCTGGGAAAGGGTACAGAAACAGGTTGACAATTAAATGTGAGTGATTTATAAGCAAGAAGGTAAGCCTAGATATACAAGAACTTGATTGAAAGCTGTCGAGTCTTTCCAGTGAAAACTCCGTTCGGCTGACGATCTCCGATCTTGCCGTATTTTTCACGACAGGAGAACATCTGCTTGGACACACACACCAAATCAAAAGCCTGGATGCATTATGTGCAGAGTTATATTTCTTAATGAATTAATTTCTTCAAAGCCACTAGTATAGTGACAATATGCGAAATCCTTTCACAAAAGTGTCCCACTCACGCAGCACAGGAAGTAGCCATGGCACCCCCCGCGGGTTAGGGGGAAGAATTTACCCGATGCTCCCCAGCATGTCGTAAGAGGCGACTAACGGATTCTGTTTCTCCTTTTACCCTTGTTAAGTGTTTCTTGTATAGAATATAGTCAATTTTTGTAAAGATTTTAGTCAAGCAGTATGTAAGAAATGTTAAGTCCTTTGTACTGGAAACTTGCATTCTCCCAGTAAGGTAATATATTGTACTACGTTGCAAGCCCCTGGAGCAAATTTTTGATTAGTGCTTTTGTGAACAAGAAACAATTGACAAGTGGCTCTATCCCATCTCCCCCCTTTCCCCGTCGCGATATAACCTTCGTGGTTGAAAACGACGTTAAACACCAAATAAAGAAAGAAAGACAAGTGGCCATGGTGTTGATTGTGGTATATGTCCAAGTGGAGGGATGGTCTTGTGTCTTGTAACAAGACTAGGCAGATCACAGATAGTGAGAAGAACACTTTTCAAACCTTTAGTGATATACGATACCGATACATGCAAAGCCTGGCGGTGACCTTTCGAGTCATTTTTTTCTTCTTCTTCTTCTTCTTCTTTCTTCTTCTGCGTTCGTGGGCTGAAACTCCCACGTATACTCGTGTTTTTGCACGAGTGGAATTTTACATGTATGACCGTTTTTACCCGCCCATAAAGGCAGCCATACGCCGCTTTCGGAGGAAGCATGCTGGGTATTTTCGTGTTTCTATAACCCACCGAACTCTGACATGGATTACAGGATCTTTTCCGTGCGCACTTGGTCTTGTGCTTGCGTGTACACACGAAGGGGGATAAGCCACTAGCAGGTCTGCACATAAGTTGACCTGGGAGATCGGAAAAAATCTCCACACTTAACCCACCAGGCGGCCGCGGCCGGGATTCGAACTTTTTTTTTTTCTTCTCCTACTGATATGTTGAAGTCACCGAGACAAACGTTGTTCTCGAAATTCGTTGTCACTTATTCCGGAGACATGCAGAAGAATTGATCACATTTTTACGTGAACTTTTGTGGAGCTTTTGACGTCAGAGATTTTACTTTGAAAGCGAGGGTCAAACAGAGACGTCTTGATGTTTTTCTTTGAATCGATATCGTATGTCTTTAAACTGAAAACCAAGCACAGCTGTTTTGCTGTATGTTCAGTGTCTACAGCCAGAGGACATCCGTGACGCTATTCTCTACATCCTGGACGCTCCTCCGCATGTGGAGGTAAGCTTTGCTATGCATCTCATTTGTGTAGTGCAGCTCCTAATGTAATTACTGTGACAACACTCAACAGTCATGAACATATTCATTGTTGTTGGTGGTGGTGGTGGCCTTGATGAAGTTGTTGGTGGCGAAGGCGTGTGTGTGTGTGTGTGAGTGTGTGTGTGAGGTGTGTGAGGTGTGTGTGTGTGTGTGTGTGTGTGTGTGTGAGCTGTGTGTGTGAGCTGTGTGTGTGTGTGTGTGTGTTTGTGTGTGTGTGTTTGTGTGTGTGATGTGTGTGTGTGTGTGTGTGTGTGCGTGCGTGTGTGCGTGCGTGCGTGCGTGCGTACGTGCGAGAGTGAGTGAGTGAGTGAGTGAGTGAGTGAGTGAGTGAGTGAGTGAGTGCAATAAGTGCCGCTGAATGTTACAGCAACTACTTTTTTAGTTTGTGTGTGTGTGTGTCTACAGGTCAATGATGTTCACATGCGCGCGACCGAACAAGATTTCTGAGCGTGCTGCCAAATGAACAGCTCACTGTGAACGGAAACTTCTACAAATCATTTAAACAATTATCGAATTCTCTGTGTGAGAACGATGTTTGAACATATCGTGTGAAGTAAATTTCATGTGGATTCACATTCTGTTATTACGCCGACAACGGTTTTGACTGATGACAACCTTTAAACCTTTACTGAATTATGTGTGTGGTTTCTAGTTTGCCGGCACTCTGTCTTTTACTTAGCGCTTTTATGATTTTCAATGATGAAACAATTGTGAAAACTCATTTGATGTTACAGTTTAGATACACTCAAACGCAAGAACATCCTGCACACACATTGTAGTACACTGGAAACAAAATCACGACTGAAATGTTATATGTTTTGAATTTGTGATTCTTATATTCTTCTTCTTTATTCAGTGAGTATATGGAGTGAAGGTGTGTGAGTACTAAGTTGTGATTTGTAAATGATGTAATCTTAATGTACGAGACAAAAGACACATTTCTGTATGTACTACATTCAGATACTAATATTGCATTGAATTTATTTGAATTGAATATCAAAATGTGTTGACAAGACTCAAAGACTCAGACTCAAATTTTACTGTCCTTATAAAACAAGGAAAATTGCCATGCAGTGTCGGGCGGTTACAGACATAAAATACATCACATTTACTAAGAGTTAAGAATTGCACTAAACACCAACCACACTAAAACATATCACATTGACTAAGAATTGAGAATTAAAACACATATAAAATTCCTAAGAAAATATGTCTCCCCATGTTGCCTCTTCTTTCTTACTCTGCAAACTTTAAGAAGAAAACTGCTTATGAAGAAAAGACAAGTTATCCCTCTAGTCAAAAAACAAGAAAGGTAGGTTGTTGGAACTTTTGTTATTGACAAAACAATACTTTCACAAATATATCGACCCAACGGTCTTTTAAGTGCACAGACAAACATAAGTGCACAGACAAACAATTAATGGTCTTTTAAGTGCACAGACAAACATAAGTGCACAGACAAACAATTAATAATTAATTGTTTGTCTGTGCACTTAAAAGACCGTTGGGTCGATATATTTGTGAATGTATTGTTTTGTCAATAACAAACGTTCCAACAACCTACCTTTCTTGTTTTTTGATTCTGAATTTTGGAAGGTTGGCTGTCCCCTCTTTGTTTTTGGATTTATTTATTTAATTTATCCCTCTAGTCGTTTTTCTCCACGAAAGTGTATGAACCCCATGCACTCACCACACTACTGCATACTCCATTCCGCCCAAAATCTTAATTGTTATTGTTTCATTATGAACTAGATGATAACTAAGGCTATCGCACAATGGAAATAAAAGTACAAGGCCATATACTGTTATCATGTCGTGTGACTACGTGCCAGGATTGTCACAGTCAATTGCGGCAACTCACCAGTCGCTTAAAAGAGCATATCTACGACTCCATATAATCACCCCGTTTTCACACCCCCGGTATAGGGGTGTGTATAGGATTCGCTCGATGTGTTTGTTTGTTTGTTTGGGTGTGTGTTTGTGTTCGCATATAGATCTCAAGAATGAACGGACCGATCGTCACCAAACTTGGTGAACAGGTTCTATATATTCCTGAGACGGTCCTTACAAAAATTGGGACCAGTCAAACACACGGTTAGGAAGTTATTGGTGGATTAAGATTCTACAAGGACTTATAGCGGGACATATTAATGGTCAAAGGGAAATAACCTTCTCAGTTGGTGGCAGTGAGAATGGTTATTTCCCTTTGACCAACGGGGGTGTTTTTCCTACCTCGGAGGAATTTCTTGTATGGGCTGGTTTTATCTTAAAAAGAACGGCCAAGGGATATTTGCTGTGTTGTGATAAAGGACACAACTGCAATGTTAAGGGTAAGCTTTAACCAGTCGCTTTAAAGAGTATCTAAGAGGCCATGTCAAAACGTTTTCTGGCGCAGATATTTGATGTGCTGTAATTTAGTGACACAATTGCAGTAATAACTCGGAACATGCTTCGTAACCATGATTAAATTAGTGACACAATTGCAGTAATAACTCGGAACATGCTTCGTAACCATGATTAAATCAATGTAAATTGTGGCATTGTTTCTGTATGCGAACGCTTCTGAATTAACTCATCTTCAAAATATTTGTATTGCTGATGGTGACCCATACATCCAGCAAACAAAACCCATGAGAATTACGAACTCAGAAAATACGTGCAACTTTCACTGCTGTCAGGTGCGAACAAGACAGATGAAGAGAATACAAAGACATAGTCAATATTAAAAATGTGCAATCTGAAAAGATTTCACAACACACAGCGTTCAAAGCCGAACATCCGTCTCCAGGAGACCAAGCCTTGTTATAGTAGAAGGCCACAGAGCTAAATTTAGCGTTTCCAGCGCAAGAAACTAGAGCTACATCTGCCGCGCTCCAATGTTTAGTTTCAACCACAAATTCCCACCTTGCAACTAAAACCCCCCCCCCCCCCCCCCCCCCCCCGCGGGTTAAGGGGAAGAATTTACCCGATGCTCCCCAGCATGTCGTAAGAGGCGACTAACGGATTCTGTTTCTCCTTTTACCCTTGTTAAGTGTTTCTTGTATAGAATATAGTCAATGTTTGTAAAGATTTTAATCAAGCAGTATGCATTCTCCCAGTAAGGTAATATATTGTACTACGTTGCAAGCCCCTGGAGCAATTTTTTGATTAGTGCTTTTGTGAACAAGAAACAATTAACAAGTGGCACTATCCCATCCCCCCCCCCCCCCCCCCTTTCCCCGTCGCGATATTATAAGATGTTTGATGGGTTGTTGACAGACCAGCTTTTTTGTCGGTCCGAGGGGGAGCATATCGTCTTTTGTTTCATATTTATTGACCAAGGCCGAAGGCCGCGGTCAATAAATATGAAACAAAAGTCGATATGCCCCCCGAGGACCGACAAAAAAGCTGGTCTGGCAATAAACCATCAAACATCGTTTTTGTCATCATTTTGGTGGTTCAACATTAAGTGAAAAATCAACACAGGGAGCCATGGTTTGAAACGCGAGTTCTGTTATTATAATGCATGTTCGGGGCCCCAGCACGTTGTTCAATGCTGGCGTGCGAAAGCAACTTACTGTGTGTGATTTGAGTTTATAATGTTGAGACAAGTATGTCAGGTTTGAGGATGCGAAGTTCTGTAGGTTCCGACTACAGAGTGGTGTGTGAAAGCAACAGCAAGCGCCTTTGAGACGATAGTGCCCACATGTTGCATTCGAGCGATGGGATTGTCGTATTTCAAACGAGGTGATTTGCTTGCACAGTCAGCGTTGACCATCTCACAACAGATCTGTTATGTGGATTATCGTGCGACGTTCGAGTCGGGGGCAAGGAATCGCAGGAAGCAAAGATGAGTCTTTTTCCATTGTCACCTTTCTTTCCGGTTGTTGGTGCATATAATATTGTGCGGACAAAATGATGCGACGGCGAGTGTTTTTTGCCTCCAAGATTTTGTGGTGTGGGTATTGTTTTGCTCGTTTCATACCCACACCAAAACCTGAAACACACCCCACCCCACCCCCCCCTCCCTCACAATCAGTCCATGAACACAAACACTGACACACACAAATTAATGATCAAGTTACCCCCCCCCCCCCAACCCTTCACTTGCACACCTGCAACGCAGACGATCATATTATTGATTAAATATTCATATAGGTCAGTGTTGGGTTTTTTGTTCTTGTTTGTGTTATTGCAGAATCGGTTTTCTCTTATTGCTACACGTGTCTCTTCATTACATTTCACCATCGCCCTACCACCCTGCCCCTCTCGGTATTCCACCCCTCGGTTTTCAGTGGTAAATATTAGTAATCGAATATTGAAGCTACGTTGAGTCAAAGGTCACAGAAGATTTGCATCGTGCAGCACTGCACGAATTGGGTCAAAGGACACAAACGATTTGCGTCGTGCCGCGAAGGAAAGATAATCGCGATCTTGTTTCTCATTGCCTCTCTGTTTTTCATTAGACTTGTCATTCTGCTTGCTCGGCTTTGTCAGATGTCTTCATTTCTTGTTGCTATGTTCTTTGCTTTTTTATTATTATTTTTTTATTTGCGCGTAGTTTATCGATACAACTTACGTTCGTGTTTCTCCAAACAGAGATACACGCTCTCCATGACTTTGTGAGAAGATAAAACATATCGATAGGTTTCATTTGTTTGCGATAAAGCATAAATGTATGACCTTTGATGAGGTAGTTTTGTTTTTTGTTTACATTTGCCAGTTTGCCAGTTCGTATTTGGAACTTGGCGAAGCAGTGTCGTCTGTTTAGGTCTGGGGAAACGCCAATGAAAAGAGCCGAAGAATCCTCGAGCGTTTCTATTGGGTTTGCTTTTGATTATCCATGTAATAGGGCTTCCTGCAACTATGGTAACCGGGGATTTATTCCCCGGGGAACATGAGATTTATTTCCCAGGTGCTTGTGAATGAAAACTCGTGAAAATGATGACAATATAAGATGTTTGATGGGTTGTTGACAGACCAGCTTTTTTGTCGGTCCGAGGGGGAGCATATCGTCTTTTGTTTCATATTTATTGACCAAGGCCGAAGGCCGCGGTCAATAAATATGAAACAAAAGTCGATATGCCCCCCGAGGACCGACAAAAAAGCTGGTCTGGCAATAAACCATCAAACATCGTTTTTGTCATCATTTTGGTGGTTCAACATTAAGTGAAAAATCAACACAGGGAGCCATGGTTTGAAACGCGAGTTCTGTTATTATAATGCATGTTCGGGGCCCCAGCACGTTGTTCAATGCTGGCGTGCGAAAGCAACTTACTGTGTGTGATTTGAGTTTATAATGTTGAGACAAGTATGTCAGGTTTGAGGATGCGAAGTTCTGTAGGTTCCGACTACAGAGTGGTGTGTGAAAGCAACAGCAAGCGCCTTTGAGACGATAGTGCCCACATGTTGCATTCGAGCGATGGGATTGTCGTATTTCAAACGAGGTGATTTGCTTGCACAGTCAGCGTTGACCATCTCACAACAGATCTGTTATGTGGATTATCGTGCGACGTTCGAGTCGGGGGCAAGGAATCGCAGGAAGCAAAGATGAGTCTTTTTCCATTGTCACCTTTCTTTCCGGTTGTTGGTGCATATAATATTGTGCGGACAAAATGATGCGACGGCGAGTGTTTTTTGCCTCCAAGATTTTGTGGTGTGGGTATTGTTTTGCTCGTTTCATACCCACACCAAAACCTGAAACACACCCCACCCCACCCTCCCCCTCCCTCACAATCAGTCCATGAACACAAACACTGACACACACAAATTAATGATCAAGTTACCCCCCCCCCCCCAACCCTTCACTTGCACACCTGCAACGCAGACGATCATATTATTGATTAAATATTCATATAGGTCAGTGTTGGGTTTTTTGTTCTTGTTTGTGTTATTGCAGAATCGGTTTTCTCTTATTGCTACACGTGTCTCTTCATTACATTTCACCATCGCCCTACCACCCTGCCCCTCTCGGTATTCCACCCCTCGGTTTTCAGTGGTAAATATTAGTAATCGAATATTGAAGCTACGTTGAGTCAAAGGTCACAGAAGATTTGCATCGTGCAGCACTGCACGAATTGGGTCAAAGGACACAAACGATTTGCGTCGTGCCGCGAAGGAAAGATAATCGCGATCTTGTTTCTCATTGCCTCTCTGTTTTTCATTAGACTTGTCATTCTGCTTGCTCGGCTTTGTCAGATGTCTTCATTTCTTGTTGCTATGTTCTTTGCTTTTTTATTATTATTTTTTTATTTGCGCGTAGTTTATCGATACAACTTACGTTCGTGTTTCTCCAAACAGAGATACACGCTCTCCATGACTTTGTGAGAAGATAAAACATATCGATAGGTTTCATTTGTTTGCGATAAAGCATAAATGTATGACCTTTGATGAGGTAGTTTTGTTTTTTGTTTACATTTGCCAGTTTGCCAGTTCGTATTTGGAACTTGGCGAAGCAGTGTCGTCTGTTTAGGTCTGGGGAAACGCCAATGAAAAGAGCCGAAGAATCCTCGAGCGTTTCTATTGGGTTTGCTTTTGATTATCCATGTAATAGGGCTTCCTGCAACTATGGTAACCGGGGATTTATTCCCCGGGGAACATGAGATTTATTTCCCAGGTGCTTGTGAATGAAAACTCGTGAAAATGATGACAA
>NC_090246.1:14716784-14721784 GCF_037325665.1 Littorina saxatilis
AGAGGGAGAGAGAAACAGAGAGAGACAGAGAGAGAGACACACAGAGAGACAGAGAGAGACAGAAACAGAGAGAGAGAAACGGAGAGAGAGACAGAAACAGAGAGAGAGAAACGGAGAGAGAGAGAGAGAGAGGGAGAGAGAGAGAGAGAGAGAGAGAAACAGACACAGAGAGACAGAGAGAGAGAGAGAGCCACACAGAGAGACAGAGAGAGACAGAAACAGAGAGAGAGAAACGGAGAGAAAGAGAGGGAGAGAGACAGACAGACAGACAGAGACAGAGAGAGACAGAGAGAGACAGAGAGAGACAGAGAGAGACAGAGACACTGACGCAGTTTAATTGAATAGAGAGAAAGAGAGAGAGAGATGGAGAGAGAGGGAGAGAGAGGGAGAGAGAGAGAGAGAGAAAGAGAAACATAGAGAGACAGAGACACAGAGAGTAGTTTCGTAACGTTATAGAATGCATTCTATATTATAGAATGCATTCTATATTATAGAATGCATTCTATAGTATACAATGCATTATATATTATAGAATGCATTCTATATTATAGAATGCATTCTATATTATAGAATGCATTCTATAGTATACAATGCATTCTATATTATAGAATGCATTCTATATTATAGAATGCATTCTATATTATAGAATGCATTCTATAGTATACAATGCATTCTATATTATAGAATGCATTCTATATTATAGAATGCATTCTATATTATAGAATGCATTCTATAGTATACAATGCATTCTATAGTATACAATGCATTCTATATTATAGAATGCATTCTATATTATAGAATGCATTCTATATTATAGAATGCATTCTATAGTATACAATGCATTCTATATTATAATATAGAATGCATTGTATACTATAGAATGCATTGTATACTATAGAATGCATTCTATAATATAGAATGCATTCTATAATATAGAATGCATTCTATAGTAAATAATGGATTTTTTTTAATTAAATAATGAATTGTTTAGTAAATAAAAGATTTCTTTAATTACAACAATCACACTTTTTACTTTTGTATAAATAATGAATTATTTAGTTAAATAATGAATTATTTAGCTATATAATGAATTATTTAGTTAAATAATTCATTATTTAGATCAACAGGAAAAAACGTAATTTCTTTACAAACGGATTGCCATATATACCTGTATATCACGCAGGTTGATTTCAGTTCAGTGCAACCGCAACGCGTTGAGAGAAATGGAATGAAATCTAAAATAGTCCGTAAGACTTTAATTTGGATAACTAGAAAAATTGAGCAGGTAACACTGCAAGAACGCGTACCATATTGTATAAAATTTAAATCTTAGCTTAGTCTTGTCAGCTGTTAAAAAGTCACCACGTTTGCTTTTAAAGACAATTTAATGTCTGAAGCACAGTCATTTTACTCGATAAAACCCAGATCGGCCCAATCCCCTCTTTTCCACTTCTTAAATATTTTTTTCGTGTCTGATTTAATTTGATTTTTTGGGGATATTTTCTAACTTTTGTTCCTCTGTTTCCAGCAAGTGTGTCCTGGGTTTGTGGAAACGGAATTTGTGAAACGTCAGTTTAACGATGAGCACGCAAAAACTGTGTACTCTTCGATGAAGGTAAGCTGTATACAAACTTGACATTCCTTCATAATTTGTTGTATGGGTGGTACACGAATATTCTAAATAGTTTAAGATCTACGGATATATTTGTAAGACTGGGGAAGGGTGCAGCACTTGACCAGCCGGACAATTAAAGGCACAGTCCTTCCTGTGCAAGCGATACGCTCACCATCTCAGATCTGGCCAGGCTTTTTACATCAATCAATCAATCAATCAATCAATCAATATGAGGCTTATATCGCGCGTATTCCGTGGGTACAGTTCTAAGCGCAGGGATTTATTTTTATTTTTTATTTTTATTTTATGCAATTTATATCGCGCACATATTCAAGGCGCAGGGATTTATTTAGGACGTACACTTCTAAAGACACATGCACATGTATACCAAAATCCAACAACCTTGGAACTTTCTGAACAAATTGGATTTTTGAATGGATTCAAAATGTTTATTAACACAAGTGTCAGTTTGTGAGACTAATTCATAAAAAAATTGATTTTGGATATATGTGACCAAGTGGAGCCAGGAGGGAAGGTCTTATCCAATGTAAAAAGCTGGACAAATCTGAGATGGTGCTCCGAACGATTTTCACGGAAAGGGCTGACTGTTAAAAATACAGTTTTTTAATGAGACAGAGCGCTATCTTAAGTTTGAGAAACTGAGATCTGTGTCTTTTTTTTCTTTTCTTCTTTTTAAAGTTCAGTTATTTATAACTATAAGCAAGAAAGAAAACGGACAGGAATTTAATGAAACCGACAACCATCAAAAACATGGCTGTTTGTTCAGTGTCTACAAGCAGAGGACATTCGTGACGCTATTCTCTACATAATCGACACTCCTCCGCACGTGGAGGTAAGCCTTATTGTTATTCATCTTATTTGTGAAATGTAGCAGTTTTTTAATGTAACTGTTATCAACGTTTTGGTGGCGGTGTTTTGTTTTTGTTTTGGTAGTTGTGATAGTATATGATTATGTGAGTTTGTGTGTGTGTGGGGAGAGAGAGAGAGAGAGAGAGAGAGAGAGAGAGAGAGAGAGAGAGAGAGAGAGAGAGAGAGAGAGAGAGAGAGAGAGAGAGAGAGAGAGAGAGAGAGCATACAATATAAAGTACCACAAATATAGTTTTGAGTTACTTCTTTGGTTTGTTTGCAGGTCAACGATATTCACAAGCGTTCAACTGAACAGAGACTACTGAGGATGCTGAAAATGAAAAGAGGAAACTTGTTGTGCAAATCAGTTTAAGAATCATCGATTTTTGTGTGTGAGAATGACATGTGATATATTGTACGAAAGACATTTTGTGAGAATTCAAAATTGTTATGGTGGTGGTAACAGCCCAAGCAATATTTTAAAACGTTTTTGAAGTACGGTTGTTGGTTCTGCTGCGCTTGTTGTGTGTGATTTATGATTTTGAATTATGAAACAATTGTGAATACTCAATATAACAGTATAGACATACTCAAATACATACACACGCTTGTACACACATTGTGAGACACTGAACCATCACGACAGAAACGAGACTCACGTTTATTTTTATATTTTGGTATTAAAAGTTGTGTTATTTGAGCGAGGGCAAAAGTTGTCAATAAGCTTAACAGAACATGGATGGATCCATATTTGCCGGTAAATAGAAACATATTACACGATATAAGATAACGAGTGTCGAACAAACTATTGTACTACATAGCTCCAGGTAAAACAGAAACACATTACATGGACACCAATAAAGAGTGTCAGTGTACCGTCCTACTACATGTCGAATAAGGAAGCACTGAGTCTGAGGTGATACTGATCTTGTTTCTGCATTTAGTCAAATAATGATATTCACAGTGTGCTCAACTGAAACTCAGATCTCCTGCTGTGTGAAACTTTGCAATCAAAGATCGACAGGAAACAAGTTTTACACCTCCCGGTAATAACTGAAGTTTTGAAAAACGATAAAGGATTATGTTTCACAAGATGCAAAAATATCTAATTAGTTACATGTATTTGACATAAACGCAGTCTTCGCAACTCAACACGAAATAAAACAGAGGTGAAGTGAACGCAGGCATAATTATATTCCCAAATAATCTGAGATTTCGAAGAACACTTCTGCGCTGGGACGAAGCTGGCTGCATCTTTCAGTCTCATTGGGGATATTGTTTAGATCCGTTCTGGAAATGGTTTAGATCTAGATCTGACTAGTCTTCAAAACAGTCCATGCACAGCCCCTCCAAGGCGAAGCATCCGATGATTCACATCGTCTCCGAGTCACAGACACTAGATCTAAATAATATCACACTTCCCTTTCTCGACGAAGGGGTTATCGTTGGGCTTGGGAAATCCTCTGAGAAGGTAGTCGTGGTGTGCGTGTTCGTCCATGAACGCCATCATGTCCCTGGTTGTGGTGCTCACAGGAACTCGTGCCAGATTCTTCTCAGCTCTCAGCTGCTGCACCAGCTCGGTCTGCCGCTGAAGAACCTCCTGTAGTTTTCTTGCTCGCGGATCCGTCATCTTTGATTCAACGTTTTGACCAAAACGATTAAATCAAGTAAAACAGCGACGTGCTGTAGCAAGTCTGCTCAGGTTTGTGATGAACATGCAGTGATGAAAACCGTCTCTTTTAACGACTGATTCACTTGGCACAGTTAATATTGTTTCTTCTGTCAGCAGTTTGCAAATGGCGCCAGCGTGAAGTTAGGAAATCTCGTGCATAATGTAAGATCTCGTCATGCTTTGCAGTTGATCGAGACAACCAAAGGCAAGGCTTTTTGCAGAAAACAGACGAAATAATAAGAAAAACGACGAAACAAACCAAAACGCACAGAATCAAACGATCAAACAGAAAAGTATCAAGTGGTAAGGAGTATTTTTCGTGTGGAGGGGAGTACCGCGAGAATAGACGCTCAAACACTGATGTCAACGGATTCGGGATTTGCGTTGTGTATTATAAGATTTGGTAAGGAAGCTAACGTTTCTAAATTCCAAGCTTAGAATAGAGCGAGAGAGAGAGAGAGAGAGAGAGAGAGAGAGAGAGAGAGAGAGAGAGAGAGAGGGGGGGGGGGGGCTGGAGGAAAGGGACAACTTCGACAACTTGAATGCAGAGTCGGTGCATACATGCGTCTTATCATATGTCTCATCCCTATTTCTGATTATGTCGCACCAAACACCGAATAACCTCATATTCTCATCACCTCAAACTCTACTCCCCAACCCCACGTGCACCCCACCCCACTCACCCTCCCAAAAGACAAGAGGCAATAGAACACGGCACGAACAACAACAAACAAGTTCGCGTAAGGCGAAATTACTACGTTTAGTCAAGCTGTGGAACTCACTGAATGAAACTGAACGCACTGCATTTTTTCACAATGACCGTAGTCCGCCGCTTGTGCATAACGG
>NC_090246.1:14724284-14761784 GCF_037325665.1 Littorina saxatilis
TGGATGCCAGAATGATAAGGTTCTAGTAATCAAAGCTCCATGGTTCCGCCCCAAACCAATTTGAATTTTATCTTTTGCTCAGCGGCCCTGGCGCAAAATGCCGTGTAAATTGCCAGCGGTATCTCAGTGCGGGCTCAGAGTTATAAAATCAGTTGATCTTTGGTTGAGGTAAACAGGATCTAGGAAAACAGCTTGCCATCGAAGCCTAAACCCACTCAAGTTTAAGTATGTTTTCCTTGCCTCTCAAAATATCGTTTGAATTGTGTATTTGATAATACTGTAATATAACTTTTTAACTTGTGATTTTTGGCGAACTATGCCACGTAAATCTAAAGTTAGATAAATGAATACCTTACATTCTTTCTTAAAGGCACAGTAAGCCTCCCGTAAACCATCACAGATACTGTCAGGCATTTACACGCAGTCCAAACACCCTTCTATTTGAACGCTCACCAAACGTGAGAGAAGACTTGCCAACAGGCCAAAAAGAAACTAAGAGAGAGAGAGAGAGAGAGAGAGAGAGAGAGAGAGAGAGAGAGAGAGAGAGAGAGAGAGAGAGAGAGAGAGAGAGAGAGAGAGAGAGAGAGAGAAACCTTATTTTACAAGGATAAAGATTTAAGGCTTAGCGAGAGAGTTCTCGTGATTGTTTTAATTAAAAAACTCATTCATAAAAACTAGAGACTATGTTACTGATCAAAACGAATGATGAATCTGCTGTATCATTCGCATGTCGGAAAGCTCGGCCTACGCGCATCTCTCAAATATGACCTTCTCTTGTCTACTGGCTCGGAAGATTTATTCTACTCCCAAATAGCACTTTTTTGCACCTCTTATGACTCCTTCGTCCTCTAGAATCCCGTACCCATACCAAATACGAGCTGATTTGGTGAAATAAAGCACATTTGTGACCCTCCACCACGAAATGAGTCGCATGTCACCTCGCGCGGTTCTGCGCTAGGCTTAATATAAGTCCGGGGAGTGTCTGGTAACAGTGTGAGGGTCACCTTAGTCACAGGCTTATAACTCAAACAGTTTTTGCTCTTTTCTAAAACGGTTTTCACCACTGGATAGAGCATAAAAAACTCTTTAGGAAAATGTAAAAATATGAAAATCATGCAAAGGTGACATGCGACTCATCCCGTGGTGGAGGGTCACATTTCTACTTGCGAAACCCATCGAACAGCCATTTCCGGTGCTCGATCGCCGACATTTTCAGCTTTAAAGGCTATTTACGGGCAAATATCAACCGCTCCCTATGCATCGAGAAGCAAAGTTAGTCATCGCTGAATCAGTAGCTTACCTTAAATCCCGACATAAATCAAACAATACCTAGAAAACAGACAAAACTTGCCTTCAAACGTGTCAGGCGCGGCCTTCGGCTTCCGCTCGGCCTTAATCAGGTTATCCCCCGTGACCTAGGATGTTCCCGTTTGGTGAGCGTTCAAATGGAAGGGTGTTTGTACTGTGTGTAAAAGCCTGACAGTATCTGTGATGGTTTACGGGAGGCTTATTAGCTGTGCCTTTAAGCTTAAATAAGTGGTTCATAGGGCTACTAAAGGACACGAAGGTTTGAAGATAAGCTTACCTGTGCGTTCATGGAATAGCCTAATCAAACTTGTTGAAAAAAGCATTCAACAGCCGCCATAGCCTATAGTGGGTAAGACGTCGGCCTCCGATGCGGAAGGGTGAGTGATCGAATCCCAGGTTCGGCGGAAATTTATTTCAGAGTCAACTTTGTGTGCAGACTCTCTTCGGTGTCCGAACTCCCCCCCGTGTACACTACCTACACACACACACGCTAAAGATCCCACGAGTGACAAAAGGGTCTTTCCTGGCAAAAATTGCTTAGGCACAGTTAATAATTGTCTACCTATACCCGTGTGACTTGGAATAATAGGCCGTGAAAGGTAAATATGCGCCGAAATGGCTGCAATTACTGGCCGTATAAAATTTCATCTCACACGGCATCACTGCAGAGCGCCTAGAACTGTACCCACGGAATATGCGCGATATAAGCCTCATTGATTGATTGATTGAGTGATCGAATCCGGGGCACACCTGGTGGAATAAGGATGGTGGATTTTCCTAACTCTCAGGTCACCTTATGTGCAGACCTACCAGTGCCTTACTCTCCTTTTGTGTGTAGGCTACACTCAGGCACACGATCAAGTGCGCACGGAAAAGATCATGTAATCCACATCAGAGTTTGGTGGGTAATAGAAACAAGAAAATACCAAGCATGCATTCACCGAAATCGGTGAATGACTGCCTGAATGTTGGGGTTAAAACGGTCATACACGTAAAACACACTCGTGCGAAAACCACGAGTGTGTACGTGGGAGTTTCAGCCCATGAATGCAGAAGAAAAAGAAAAGAGCATTCCGTCCGTGCAGCCCTGTGTACCGAGACGTTTTTGTGGCTGACTTTGATGTTTGATGTGAGTGACAAGACCCATTACTGACGATGATGTGGTTAGAAAGTTCTCGCAGGTGGAGCAGTTTTCCTTGTCAAGGCAACAGTTCATAAACACATGCATCAACGGTGTGACTGACTTTGATTGCTGCGTTCAGTGACGTCAGTGATGTAATGTGACGTAAGAGTGTTTGGCGGCCTTGTTTTTAACTCACGTTTCTAAAAAACGTCATCCTTGAATTGGCAAACGTTGTACGTGTGTGTGTGTGTGTGTGTGTGTGTGTGTGTGTGTGTGTGTGTGTGTGTGTGTGTGTGTGTGTGTGTGTGTGTGTGTGTGCGTGTGTGTGTGTTGGTGTGTTTGTGAGTGTGTCTGTGAAAAGAAATCAAAATACGAGCTGCATTTACTTTTTTGAAGTCATACAGACAGGAAGTCAGACAGACACACAGACAGACAGATACACACACACACACGAACGCACACACACACACACACACACGCACGCACACACACACACGCACACACACACACACACATACATACACACACACACACACACACACCAGGTCAGTGCACACACACACTAACACACACACACACTAACACACATATACACGATTTTGTTCACCGTTCACTGGTCGTAAAAGTAATATTACACCACAAAGAACAGAAAAAACAAATCAGGCCTTACAATTTACCTAAACAACCTACACAAAGGACAGATGTTCGTCAATTCTTCCCTGCTTTGGCCATCCGTTTTTTCCACCACTCCAGAGCATCCTCCGCGCTCATCCGTTGAGAGGGATTGCACACGCAGAGTCTGGACACCATGCCGAGCAGCGCACTCTTCACGTCAGTTGCCTCCCCTGATACAGCTCTCTCCACCGGCACAGATGTCCTCAACACTGGACCACCTTCATGACACTCACAACGGCAGAAGCTGTCCACGATCTGAAAAGCTGATGAATGGCCAGAACCAAAATCCGAGGTGGAATGTTGAGGTAGATTCAAGTCTTCGACGTCGCTTTCTGAGGTGAAATATTGTGACGGATTCAGGTCGTCAATACCGCTTTCTGCTGAGGAGTTTTGTGGTGAACACAAGTCTTCGACGTCGCTTTCTGAGGTGAAATGTTGTGACGGATTCAGGTCGTCAATACCGCTTTCTGCTGGGGATTGTTGTGGTAAACACAAGTCTTCGACGTCGCTTTCTGATGTGGGATACTTTGATGCATTCAGGCCGTCAGTACCGCTTTCTGCTGTGGAATTTTGTGGTGAACTCAACTCCTCAGTGTCACTCTCTGAACGACAGCAACCATGACTGCTCTCGCTATCGCAGGAACTGGCTCGGTACCTCTTGCTCCGTGGAGGAACGGGTAGGAACTCCTTCACAGAGTGGTGAGAGTTGGATCTGAGGTCGCCAGTCTCATATTGTGGGTCAGGTTCTTCTTTGTGTTTACTTGAAGAGCTATGGTCATTCTCAGGGTCAGCCACAACGGGCTGTGAATGACTTTCAGAGCTGTGTCTACAAGCAGAACAGTTCAAACAGTCATGGCAAGGTTTAGCTGGAGTTGGATGCTTCCCAGTTATGAGAAATTGACAGAGCTTGCCGAGACTCCAGAGGTCTGCCTGCAGCGCGTCATAGGGCGTGTGTGTGAGCACCTCCGGGGCCAGGTAGGCCTCGCGGCCCAGGTAGTCATCACACAACAGGGGGCGGCCGGCAGAGTCCCTGCAGCGCACGGCCAGCCCGAAGTCCGCCAGACGCACACGGCGCGGGGACAGCAGCAGGACGTTGGCGGGGTGAAGGTCGCGGTGCGCCACGTGCAGACGGTGACAGTGGGTCAAGGCCGTGGTGATCTGCCTGGCGCAGCACGTGAGCACGCCGTCTGGGAGCGGCCAGTGAAGCGTGACGTACCTTTCCAGGTCCCCCAGGGGGGCCAGCTCCAGCACCAGACACGCCACGCCGTCACGCACCACCGCCTCCTCCAAGCCGATCACGCACGACCCGCGCATGCGCAGTCGCGTCAGGCAGCTGATTTCCGCCGCCACTTGGGGGTCGGCCATGACGGAGCGACGCGCCACGATTCGCTTGACCGCCACCACGCTGCCCGTGCGCACACTGCTGACCGCGAACACGTCACTGAAGCCGCCACAGTCCAGCTGGCCCAGCAGCTCGTAGCCGTGGGTCAGTAGAAAGTCCTCCCACAGCTTCGGGTCCTTGACATATTCCATGTGGAATGGCTTTTGGTGGAGACGGAGGAAGTTTTTGTTGGTCTGCAACAGCGAAAGGTGAAAGATGTGTTGCTCAAGGTTGTAAGCATCAACGATCAAGGGGCATCTGAGGACATGCTTTCCACTTTGCGCACGCGGGGTTAAGTTGATTGTCTTGGGCTATAGGTTGGTTGACTGGAGATCAGGTTTATTTGCTGTAGGCTACTGCAATAAAAAAATAAAAATAAAACCACCACAATTATTACATACAATTAGATTTAATCGTATTCAAAATCATTGCTACGTTTTGAGAGAGAGAGAGAGAGAGAGAGAGAGAGAGAGAGAGAGAGAGAGAGAGAGAGAGAGAGAGAGAGAGAGAGAGAGAGAGAGAGAGAGAGAGAGAAGGGGGGGGGGTTGGAAAGCAAATCCGTAGAAATCTACCGCGGAATAAAAAGCTGCACACGAGTACAAATTATTTAAAAACGATGAGAGAGAGCGAGGGAGCTTTTTTCAACCCCACACTCCTGTAACTGACTCCGGTAGGTTGGGCCAACTTCGCAGTTCTTTTAGGATTCTTTTTAAATCATTTCATGATCTTTTTACCACATCATTCTCCTGTGTATTTTCAGAAAATACCGAGAATAATGATTAAATGATAGCTACGCCTTCGCTATCTTTTGCCTAACTTAATAAACAGGTCCCAAGATGTTGCTAATACGCAATAATGAGTGGAAAATGAGGTTGATAAACCGACGCACGAGGAATTTCTTACCATTAAACACTGAAAACGGAGGCGTAAAAGTATTCAAACAGATACAATGTCAAAAATGTTGGCTGCGATGCCAATATTTCCTCGTGTTTTATGTTCAAACGGATATATTTGCGATAAGAAACGCGGCGCATTTAGGTGATCTATTCTTTTGCTAGTTTGTTTTCAAGACTGGGAAGGATAACAAACAGAAAATAAAGAGAAAGCTTTTTTCGCTTGGCAGTTTGTTCTCGGGACTCAGACAAAAATAGACAAAGATGCATAGGGGTTTTCAGCAATGATCCCAAGCCCGTGAACCCGTGAGTGTTTTCAATGGTTATTTTTGTGTTTGAATCGTTGCTGCCAAGAAAACAGTCAGTAATTCCGCGTGCCCAGGGAAAGTGGAACCTTTTTGTGTGTGTAGCATCCTGATTTTATTTATTTATTTATTTATTTATTTGGTGTTTAACGTCGTTTTCAACCACGAAGGTTATATCGCGACGAAGCATCCTGATTGATCACTTGTGATTGTACAAAGCCAATATTAGTTGCATGAGAAAAAGACAATTGTGAGTGAAAAACAAAGACATCACCATCCCACGTTTAAGATAGGGGTATGTTCGGCACAGTATCGAGCATTTGAACCCACTTTTGTCTCCATAACCACATATTCCACCTTGTCAGCTCCCCCCCCCTCCCACCCTCCTTCATCGTTTTGTCACGTATCAATTTTCATCACTTTTTACCATACATATATACACACACCCCTTTCTTCTTATAGGATCTTCACTTGCTCCACTTTCTAAATTCGGCCCCCTTCCCCTCCCCAATATCCCCCCCCCCCGTCCCCCCTCTGCGTTCCTTTGTCCTAAATAAATCCCTGCGCCTTGAATATTATGTGCGCGATATAAATTGCATTAAAAAGAAAATCCCTGCGCTTAGAACTGTACCCACGGAATACGCGCGATATAAGCCTCATATTGATCATTGATTGATTGATTGTCCCTGCAAATATCTCACGCAGTCTTCAACTAGACAGTTTATTTGTTGGTGTTCCTGTGTGCCTGTATCTCTGTCTACCTCCCTGTCTGTCTCGTCCGTCTGTCTGTTCTTTCTCACTCCACGCTCTCCTGCCGAATCTATCTCGGAGTCATTTACTGATTTTTCTTGGAGTGTGTGAATAATATTTCATATGTCTAAGTGCAAGGGTTGGCTCAGTTGATTTCTGTTTCATGATGTTGTTGTTATTGTAGGCATTGTGTCCGTGATGATAGTAACACCTTCGTGCATACGATATAGGCGTGTGAAATGTTTTTGTACTCGTATGAACTGATTAAGGAGACATGCTCTTCGCATTATCTGAAAATAAACACGTCATGAAAGACAAGGGTTTGTTGGAGAGTCGGGATTTTCCAAGCGGCATTTGCTGACTTCGAGTCATAAAACTGGTGAAGCTCTAAAACAGACGCACTTCTCATTTGTAGTTGTCAAAATAAAACAAAGATTAACAGCTACAAAACAATGACTATTTTGTTCCTAGTTGCTGTGCTCACTACCAAGCACATTAACACAAACCCCACACATCCCGCTCTCCTTCCACACTCCCGCATGGTTATACCATGGTAGCTAGTGCAAACGGTAATTTTTTTTATTTTCCTTGTAAGTTCTTTGTCATTCGTGTCTTTTGGTTCCTCCGATAGCGGCGTATGGCTGCCTAAATGGCGGGGTAAACACGGTCATACACGTAAAAATCCACTCGTGCAAAATCACGAGTGTACGTGGGAGTTTCAGCCCACGAACGCAGAAGAAGAAGAAGAAGAAGAAGTGTCTTTTGATTTGTTTTCATTTGCTTCTAGACCATGTGTTGTTAGTTTATACGATTTTGCTGAATACAAACTTGCGGAAGGTAACTTCTAAGATCGTAACTCGCAGAAATGGTCTTTGTAATCGTGAAAGGTGAACATTGTAAACCAAATCTGCTTGTGTATGTGCGTACCATTGTGGTAAGATTGCGTGCGGGCGTTCTCACGAGTCCGAACATTTCTTGACTGCGTAAGTCCAGACAACCTGCTTGAGACTAGTGAAGTGTATGGTATTGGTAAGTAAACAGATCAGCCGATATTGTTTTGAGACTTGTACACTAACGTGGACAATGCCTTCAGTCCAAAACATTTCAAATGCGGCTGCATAAAAATATGCTAATTCACCCTTTCGTTTCGACTACATAATGATCCTTGTTATGCAAACGTGATTAGTAAAAAAAAAAAAAAAAGAGTGCCCGGCCATGCCCAGTGCATTTGACTATATGGCGACACCCCTCCGAACTTATCTTTTCTACTCAAGATAGGTGGCAGGTGGCCCAAATATTGCAGTAAAAAGGGCGATAAACCTTGTAATGAAAAGTGCAAAGAGCATCAGTTTATTCCTCCACAAAGCTCTCACACCGATCACGCGTTTAAAACATCAACACGAGAAATGGGCAAATCTGCTTTCGATCTTTCACAAGCTGGAGTTTCTCAAACGTGTATCCGTCGAAGAACTAATTGGCCAAACATTCATTAGGAGGATCTGCCATGCTCGCTGTGAAAACCTAGAAGCTCGTTAGTGTAGGAACGGGGTTCCAGGACGGTAGCAGGGATGCCTGTGCTGTAGAAATGATTTAGTTGTGATGAATTGATTGTGTGAGGCCCGTTGACTGTCAGTGGATTTTTTCGAGTTTGTTTGTTTGTTTGTTTGCCGACCACGAAGGGCCATATCAGGGCGGTGCTGCTTGGACATATAACGTGCGCCACACACAAGACAGAAGTCGCAGCACAGGCTTCATGTCTCACCCAGTCACATTATTCTGACACCGGACCAACCAGTCCTAGCACTAACCCCATAATGCCAGACGCCAGGCGGAGCAGCCACTAGATTGCCAATTTTAAAGTCTTAGGTATGACCCGGCCGGGGTTCGAACCCACGACCTCCCGATCACTGGGCGGACGCCTTACCACCAGGCCAACCGTGCCGATCATTTTTTCGAGTCAGTTGCCGGGCAGTTGGTAAAAGCAATCCGCGGTCTACACTGATTTATTATTGCCATATTGTTTTACACTTTTTTTGTTGTTGCCATGGACGCAAATACTAGATTTTTGCAATAACGTTCAGATTTAAAACCCCACAGTTCTTCAGGGAAGAAGATTGTACAGGTGCTAGGTTTGGTGGGTTTATCGTTCTGAAAATAATGTCATGATGGAAAATATCAGGTTTTTTTCTTCCCGTTGAAGTTGAAGGTCAGGACATTCGGATGACGATGTTAGAGTCATTCCTGTTTTACTGTTGCAACAATTGTTCGCACTTTTCATTTGAATAATAGACAATGTTCGGAAATAACTCCGTTAAGTTTTAATGGGTTGTGGAAGAGAGATTTGCTTTACCTTCTTTTCCCCTGCTTCATTATTTTAATATTGTTTCAGTTACAATTAATTATAGCAATTACTACGATGACAAACAGCAAGAACAAAAAGCGATCTTGCAACAAAAAAAGAAGAAAAAAACAACGACAACAACACACACACGCACAAACACCAACTGCATAATCACACGGGGGCAAAAAGGAAATAAAGGAAGATAACCGGACAGATAGAAAGACACAAAGTAGGACCATCAGGCAGAGAGAGAACAAATCTTAGTCTAAATACAGGAAAAAAGGGAAAGAAACAAAGTGGGACCATCAGGCAGAGAGAGAACAAATCTTAGTCTAAATACAGGAAAAAAGGGAAAGAAACAAAGTGGGACCATCAGGCAGAGAGAGAACAAATCTTAGTCTAAATACAGGAAAAAAGGGAAAGAAACAAAGTGGGACCATCAGGCAGAGAGAGAACAAATCTTAGTCTAAATACAGGAAAAAAGGGAAAGAAACAAAGTGGGACCATCAGACAGAGAGAGAACAAATCTTAGTCTAAATACAGGAAAAAAGGGAAAGAAACAAAGTGGGACCATCAGGCAGAGAGAGAACAAATCATAGTCTAAATACAGGAAAAAAGGGAAAGACAAAAAGAAAGAAACAGGCAGAAAGAAAAACAATCTTCACAGCCTCTTGCAGACTGACACACACACACATGAGAAAACGTTTAGAGAGCAAAAAGCGCAGGTGCAAAATTACAATATGCAAAAAGCCGGGCTGGTATGGGAACAATTAAAGCCATGTTGGAGCATACAAAATGTTTATGTGTTCTTCATTCTCTGCAAAAAACCCAAAAAACACCACCACGCAAACAATACTACAAAATATCAGTTTTCTCCTTGTTTGTGCATTTTTTTCATGAGCACTTTTCAGACTTCGTCTCATCAGCAAATGTTGCGTTTTGTTCTATTTTTGAACACAGACTTTTTCAGCCTTACACAGTTATCTCTCAAAACAAAATGATTCACGACATTGCGAATTTGTAAGTGTTGTTGAAGAGTGTTGTTATTCTGATGTGTAGTGTATTAATTGTATGACTGATTTTTTTTTTTAATGAAGTATCTCCTCTTGATTCTTGGTTTTCTAAATCTGTGTATTTGTTTATTTGCCTGCAAATCTGACAAGGTCTCTATCGCAATACGGCATTGCAACAAACACACCTTTTTGCTCGCATGCAAATGTTTGTATGTCTGTTGGTGTGCGTGAATATTCTCAGCTGCAATGAGCTTCGGTTCAGCGTGTTCTCCGTAGTTCGCTGTTACAAGGAACTTCTAATTCAGAATGGTCGTGAGTTGTTGCAATGAACATATTTTTTCAGTATGGTCGTGTGTATTTACAGTGAACATAGGTGTGTTGTTGCAATGAACATATTCAATATGGCCTTGTGTTGTTACAATGAACATCTTATTCAATATGGCCTTGTGTTGTTGCAATGGACATCTTATTCAATATGGCCTTGTGTTGTTACAATGAACATCTTATTCAATATGGCCGTGTGTTGTTGCAATGAACATCTTATTCAATATGGCCTTGTGTTGTTACAATGAACATCTTATTCAATATGGCCTTGTGTTGTTACAATGAACATCTTATTCTATATGGCCGTGTGTTGTTACAATGAACATCTTATTCAATATGGCCTTGTGTTGTTACAATGAACATCTTATTCAATATGGCCATGTGTTGTTACAATGAACATCTTATTCAATATGGCCGTGTGTTGTTACAATGAACATCTTATTCAATATGGCCTTGTGTTGTTACAATGAACATCTTATTCAATATGGCCAAGTGTTGTAACAATGAACATCTTATTCAATATGGCCTTGCGTTGTTGCAATGAACATCTTATTCAATATGGCCGTGTGTTGTTACAATAAACATATAATTCAGTATGGTCGCGTGTTGTTGCAATGAACATCTTATTCAATATGGCCTTGTGTTGTTACAATGAACATCTTATTCAATATGGCCATGTGTTGTTACAATGAGCATCTTATTCAATATGGCCTTGTGTTGTTGCAATAAACATATAATTCAGTATGGTCGCGTGTTGTTGCAATGAACATCTTATTCAATATGGCCTTGCGTTGTTACAATGAACATCTTATTCAATATGGCCGTGTGTTTTTGCAATGAACATAAAATTCAGTATGGCCGTGTGTTGTGACAATAAACATATAATTCAATGAGGCCGTGTGATTTTGCAATGAATATCCAATTCAGCATGTCCAATCTCGGCTGCATTGTTCACCAGGACCGTAGTTTACAGTTGCAGTGAACTACGACCTATTAGGCAGGTCCGTCTACATATTTGTTTCGTCAACAGAGCCGTCCGTCTGTGTATTGCATTGAACTTATAACTCTGCAAAATCTTTACAAAGACAACTTAGAGATTTGTCAACCTCTCTACAAGGAATAGATCTGCTATTGTTTCAGGTTTCAGAGTTTGTTTGTTTTTATCCAGTTGAAAACTATATCTATCTTTGTGTACATGATTTACAACAACAGCAACAACAACAACAACAACAACACCAACAACAACAACAACAACAACAACAACAACAACAACAACAACAACAACAACAACAGTGATTAACAATTTCGTTCGGCCATTCACAAAAGACTTCAAATTAATGTACATACCACCACCACCACCACCACCACTACAACAACAACAACAACAACAACAACAACAACAACAACAACAACAACAACAACAACAACAACAACAACAACAACAACAACAACAACAGTTCAGCCGTTCATAAAAGTCTACACATTCTTGTACATACCCGAAAAGACTGTACATTATCCCTTGGCCATCACAGTGTCCTCTACCAGGCCTTCTATTAGCTTTTGCAGGTTGCAAGCTCAAGCCTGACTTTTAAAGCCTCGTTGCACATCTACCTAACCCCACCCCGCTCTCCGCCACCCCCCATTTTTACCTTTCCACCCAGTAATCTCCCTTCCTCTCCTCCCCTTCCGCAATTACCTCCCTTAGATTGGATACTGCGAACAGACACAAGCCATACATTAGACGGCGAAGGAAAAGCAAGCAGGCCCTACTAGTTTTCCGGTGTAACACGACATTTTTACTCCACGAAAAATGTACTCCGGAGTAAAAATTTCGTACGAAATTCTTACTCCGAGTAAATTTTTCGTACGAGAAAAGAACTGCCCAAGGCACGAAAAAATTACTCCCTCCACGAAATGTTTACTCCCCATTTTTTTACTTTAAGTAAAAAATCTCGTACGCGAAAATGGGATGCGGGCGAAGGGATAATGCCAAAATTGGCATTTCGCGCGAACGAATGTCGCGCTAGCCTCCCTCCACCCCTTCCACCACCAAGACTAACAGGGGACAAGGGAGTCAAAATTACGTACACCTGGCATGGGAAGTTAAATTGCTCGTGTTAGGGTGAAGTAATTTATTCGTTTTTTATTCGTCAGGGGAGTAACATTTGTGTACGAAATGTTAACTCGGAACTCACCTGTCGTGGGGAGTAATTTTCTCGTGTAATGGGGGAGTGCTTTTTTCGTAAAGGGAGTAACATTTTCGTACGAAATTTTTACTCCGGAGTAAAAATCTCGTGGGAGTAATTTTCTCGTGTTACACCGGAACTCCCTTGCTGCACGCTAGCTCGCAGAGTGTAATAACATTAAAAGATTAGACAGGCAGCCTCGTGGGGGGTGAGAAACGCACCCCGGGTCAGTGAAGATGAGCGAAGTGTTGTTACGCCATCTGAGTCAGCCTGACAGTGTAATGGAGGCGATGTCATCTAGGAGTGCTTTTTTCTCCCCTCTCTTTCTTTCCTTAAGTCTTTCTTTCAATGTTTGCATTTCTTTCATTTCTTTTTCTCTCTCTCATTGTGTGTGGTTCATTCATTCATTCACACATGTATTTATCATTTCTTCCTCGGAGTTTGTTTTTAACTTCTGTCCTTCTTTGGTTCTTCCGCTGATTCTTTCCTTTCTTTCTTGATTTCTTTCATGGAATAACTGGATAGTATACCATTTCTCCTTTTTTTTCTCCATTTTTGTTCCTTTCCATTTGTATTTGTTTCATGTTTTTCCCCCCTAACGTTTTTTTCTTTCTGGTTCTCTTCTCTTTTTTTTCTCTGTCTCTCTTTCAGAATTCTTCTGTCGTTCCATTGTTTCTTTCTTTTTTTCTTCAATTCCGTGGCTTCTCCTTTGATTTCATTCATTCTCACCTCTATGTTCCACACCGTATACCGTGGTTGCACCACTTTAAATCATACCATCTGACCCGGATGTCAAGAAATGACCATAGATCACATTAGAATCGCGTGTAGCCTTTCTCATGTGCTTGAATTTCCCTAGTAACTGCGGAAAGTCAAAATGTGCATATAATGCGCTTGAAATGTGTAAATACTTGAAGGCTGACGTTCACAAACACATTGAAGCAATGAAACAAATCGATGATATGATGCTATGACACCTTGGGCCAAAGTACAAACGGCAGTTTTGTGATGATATGTCATTAGTGAGGAATTACCGGTGATTTTGTGCAGAAACTTACGTCGCGTGTCACCCTTCGGACAGACAAATACGGGTGCAACCGCTTCGGACAGACTTGCCTAGTGCAACCACGGTATACGGTGTGTGTTCTGTCCTTTTTACACCCCCGGTATAGGGGTGTGTATAGGTTTCGCTCGATGTGTTTGTTTGTTTGTTTGTTTGTGTGTTTGTGTTCGCATATAGATCTCAAGAATGAACGGACCGATCGTCACCAAACTTGGTGAACAGGTTCTATACATTCCTGAGACGGTCCGTACAAAAATTGGGACCAGTCAAACACACGGTTAGGGAGTTATTGGTGGATTAAAATTATACAAGGACTTATAGAGGAACATCTTAATGGTCAAAGGGAAATAACCATTCTCACTCAGTCACTGCCACCAACTGAGAAGGTTATTTCCCTTAGACGGGGGTGTTTTTCCTACCTCGTAGGAATTTCTTGTTGTATTCAGTTCCTCCCCCCCCCCTCCCCGATTTGTACTTTCTCCCTACAGTGTTGTCTCCCGTTTGTTTTCTTTTTTCCCGTGTCCTCAAAACGGTTCACGCTAAATTGACAGACAAGGGCCGCCTGTGACTGTTGTTAAACGACAGCAACGTGTAGCAGCCACACCTGGCTAGGAGTGTTACTTTGTCCGTATGACAGTAGCATGTCGCGATCATGTCTAGATCTTGTGCGGGTTGTCACTTTGAACTGCCGGCAAATTAAACAGGTATACAAATTAGTGAGTCTTCTCACACGTCTTTGAACTAACAAACAAACGAACAATTAAAAATAAAAATAAAGGACGGAACATTGTGTAAATCTTCTCACCCAAACCAACCAACCAACCAACCAAACTAACCAAACCAACCAACCAACCAACTTGCAACCAACCAACCAACCGACCAACCAACCAACCAACTAACCAAACCAACCAATTGCAACCAACCAACCAACCAACCAACCAACCAACCAACCAAACCAACCAACAAACCAATTGCAACCAACCAACAAACAATACAATGCTCTTATGCTAGTAATTGCCAGGATGAATTCAGCAGCAGCGTGTTCACAGGATAATACTCGTTAAATATCTAATTTTTTTCACAGAATATAAAATTGAGATGAAAAAAACCCATGCTCTGTGCTCTGTGTTAGAGAATTCGCCCCAAGGTTTTTAGACGATTGTACTTTAAAGATTCCAGATTTGTTTGTCTAGATTTTCCTTTCTTCCAGTGTTGGATGTTTGTTTGATTGACCCTTTGACTGCCACAATACGTATCTGATACGTTCTTTGCTGCAGACAAAAAAAACAATTACCTGACAAGGGTTATTGCCCTTTGAATTTACAGCCGGATGATTGCCTCCCCTGGAGACCAGTTTCTCACTTTTGGTGTAGTTGTCATACTTTGCAGGTTATGATTTTTTTATATTGAATTTTTTAAGCTAGATTCTTCCAGCAGTGAGGAGGTTGGTGATCCAAGTAACCTAAGTTTAGGGTGGCATCAGCGTGACCGACGTCAGTTTCAAACAGTTAGACTGAGGTCAGTGAACTATTTACTCGGGTAAATATACTGCAAGCCTCGGGGGGGAAAACAGCGCTATGCATACAAACCGTACATGTCTGTCAGTTCCGAGCTTCACTCTAACGGATGTGAATTTGCGGCTCTGGCATTTTCTTTCTCGTTCTTCTCCGTAGTTCCTCGTACTTTGGCCTTGACGGTACTTTGTTTGTGGTGCTTCTTGCTTCAAGGCTGGGTGGATTGGGGGGAGGGGGAGGGGCCGGTGGGGGCATGGTGGTGATGATGGGGAGCGTACCTGCTAATATACTTGCCTACAGTCTCTAACCCCATCCAAACCCAGCCCTTTCTTTTTTTTGGAATAGATTTATAATGTTATGTCACACATATGTGCCAACGCGCATTTTGTGTTTTGAATAGGAGCAAATCTCTGTCTTCCTCTGTCTTTATTTTACCTGACTCCGATCTTAGTCTCTGAACAACTAGAATAATTTGGCCATTGTTGTCTTCAACTCATCGTCTTCAAGTTAATTCTACCTTGTACTGTCCCTTCCCTTGCAGGTTAGATTGTTATCTATATATCTATCTAAGCTCAGCCTCCTCACCGTCTTCTTTCGTATTTTCCCAAATACAGTGGAACCCCCCTCTCAGAGGGCCCCAAAGGGTTTAAAATCGTGATCGTGATTGGCGTTTTTTGACCTTTCTGTGAACGTGATTGCCCAAATTTCCATTTCTGTGATCGTGATGGGACTTTGCCCGTGATCCGTGATGACAAAAAAATCAAGTCTCGTGATCGTGATCGTCATTTGTTTTCGTGATCGTGATGGGCATTATTGCAAAGCATTTTATTTTCAACGTACATTTTTCACAGCTGTATCACTCTTTGATCCTCTATTCGTCAAGGTGTTTGTGATCGTGAAAACAAAAATCAAGGTAACTGTGATCGTGAAAGCTAAAATTTCCCTTCCCGTGATCGTGATGATACCCCCCCTTTGGGGCCCTCCTCTCAAGACCTGACAAATCTGGAGGAAACTCAAGTCTTAAAAGGGAGGTAGTTTTGAAGGTACATTTTGCAGACGTTATTTACACAATGTTTTGAAATGGAGGTACATTTTGCAGACGTTATTTACACAATGTTTTGAAAAGTGGGGTCTTAAAAGGGGGTTGTTTTTGAAAACGGTGTTGAGGGATTGGCGAGGTGTCCTTAAAGGCTGACATAGTCCTATTTAATTAGTTTAATTACTTCCAGGGCTTTTTCCATCGTTGCGGGGATGTATAAATTAAGCTTCCTGCAAAGTTTTAGGTTTGAAGTCCTTACCAATTACGAGAAATAATTAATTCTTTATTGCATTGTTTCGCAACAGTTCTCCAGGACTTGGGCTATTTTTAGACCGTTGACGTCACTTTGTGACGTTTCGTAAACCAAAGATGGCGTTTGAGACTGTTCTGTTTACATTCGACACTGTCAACACCACTTTACAATACTGAAATAATTTTTTCTGTGTTCGAAAGCTACAGCCAATCGTTATTATATCCCCTTAGGTACAGTTTTATAACATTATTGGCACATGTAAACAATATGAATTAATTAATGAACGTTACGAATATGGCAGCCTTTAACCTTCGCCAGTCCGGGATATCGACTACACACGGAAGACATCGTGGGGCCGTGCGTACCCATGCTTCTAAAGATGCAGACTTTTCCTTCTTTGAGAAACATGGGTCTGCACGGCCCCACGATGTTTGTAATCTAAATTTGACCTTTGTTTTTTTCGATTACTTCTCGCTGAAATTTTAGGACATAGGAACCTTGAAGGTGCCTGAGGCATTCTTAAAAGCTCATTAAAAAAAATTCCAACTAGTTTAAGAGATATTTGCAATTAAACACCCTTCTGGGTCCACACCGACCCACGTCCACCGGCGAAGGTTAAACCAGGGGTGGAGGGAGGGGGGGAGTGGGGGGGGGGGGGTGTCCTTAAAATGGGGTTCTTATGTACACCAAACGTTAGTGTTGCAGAGACCGCCATCTTTCAATGTGCATTCATGTTGCTTTTGTTTCTTCCCAGGCAGCGCTGTGCATTCTAACTCTAAGTACCAATTTTCGCTGCAACAACTGAAAGGAAAAGCTTGTCCTTATTTTTCCTTGCGTACTGTTCGCTTACAGGCATCCTCAATCCTACTCAGTGCGTACAGTGGAACCCCCTTTTAAGACACTCCCTGCCCCCGAGTTGACCCCCCCCCCCTTTAAGATGTTGTTTTCTTAGTCTTTTTAAATGTACCCCCCTTTTAAGATGACCTGCTGTTCAAGACCCGATCTCAAACCTTTGGAGGTCTTAACAAGCAGGTTTTTCTCCGTAACAAGCTTTTACCTACTGTTTCCATCCTCGCCTGGCCGCTCCTCGCAAGGTTTTCTCGTTTTCTGTATTGGACCCCCCTCTCCCCTCCAGCTCTATCTTTCCCACTTTGATACGTATCTCCATGTGGCCCCTGGTTTCTTCCTCATTGTCATGATCAGTTTCCACTCCAAAATCTCTGCTGCAAAGCGCAGGTGAGTCTGTCTTCTCGTGCTGCGATCTAGTCTAAATTTTCTTTTTTTCAGTCATATAAAACAAATTCGCCCAATCATTGTGGCTGCAGTATATATAGAAGTCACAAAAGCCTATTCTAATCCTAGCATATAACCACGTCATGTCCCAAGTAGACACTAGTTCTGGGGGCAGAAAAAACCAAGCTAGCATAGCAGCATAGCTATTCTAATGTGGAAAACAATGAGTTTAAAGTGGCAAATTGTTGTCATCACATTTTGTTGTCGCCACCTCCACCATGATACTGAAAATAGGTATGACTTGAAGGCGATATACAATTGAAGACGTCTGCCGTGCGCAATAGACGATGTTCGGAAATAACTCTGTCGGGTTTGTATTGGTTGTGAAAAAGTAAATACTCAGTCGTACTTTTATCTAAGCAAACTTTCCTCCGTTTCATTATAAGCCAGTCACTAGCGAGGGGTGTGTCGGCTGAAACACGTGGGGACAAGGAAAGGAGCACGTGGGGAAAGCTTGCCTCAACAAACGCAAGAGTAGGTCCCTCTTTATAAGAACCCATTGAAACCCGACAGAGTTATTTCCCTCTTTATAAGAACCCATTGAAACCCGACAGAGTTATTTCCCTCTTTATAAGAACCCATTCAAACCCGACAGAGTTATTTCCCTCTTTATAAGAACCCAATTCAAACCCGACAGAGTTATTTCCCTCTTTATAAGAACCCATTCAAACCCGACAGTTATTTCCCTCTTTATAAGAACCCATTCGAACCCGACAGAGTTATTTCCCTCTTTATAAGAACCCATTCAAACCCGACAGAGTTATTTCCCTCATTATAAGAACCCATTCGAACCCGACTGAGTTATTTCCCTCTTTATAAGAACCCATTAAAACCCGACAGAGTTATTTCCTTCTTTAAAAGAACCCATTCAAACCCGACAGAGTTATTTCCCTCTTTATAAGAACCCATTCAAACCCGACAGAGTTATTTCCCTCTTTATAAGAACCCATTCAAACCCGACAGAGTTATTTCCCTCTTAATAAGAACCCATTCAAATCCGACAGTTATTTCCGGAGTTCGTCTATTCTCTTCAACAATCAAGACGTTGTCTCGACGCTTTTAAACTGGTGTTAATAAGTAACAAGTCGCGTAAGGCGAAATTACTACATTTAGTCAAGCTGTGGAACTCACAGAATGAAACTGAACGTAGTCCGCCGCTAGTGCAAAAGGCAGTGAAAGTGACGAGCCTGTTTGGCGCGGTAGCGGTTGCGCTGTGCTTCATAGCACGCTTTACTGTACCTCTTTTCGTTTTAACTTTCTGAGCGTGTTTTTAATCGAAACATATCATATCTATATGTTTTTGGAATCAGGAACCGACAAGAAATAAGATGAAATAGTTTTTAAAACGATTTCGGAAAATTAATTTTAATCATAATTTTTATATTTTTAATTTTCAGAGCTTGTTTTTAATCCGAATATAACATATTTATATGTTTTTGGAATCAGAACATGATGAAGAATAAAATAAAAGTAATTTTGGATCGTTTTATAAAAATAATTTTAATTACAATTTTCAGATTTTTAATGACCAAAGTCATTAATTAATTTGTTAGCCTCCATGCTGAAATGCAATACCAAACCCCGGCCTTCGTCGAAGATTGCTTGGCAAAAATTTCAATCAATTTGATTGAAAATTGAGGGTGTGACAGTGCCGCCTCAACTTTTACAAAAAGCCGGATATGACGTCATAAAAGACATTTATCGAAAAAATGAGAAAAAAAAACGTCCGGGGATATCATACCCAGGAACTCTCATGTAAAATTTCATAAAGATCGGTCCAGTAGTTTAGTCTGAATCGCTCTACACACACACGCACAGACACACATACACACACATACACCACGACCCTCGTCTCGATTCCCCCTCTATGTTAAAACATTGAGTCAAAACTTGAATTGACTAAATGTAAAAATGATATAGACAGTTAGTTGTAGGGTTCTTTTCTTTTTCCCCCCGAAATGTTACGTATGAAGGAAATTAGCCATAACCCGAGAATGATTATTTTGGAGATTTGAGATCCATATTGTAAAATTTATTTATTTTTAAATTTGTCAAGTGAATGAGTTTATATGTATGTATTGGTGGAACAGCCTGCATTTCTTTCTTTATTTCTTGTTTTTGTATTTTTGTTTTGTTTTCATGTACCCCCATGGGGTTTCTTGAAATAAAATATTTTCCTTGCTACTTTGGCTCAGTCCACATACCGAAAGACACAAATATTCTCACCAGAGGATTTCACGTGCACACTGCATGGGGCTGCTGTACCAGGACAGTGTCAAGCTTAGATCTATAGAAAATAAGGGGAAAACAAGAATGATTAGCCCATAAAACGTTTAATTTTTGACACACACACAAAAAACCATTCACAAGTACATCGACCCAATTATCTTGATTGTGGACGGACAAAACAACAATTAACACGAGATGAACGAAACTTATCTAATAAGATATTTCGTCCGATCAAAGAAAGGGTTTCTATGTATAACTTGTCAAAGCAGCCAGAACCCACAGTTAAAGGTCTTTCACCCCTCCCCCCCCCTCCCCCCCCCCCACACCCCGTCCGGCCCCCAGGCACATTGATCCATAATGGTCATGAAGCGACCAGTTCTTCCAATACACCCACTCGACTACGACACTTTCCGGTTACCTACCCTTTGCCACTGGGTTTCTTCTTTTCTGTGTTCGCAGGCTAGAAGGTCAACCCATTTTGGGTGATGAACGAGGCCGTCTTCTCCAGCCCGTGGTAGCCACTAAACGGAAGTGTTCCACTAGTGTTTACCATGTGTGCAACTTTTGCTGGTAGAATGATGCACTATGTCACACTCTGTTCAAAACTGGTTGCAGAGAGTGTGTTCCAAAGTGGAACACTTCACTTTAGAGTGTAGTCATCAGCATCATCAAGACCATCCTCCAGGGCACGGTGCGCGGGAAGAGGATACAGGGAAGACAGAAGCAAAGGGGATGGACAGACAACATCGCAGAATGGACTGGGAAAAGCTTCGCGACAATCCGGAATATTTCTAACAACCGGCAGAGGTGGAGACAACCGGTGCAGCGCTCATCAGTGCAGTGCCCCTACGACCCTGGGAGGTTACGGGATCAGTAAGTAAGTAAGTAAGCTATGACGGCTTACTAGTGCCAAAACCTCATAATTGTAATTATCAAGGGAAAATTACTAATTTTCCCTTGATAATTACCATTTTCACGTGTTTATTACTAATTTTTAGTTTTGGCTCACTTCCTGACGGATTGCTAGTGCCAAAACTAAAAATTAGTAATTTTCCCGTGAAAATGAGTTACTAACAGGTGAAAACAGTAACTGACAGCGTTAATTAGTAATTATCACGTGATAATGGGTAACCCCAGGTTTTGGCACTAGTAAGCCGTCAAAGTAAGCATCAGCAGAATGTCCAGTGGCCACACAGTCTCACCTAGCTGGCTCACGTAGCGGTCAGGTCTGGAGCACGTGCCACTGGGCTTATAACGGCTCAGGCCCAGTGCAGATTAGAGCTAATTGTGTTTGGATGATAACCAAGTAGGCTGATTGGTGGAGCCATTAACTGATGTAGTACGTGCCTCGTTTACAGAAAACGAAAGATAAGGTGCATACGATGCAGCGGGGGAATAAACGTATGTTTTTATGGTCATGTGCCGCAAGCATAATGACCTTGAGCTGAGTGAGATTGGAAGTGCAGTATTAATCATACACAAGTAAAAACCCACTCGTGCAAAACCATGAGTGACCGTAGGAGTTTCAGCCCATGAACGCAGAAGAAGAATACGAGAATCGTTAAAGGCACACTCCTTCTCGTGAAAACAGTTGGGCTCAACACCTCAGATGTGGCCAGTGGCCGAGGTCTTGTCGGCTACGTAGCATAGGACTGGGTGGCCGAGTGGTAACGCACTTGCGCTCGGAAGCGAGAGGTTGCGTGTTCGACCCTGGGCCAGGCCGCAATTTTCTCCCCCCCTTTCCTAACCTAGGTGGTGGGTTCAAGTGCTAGTCTTTCGGATGAGACGAAAAACCGAGGTCCCTTCGTGTACACTACATTGGGGTGTTGCACGTTAAAGATCCCACGATTGACAAAAGGGTCTTTCCTGGCAAAATTGTATAGGCATAGATAAAAATGTCCACCAAATACCCGTTTGACTTGGAATAAAGGCCGTGAAAGGTGAATGCTCGCCTAATAGGCTTTACTGGCCGATGTGAATGCGTTATATATTGTGTGTAAAAAATGTCTGTTTGTCTGTCTGTCTGTAAAAAAATTCCATTTTCAAACGGCAGAAATTAATATGTAAGCGCCTAGGGCTATATCTAGATTAGGCGCATAAAAATGATCACAATAATAATAATAATAATATGCGCAGAGCCGACGGACACCGTAAGATAGAAACGTGACTGACTGACTGACTATTAGGGTTTAACGTCCTCTTAGACCAACTGGTCTATATTGGGACAGGTATTGGTAATACGCTGAAGATGTGGTGTGATACTTTGATTCGAACAAGCCCGCTGTGGCTGTCTTCTTCGACACACCAGCATTGGGTTTGTCTCGTCAAAATATCGAAATACGATCATGATAATCGGAGACGAGAGATGATGCATGCGTGTCTTCGTGTTTTCCAAGCCCTGAGACTTTCGCTGTGAACGTGGGATCTTTTTCGCGCGCATGTGTGCACACGGGGGTGTTTGGACACCGAAGAGAGTCTGCACAAAGTTGACTCCGAAAAATAAATCTCTCGCCGAACGTGCGGATCGAACCCCCTCTGATAGCGACCAACTGGCTACAAAGCCAGCGCGCTACCAACTGAGCTACGTCCCCGCCCCGATAGAAACGTGGTGGGCATGACGCGAGCGTAGCGAAACTTGCGCTGCTACGTTCACCGTAAAATGACAGCTCCCCCCCCCCCCCCCCCCCCCCCCCCTGTCGTAAACCTTTGCGCAGCACGCGTGTAGCGAATAAACATGGCAGGCTTTTTATTTTTTCGGATGCTTTTGCGGCGGAACTTCAGGCGTCAACGGATGTTGCTGAACAGATCCTCATTGCTTTGCTTCTGTTTTTTCTAGCAAGGTGTGGATTTCAACTTCACTAAAATGTCCGCCGCGGTGCTTTGGAGCTCCAGCTTCGACAACGTGATAAAGAACAAAACGAATACTATGTTACGTAATCAAACACAACATCCCTAGTTAGACGCGACTTCACGGGATATACCCCTTCACTAAAAATAGTACAATGTTGCGCAAACGACTAAGCAAGCGTCGTGACCACCAAGTTACGCATTTGCGGAGTTACAGAATACGTAAGCTTTACGTGTTCGGAACTCCATGCGTAACCTAACTTATTTGCGCTACCGACAAGACCTCGGCCACAGGTCTTTGCATGGGGTATATAAGACACTACCAAAACTGCTTTGATGAGTTGCTGATTTTGATGAATTAATTTCATAAAAAGCAACTATTGGCATTTACACAATCAATTCATCAACAATTGATCACTGGCACAGAGAGCACACAGGCTGTTGATTTTCGGCATGTGTCCAAGTGAAGGAATGGCCTAATTCCATACAAAAACAAGAAATTCCTTCGAGGTAGGAAAACACCCCCGTTGGTCAAAGGGAAATCACCATTCTCACTGCCACCAACTGAGAAGGTTATTTCCCTTTGACCATTACTATGTCACTCTATAAGTCCTTGTAGAATCTTAATCCACCAATAACTCCCTAACCGTGTGTTTGACTGGTCCCAATTTTTGTAAGGACCGTCTCAGAAATGTATAGAACCTGTTCACCAAGTTTGGTGACGATCGGTCCGTTCATTCTTGAGATCTATATGCGAACACAAGCACACAAACACACAAACAAACACATCGACCGAAACCTATACACACCCCTATACCGGGGGTGTAAAAAAAAGCCTGGCCAGATCTGAGACGGTGGGCAGACACGGGAAGGAGTGTCCCTTTAACTGAGACAATAATATATCTATACATGTCCACATTTTGATGAATGTCCGCGATTCTGGTAAGTAATGCTGTCGTACTAATCTTGTTTAAAGGCCCAGTCTGTTGTCGGGTCTTCCATTTCTAGTTTGTTTGTTTGTTTGTTCTTCTGTTCTTTTCTCTGTTAGGTTTGTATGGGTTGTGAAAGGGTGAATACTCTTGCTTTTAACGAGGCAAGCTTTCTACACGTGCTTCTTGTCCGCGTGTTTCAGACACACCCCTCTGTAGTAACTGGCTTTGATAATTTTATCAGGGAAAGTTTGACACACTAAAAGGAAGGTTATTCGCTCGTTCACAGTCAATACAAACCCGAAAGAGTTATTTCCGAGCACCGTCTATTGAAGCGAAGCAGCGTTCAGCTAGAATTCATAATTATCCCGGTTGTTTTTCACACAAAAACTTGGCGACCCCAAAGCTGTTTATGATGGCAGAGATTTATCTGAGGCTTGTATTGACAGCATGTCTTCACATCGTCAAAATAAACACACTCTCTCATCTTTCAGCAAGCGCCAATTCCGCAGACGGCACGTGTAAAGGTAAGAAAACAAACAGTGCCAGAGGTACCGAGGTAATGGGAGATTAGATTAACACTGTTTCTTTAGCTTCTTTGACGAACACCTGAATACATGCATTCCTGGCAAAACAGGCAATTGAAAGCTTTTTTGGCCAGGATGGAAAAAACCTCTCTTGCTAAGTTCTTACTCGTGGATACGAACCAAGGATGTCCGAGAGTAGTAGTAGAAAAACAAGGCCGGGGGGTGCTAAATTCTTTTTTATGTATATTTTCTGTTGTTTTTTGTTGTTGTTGTTGTTGTTCGCGAGTTTGTGGAGGCTTTGCTCTGTCACAACTGAAAAGGAGTTGCTTCTTCTCAAGAATGCCGATGGCTTTTTCTCTCTGTCTGTCTCTGTTCGTCTATGTCTCTCTTCCTTCCTCAGTTTCTTCGACATAATGCTCTCTACGCATCTTCAGTCTTTTTATCTGTCTGCCTTTCCCGGCCCCTATACCGAACCTTCCTTCACTTTCCAAATTTTTGTAACTTATTTTTTTGTCGGGTACCTTGACTTGAGTGGCTGTCACGTGACAACTGTGAAAGACGTCTTTAATCCGAACAATGTGCATGCGCGGCTTAGCCAAACAATGTGATTTTATGACATAGAAAGTTTGAATAAAACAACGGATATGATGTTTTTCACAACAAAACAAAACGAATCTGCAGTGAGTGTTTGGCCAAGTTTAGTTATTGCAAGATTTAGACGCTGACCCTTCCTCGGGTGCCAAGTGCATGTATTATGCAGGTAGCTTACTTTTTTTTGTAGGCCGTTGTGGTCGTGTTTCAAATGTTTGGGGTAGCTGTACAGTAAGACAATGTCTTGGCTTTTCCTGAAACGTTGAGAAATGATGCCGGTTCGCCAGGTATTTGAAAAAGAAGCAGAATTCAGTAATTCGCTGCGATTCGGCTGGTTTTCACTGGTCGAGCACGTGTAACGGTTTGTCTCACATTCAGGGGCGCAACTCTTCCACAACGTTTGAAAATCCTGACAAAGTTATTTCCGGAAAACGTTTACCCTGCGGTTTGGACGCCTTGCTTGCTGACACAATGGTGTCTACGTCTCTTTCTGCAAGCGCACCTGACGACTACAACTGTTCGCAGTTTCGGCAATTAGGGCGACGAAAGGTAGGGAACTGATGGCTTTTGGAGAGCCCTCATTTGTTGCGGTGAAAGCGTTTTCCACAAGGAATGTCATCAATTGCGCACTTTTTTCTCCCTTTTATCTGACGGTCGGCCATCTTAACACTCAACAAGTTCGTTTGAAGTAGGAAAGGAATTCTTGACAGTGACGCCATTGTGTCCTGAAATGAATTAAGTGTGCCCACGCCTTCTGTCACTTCGTCCTTATTGTTATGTCTGTGTGTCTCTGTGTGGGTGTCTCAGTCAGTATCTTTGTCTCTATCTATCTTTGTCATTAGGCCTATCTTTGTCTCTGTCTCTGTCAGTATCTTTGTCTCTATCTGTCTGTCTTTTTCTGCCTGTCTCTCTGTCTCTGGTCTGTTTCTGTCAGTATCTTTGTCTCTATCTGTCTGTCTTTGTCTGCCTGTCTCTCTGTCTCTGGTCTGTTTCTGTCAGTATCTTTGTCTCTATCTGTCTGTCTTTGTCTGCCTGTCTCTCTGTCTCTGGTCTGTTTCTGTCAGTATCTTTGTCTCTATCTATCTGTCTCTGTCTGTCTCTTGTCTGTCTTTGCTTCTGTATTTCCATCCTTCATTTACAAGTCATGAATCAACACGACAGGGGTAATGAGGCGTGCGAAAAGCAGAGACGCAGGTTAAAGATCCCTTCCGATACGGATTCTGGAAATGTTCCGAGTCCTTCTGTACCTCCGGACCTACTCAGTTCTATTTGAAAATCAAGGCTCAGAAAATAGCACGTTAAATCAAGGCGGAATAAAAACCTTATGTCTGTGAGTGCAAGTTGACCTAGCTGATTGATCCCTTCTGGATAAAGAATTGTTTCTTTTGAGTTGAAAAGAACTGTAAGGCGTATTTATGAGTATTTAAACACATATGAACGGTGAGGAATTTTTCTTAGAAAACAGAAACTTTAATACTACTAATTATAATAAGGGTATTTATATGGCGCAAATCCTAAAACAGTTCTAAGCGCCTTACAATCAGTCTTCAATATAATAATCTTACAGCAACAATACACATTTAAAAAATGACAGTTTTGGCCATTAGGGCGACGAAACGTAGGGAACTTAAATCGGATATTTGAACTTGTAAATGGCATACTTAAACTCAAAATCGTATTGCGTTGTTTTTGATACACAAAGAAGCAAAGACAACCAAACCAAACCAAACCAAACAAAACCAGACTGCACCAGACTAGACCAGATCAAACCGAATCGAACCAAACAAAACTGCACACAAGTACCAAAACAGATGAAACTGTGTCACACAATCAGACGAAGGGTGACACAGAAATATAACAAACCCTGGAGATGACGGACATGATTGCTGACGGTCATTTAGGAAAACGCGCGTTAGTATCTATATCTCCCCCAGAAGATTATGTGGATGCATATATAGGCTATATATCATTCCTCAAAGCTAAAACAAATGTCTCATTTAGGTTGCCACCGACTGTAACAACACAAGCTATGCTGACGTAAGCTTACAACCGTGAGCAAAATACTACAGTACTATCATTACGGGGGAAACTGACTGCAGAAAAGTACAAAAGTTACCTTCCCACATGTAGCCTATACAAGCGCATTCGGATCTGTGCCGTTGTAAATTATCAGTCGGGGCTGGGGGCACTATGTAATTATCTATGACTCCAGTGAATGTGCTAGCAGGTACGATTGTTATCCAACCGTGTTGTTATGTGTCGCTGGAGAGAACTGTTACACGCGCTGCGAAGAAGACTGATTGAAAAAGAAGTAACAGAGGAATAAGTAAGGCCGGTGTAACACGAAATTTTTACTCCACGAAAAAATTACTCCGGAGTAAATATTTCGTACGAAATTCTTACTCCGAGTACACTTTTCGTACGAGAAAAGAACTCCCCAAGGCACGAAAAAATTACTCCCTCCACGAAAATTTTACTCCCCATTTTTTTTACTTCCAGTACAAATCTCGTACGCAAAAATGGGATGCGGGCGAAGGGATAATGCCAGTAAGTGATATCGCGCACACGAATGTCGCGCTACCCTCCTTCCACCCCTTCCACCACCAAAATTAACAGGGGACAAGGGAGTAAACATTTCGTACACCTGGCATGGGAAGTTAAACTGCTTGTGTTGGGGTGAAGTAATTTATTCGTTATTTATTCGTCAGGGGAGTAACATTTTTGTACGAAATGTTTACTCGGAACTCACCTGTCTTGGGGAGTAATTTTCTCGTGTAATGGGGGAGTGCTTTTTTCGTAAAGGGAGTAACTTTTTCGTACGAAATGCTTACTCCGGAGTAAAAATCTCGTGGGAGTAATTTTCTCGTGTTACACCGGTGCAAAGATTGTTGTGGTGCAAATTCGCGCGAAAAGGTGTCAGTAGGCGCATAGAGCGATGAAGTTGTACATCAATTAATTGCGACTGTCTGGCTTTATGGCAATGCTGCTTGTCAGGAATTCAGTATCTGTTTCCCTTTTGCGGTGACGAAAATATCAAAGCATAGCTCTAAATTATCGTTAAAGATAGAATTTAACCGTAAGAAGTCCTGGGACATTTGCTGTACTGTAATTTCGACATACCTGAAATGATAAACTCGAAAATACTTCGTAACCATGCTGATTAATTAAATTAATGTTAATATGGGAACGGTTTCCTTCCGTAAACTCTTCTGCGAGGCCCAATTCCATTCATCGTCACATTTTTGTTCCAGTGATGGCCGTGACCAATACATCTGGAAAACAAAACCCGTGAGAATTTTAAGTAGGACCTCAAATCTGTGGTTTAGCAAATGCGTGCAGTTTTCAATGCTGTCAGGGGCGAAACCCTCGTTGAAAATGGGAAGATATTCAATGAAGAAATGTTTTTACCGCAGTAAAAAAATATTCTCACCAGAATCACGCATATCAAAGCTTCCCAGAATCGAATAATCAAGAAATTACCGAAATATTTTAAGACAACAAAGCACACGCATTTTTTCGCAGTTTCGAAAACCTCACTTGTGCTGATGGCCTGCAGAGGAAAGTGTCTAAAAACACACGAAGAGAGTACTGATATCGCTTTCTTGCAGGCAATAATCATCGTACGTTACTATGAGTGAGTGGGTGAAAGTGTGAAACCAGCGCCGTGGGATGTGTGTTGAAGTTGTCAGTCTTTGAGTGGGAAGAAGGAAATTGCTTAGTACAGGGGCAATACCTTTGTCATATTTTGCATTGAAGACAAAACATTAACACCTGAGTTTACGGTGTCTTTCCTCGGGCCTCCGATTTTTTATGATTAAGTTGAGTATCCTTTGCTCCATGTAACTTTCTGTAGTTTGCAAGAAAGCGTAGGTATGAGAGCGTTTCTTGTGGACCGCTCACCGCCAGGAAGGAGAGCATTTGACGAAATTAGGCGACCATCTTTCTGGCTGTGCTCGCTTGAAAGAAAAGATCATGTGGTGGCTGCACATTTGGCAATCCCGTTGGCTGCTCACTTACGACTATTCCAATGCCAATAAGTCGTATTTAATTCTTGTCTGGTTAGCTCATACTCGTTCCATAGACATCTTCGCTTTCTCGGCAGGCAAGCGGCTTGCTTCCGAACATTTTGTTGCCTGTACAAAAAGGGCGCCTGCTCTTGAAAGGCTGAGATTTTTTTATTTTTTTTAAATGTTTTTTTTAACAATTGTCGTTGTAACGTTTGCAGTTCCACACACAAAAGCATCATATTTTTAGCTGATGGTCCAGAAATTCGTAAGATGTCATGATGAACACCGTCTTTTTTTTGTAGGTAGCTTCCACCATACATTCCGAGTATAATAGCAGTCCAACTTTATTTGTCTTTAGTAAAGATTGTTATAGGTTGGATTGAGAATAGTTACAGTTTTGTACATGTGCACCCCTGTAGCAGTCGACTGCACCTGTGTTTTTATTCCGCGCGTGAATGCCTGTGTGTGTGTGTGTGTGTGTGTGTGTGTGTGTGTGTGTGTGTGTGTGTGTGTGTGTGTGTGTGTGTGTGTGTGTATGTGTGTGTGTGTGTGAATGTGTGCGTGTGTGTGTGTGTATGTGTGCGTGTGTGTGTGTGTTTGTTTTCACATCCTTTAACATTGTCAAGTGCTTGTCCAGGGTTCCGTTTCTACTGTAATCAACAAGATTCGCAGTTCTGTGTTTCCAGAAACATAAGCCCAGTGCAGTGAAACATAGTCCCGATTCCATGGTCCGCCTGTTTTCAGACCTCCCTTTCTCTGATCACCTTACCAGGAAGCCTGCACAGTTACTACCCTTTTCATACTCCTTTCACTTGACCTCATCGTCCTTGCTATTTGTTTTGTTTTGTGTGTGTTTTTTTAATTGGAGGGGGGGTGGGGGGATGTATGAATAATTTAACAGAGGTACAACAACTCAATCAACAAACATACACCCCATCATCATGATGATAAGTAATGTTTAACGCCCTCACGGTAAAACCATCCACCCCACAACAGAGAAGACTCTTCTCAGGGGCGGAGCAGTTAAGCCCGAGGAGGGGGGTGGGGGGGGGGGTTTACAACCTGGGGTCCAGGGGTCGGTAGAGGTGGGGTACCGTGGCAATGCCCCGTTGGGGGGTCTGGAGGGCAAAGCCCCCCTGAAGCTGAAGAATTTTAGCTATCTTATAAACAATTTGTGGCTTATCCGTGATTTTAAACATGATCAACTGGTGTCAGCAGTCACTCATTATTTCTTTTAAAGTTAGTATTAAATAATGGCAATTTATCTTCCATGATATCTGCTCCCGACTTCATATAGTATGGTTAGAAGAAAGACATGTCGCATAGGAGTGGCAGTTAAAACTGTACAAAAATGATACTGATTAAACAATTAACACTTCCCCCGGCTTTACAGACAGAAACAACAACAACATTCACAAACTTTTTTGTTTTTTGTGTGTGTTTTTTACAGCCGAGGGGGGGGGGGGGGGGGGGATCCGGAAACCTTGTAACCACCCCCTAATCCGCCCCTGCTTCTTAAGGGGTGGTGTGTACGAGAAAGTGTGCAACTCGGTTCTTGTGCACACAATCCCAGAAGTTCCGAAAGTCATCGTCACGGTTGTGCGACTTAAAGCGGTAGTGATGGAGTTATTGCACTGATTTCAGGAACACGGCGTGGTTTCTGTTGACGTCATCATGCAAGCTTCTTCGATCAGTCTGTCTTTACATTGCCGCAAAGAGAAGCACAGCTACTATACATACATACAGTAAAACTAATTTTTCGATTTTATACGTCCTGTTTTCATGAGACCTTTATTTGACCGGCTTTGACCTGCCAGAGTTGTTTTCGGAAAACGTCTATTTCTACAGAATATTTACAGACCTTCACGGAAAGTGAAACCAACGGTACCAGAACTTAAGTTACTGCAACAGCGAAGACTATTTACCTGGAGTCACCATTATCGCCGTGGAGGCTGACTGTCCGCCAGCCAATGTAACGCGGTTGTGATGGAATTATTGTGCTGTTTACAGGAACACCCCAGCCAATGTAAAGCGGTTGTGATGGAATTATTGTGCTGTTTACAGGAACACGCCAGCCAATGTAACGCGGTTGCGATGGAATTATTGTGCTGTTTACAGGAACACGCCAGCCAATGTTAAGCGGTTGTGATGGAATTATTGTGCTGTTTACAGGAACACGCAAGCCAATGTAACGCGGTTGTGATGGAATTATTGTGCTGTTTACAGGAACACGCCAGCCAATGTAACGCGGTTGTGATGGAATTATTGTGCTGTTTACAGGAACACGCCAGCCAATGTAACGTGGTTGTGATGGAATTATTGTGCTGTTTACAGGAACACGCCAGCCAATGTAACGCGGTTGTGATGGAATTATTGTGCTGTTTACAGGAACACGCCAGCCAATGTAACGCGGTTGTGATGGAATTATTGTGGTGTTTACAGGAACACGCCAGCCAATGTAACGCGGTTGTGATGGAATTATTGTGCTGTTTACAGGAACACGCCAGCCAATGTAACGTGGTTGTGATGGAATTATTGTGCTGTTTACAGGAACACGCCAGCCAATGTAACGTGGTTGTGATGGAATTATTGTGCTGTTTACAGGAACACGCCAGCCAATGTTAAGCGGTTGTGATGGAATTATTGTGCTGTTTACAGGAACACCCCAGCCAATGTTAAGCGGTTGCGATGGAATTATTGTGCTGTTTACAGGAACACGCCAGCCAATGTAACGCGGTTGTGATGGAATTATTGTGTTGTTTACAGGAACAGGCCAGCCAATGTTAAGCGGTTGCGATGGAATTATTGTGCTGTTTACAGGAACACGCCAGCCAATGTTAAGCGGTTGTGATGGAATTATTGTGCTGTTTACAGGAACACCCCAGCCAATGTTAAGCGGTTGTGATGGAATTATTGTGCTGTTTACAGGAACACGCCAGCAAATGTAATGCGGTTGTGATGGAATTATTGTGCTGTTTACAGGAACACCCCAGCCAATGTTAAGCGGTTGTGATGGAATTATTGTGCTGTTTACAGGAACACGCCAGCCAATGTAACGCGGTTGTGATGGAATTATTGTGCTGTTTACAGGAACACGCCAGCCAATGTAACGCGGTTGTGATGGAATTATTGTGCTGTTTACAGGAACACGCCAGCCAATGTAACGCGGTTGTGATGGAATTATTGTGTTGTTTACAGGAACAGGCCAGCCAATGTTAAGCGGTTGCGATGGAATTATTGTGCTGTTTACAGGCACGCGAGGATGGTCGTCGCCACAATCAGCCGTGGAATGTAGACAGCCCCACTACAGACTTGGAAAGGTAGATTCTTTTATGTCTGGTAGACAGCTTCCACGTGGACCGCCCTCTGTGAATAGGTTTAAACATCTTGTTCTGGTCTGAGAGAGAGAGAGATAGAGAGAGGGGGGGGAGAGAGAGAGAGAGAGAGAGAGAGAGAGAGAGAGAGAGAGAGAGAGAGAGAGAGAGAGAGAGAGAGAGAGAGAGAACAAGAAGAACAAGAAGAACAAGAACAAGAACAATTCTTTATTTAACGAGGGTAATGGAGTAAGCAGTGATCTGCTTTTTTTACATCTGGCACTCGCCCTAAAGAGGGACTAGTCTAAAATTGTTAAAGAATAAGCAAGAAGCAAGTAAAGAGAGAGAGAGAGAGAGAGAGAGAGAGAGAGAGAGAGAGAGAGAGAGAGAGAGAGAGAGAGAGAGAGAGAGAGAGAGAGAGAGAGAGAGAGAGAGAGAGAGAGAGAGAGTGCAAAGCCAGGAAGTGGATGCATGGGATGGGTATGGGTTTTAAACAGATTTCAAGATGGATGATTATTTCGCTTCCAGTTTTCAAAGCCGGGAAGATTGAAATAAGAAAACGTTTTGACTGATATGCTTCCAACGATTCGAAACCCTTAATTTAGTGAGATTACCAGACTGTAAGGAAGATAAGAACCGATTTTGAAAAAAAACCAAATGGCTTGGTTCGGTCGGTATAGGTATTAAAACAGATTTCTAGTTGAATATTTCACTTTTTTTAATGATTCAAATGATTTCCTTTTTCAAGCCACTTATGCTGCCGTGGATTCAAAGCACGTCTGGGTGCCAGACTGCAAGAAAAATCAGAGTAACAGAAGAGCAGGCGAGGATGCAAACTCGAGATGCATGATTGCAACAAAACTCCATGGCAGGCATTTTATCTTTCTTCTTCTTTTCGATCGCCGATCACACTTGGAGTCCAGATCTTGAGATATAATTAGTGGTCCTCTGCAGCGCAGCCACTGGCCCGTACAGCTTGTTGTGCAGGGACTCCGGCAATGGCCAGATTTCCTCCCTCAGCACCTGGTGGCTCCTGCAGTCTCGTAGGATGTGGGCCGTGTCCTGCTCTGCTTCTCCACAAGAACACATGGGGGAGGGCACAACATGCAGCTTCCCGTGGAGATGCTGGTTAAGTCTGTTGTGTCCCGTTCTCAGGCGGAAGATGACCACCTGCTGTGATCTGGATAGCAGGTGGTAGCTGTCCTGTGGCTGGGGCGTCCTGTGCAGAGACTTAATGATGGTCTTCATCTCTGTCAGGCTCACAGGGTTGTTCTCTTGCTCATCTTCTGCTCCCAGCTTTGCCATCCTGTCCGCCTCTTCGTTTCCTTGTACACCACAGTGGGAGGGGATCCATTGCAGTACTGTCCTCAGGCTCTTGATGTTGTGTAGAGCGTGTTCCAGCTGAGGCAGTTTGCTACTGGTCATTGCTTGGAGTACTGACAGAGCGTCAGTCAGGAAGACCACCTGGTTGTCATGGTTGACTCTGTCGTTGATGGTGTATGCTGCATGGATCAGTGCTTGTACCTCAGCTCTGTAGTTTGTACAGTGGAGGCCTGTTGGTATACCCTCTGCTTGCCTCTCTCCACTGGGGTACTGGACATACACCCCCGCTCCTCCATTTTTGACGGCCTCTGTGGCTGACCCATCAGTATACACCCGTATCCATGCTTCTTGGGGGTACCTTTCTTCAAGCATGGCAAGAGTCAGGGCTTTTTTCGTCGCATTGCTCTGCTCGTCCTTTGTTGTGAGGTAGGGGACACTGGTCTGTATGTCCAGGTTTCCTTGTCTGTCTTCCCAGGGTGGGGCGTCAAGGGAGAAAGATGGTGGCTCCACTAGCTCTGGCATCTCTGTCTGATGTTTCTTCTGCAAAGCCCTTGCCTCCAGAGCGAAGCTTGATCTTTTCAGCCTGCCTAAGGACATCTTCTTGAGTCTGTCACTCATTGGATGGTCATGAGTGCACTGGTACTTGGTGGCTTGTACCATTGTTTTGCAGTCTCGCCTTTTGCTCAGTGGAGGAATGCCAGTCACCTGTTCCATCTTCTGTATGGGTGTTGATTTCATTGCGCCCGTGATGATTCTCAGCGCTTGGTTCTGTACTTTGTCTAGGGCCTGCTGGTGTGTCTTGGCTGCTGTTGCCCAAGAGCTTGATCCGTACTCGAGGTGCGGTCGTACAGTCCCCTGGTAGACTGTTTTCAGGATCTTCTCGTTTGCACCCCAGTGTGATCCTGCCAGCTTCCGCATGATGTTTAGTTTTCTCCTGGCCTTTCCCTCTGCATTCATGATGTGTTGTTTCCAGGTCATGCGCTTGTCATAGGTGACCCCCAGGTATGTTTGCTGGTCTTCAAATTTCAGGGGTGTGTCCCCCAAGGTCAGTTTGCCAGGTGTCGCTTTGGCAGAGAGTGTGAAGAGAGTGGCAGTGGTCTTCTCCCTGTTGATGGTCACACACCAGTCTTCCGCCCACGCTGCAACCTTTTCTAGGGCAAGTTGCATCCTGTAGGTTGCTGTGGTTGCATACTCTTCCGAGCACCAGAGAACAAGGTCATCGGCATACAGTGCCGCTTGGACTCCCTTGGGCAACTCTGGTACCAGGTCGTTAATGAAGAGTATGAATAGCGTGGGGGAGAGTACTCCTCCCTGTGGAACTCCTTGGCGTAGTAGCACCTTTCGGCCACAGTGACCGTCCACCAGCACTCTGGCCTTTCGGTTGTGCAGGTACGACTTGGTCCACTGGTACATGTTGCCTTTGACGCCGGAACGTAGGAGCTTCACAAGGAGTCCATCTTTCCAGACCTTGTCGAAGGCCTTCTGCAGGTCAATGAAGGTGGCCAGGGTGACCTTCTGGGCCTGGTAAGCATCCTCTATGACCTGGCTAAGGTGTGTTGTCTGGTCCTCCGTACTTCTGTGCTGTCGGAAGCCGGCTTGTTCTGGGACGATGATGCTTTCTGATTCCAGGTACAGCTGCAGGCGCTGGTTGACAATGCGCTCCATGGTTTTGCATACGCAGATTGTCAGGCTGATGGGTCGGTAGCTCAGGGTTTTGGTCTTGTTTTTCCCTTTCTTTAAAACTGGGATCATCCTGGCTTCCTTCCAGCACTGAGGTACCTGTCCCTGTCTCCAGCTGAGGTTGAAGATGCCCAGTAGTTTCTGGAGAGCCGAGTTGCCTATGTGTTGCAACATCTCATTCGTAATGTTGTCTGGACCTGGAGACTTCTTCTTTTTGAGCTTCTTGATGGCATTCTTCAGCTCGGCCATGGTGATGTCTTGTTGCATGGCATCCTGTACGTTTCTTTCTGTTCTTTCTCTAATTTCTGTTCTGACTTCCTTTTGTAGAGGCAGGGGTATGGTGGTGTCGCTTTCTCCCCGATATGCTTGGGCGAAAGCTTTGGCAGCGGCTTTTCCAGTGAGTGTTCTTCCTTCCTCCTCCAGGGTGATCTTCTGTCCCTTGTTGCCCTCTTCATTCAGTGCTCTTGTAAGTTTCCAGAGCTTTGTTGTGTCTTTTTTCATATTCAGCCCTGCCGTCTTTTCTCTCCAGCCTCTTCTCTTGCACTCTAGCTTTGTCTTCAGATGTTTTGCTTTGCTTTCTTGGAGTTTGATGTTGTTCTCCTGGCTAGGGTTCGTCTCTGCCTCTTCTCTCATTCTTGTGAGTGCATCGTGCGTCTTCTGCAGCTCATCGGACCAGTATGGGATGTAGTCCTTCCTCACTCCACGTGGGATGCTGTCCTTGGCTGCCTGGATTATGCTAGCATTGAACTCCTTTATCACGTTGTTGATGTTTCTCCCCTCTGTTTCTATGGCTCTGGTCAGCTCATTTGTTCGTATGTTGAACAGTCCCCACTTTGCCTTTTTGTAGTTCCATCTCGGGTGTTGTGGATGCTCAGATGCTGAGTCTCTACTGATGGTAAGGAGAACTGGGCGATGGTCGCTTCCACCCAGCTGTTCATCCACTTTTCTTGAGATGGTTTTGTGGATGTCATCCGTGCACAATGCCAGGTCTGGTGTTGTTGTTGAGTGCCAGCGGCGCGAGTAGAAGGTAGACGGATCTGTGGGGTCGTTGACAAGGATCAGGTGGTTGTCGTCCTGCCAAGATTCAATGTCTTCTCCTCGCCTGTCTAGTGTTTTATATCCCCAACTCTGGGACTGGCTGTTAAAGTCTCCAGCGATGAGGAAGCCGCTGTCAGGGACCTGGATTGTGTCAAGCGACAGCATCTTGTCGTTGGGGCAGTAGTAGTTGACGATGTTCATCTTGCTGTCATTGGTCGTTATCTTGACTTCTATGTACTCTGCTTCTTCCATGTATCTGTTGGTTTCACTGGCATTTATGTTGTTCCTGACCAGAGTCATCACTCCTCCTTTCTTCCTCCCTTGTCGGTCACTCCTGAACACCTGGTACCCTCGGATCTTAAAGGGCTTCCCTTCTTGCAGGTGTGTTTCCTGAATGCAGCAGATGTTGACGCTGTTTTCATAGAGGAAGTGCTCTAATTCTTCCTTCTTATTGGATACCCCCTCTGCATTCCAATGCATGATGTTAATAGTGGGGTTGTCCTTGGCTCTGCTGTTTTTCCGGCCAGTCGCTTTCCTTTCTCGTCCCCTGGCTCCACAAGACGAGATGAAGGGACCTCCAGTAGCTGAGGGTGGACTCCTTTGAGGCGCGGAGCCCGGCGCTGCACCTGCCTGGTGGATCCTCACAGGGCGAGCACCATTACTGTCAATTCTGTTTCCAAGTGTCATAATGGCAGTTGATGCGTAGTGTTGTGGTTTGTTGGAGTGCGCCATGCGGCCCAACACATACGTCTTCAGCACTCGAGGTTTCTGTCAGGGTTACCTCACCCTTAGCTCATGGCCCAAGGACCTGCCCTGTGAGCACAAGGTTGGTCCATATTAGTCTGGCCTCTACCTTTCGACCTGTCCAGCTTGGGAAGCCCTTCCAGGAGTTTACACTCCCGCTGGCATAGCTCTTAGGGTCACCGAGACACGCAAACCACCACACCACGTTAAGGAATGGACCATGTGGTGGGCATTTTATCAATGCCATAAACCAGCTTTTTTGGCGGTCATCACTTGGCGTTTAGATGAAGATAGATGCGGAAGAGACGAATCGTGGCCGCTGTTCATCACCGCCGCCATCTACCCAGGTGCAGGTGTTTTCAAGATTAGCCTTGCCATCCCTCTGCTCACCCCCCTCTCTCCATCCCGCCCCCCCCCCCCCCCACACACAAAAAAGCTAAACGTTTTGCCTCCAGGACTCCTTAACTTAATGTCTCTTTTTTGAACTTCAAACGTCCTGTTTATACCGGTTAAAACCAGACTCTCCCCGTTTTGCGAATAACATTTTCGAAGAATTGCAGTCTTGGGTTGGATTGCAGGCTTTTGTAATAAAATGAGAAAGAAAGCAGATCGAAATAACTCTTCCACGTAGCCCTACCTAAATATTTGCTTTCTGGGGTTCACCGTAATTTTTCTTTGAAGAAATTATGAATTGTTGATAATTATTTCCTTAGAAAAGAAATCCAAGCTTCAACAATAGTTCTAAATATCAATCAAGCAAGCAAAGAAAGAAACAAACAAAGTACGAAAAAAAAAGAATTCGAATAATGA
>NC_090246.1:14764284-14791419 GCF_037325665.1 Littorina saxatilis
TCTTCTCTTCTTTTGTCTTATTTCTGCCTTACCAGTCCTTTCACCTATATTTCCTTCCAAGAAAACTCTCCCTACTATTCCCTGCAGTTTTCCAATTCTTTTCTTGTTGTTTTATTTCTACCTGACTGGATCCATCACCTTTATTTCACTTACCAAAAGTCTTCTTTTCCACATCCTTATTTCTCTGCACCCCGCATGTCGTATGAGGCGACTAACGGATTCTGTTTCTCCTTTTACCCTTGTTAAGTGGTTCTTGTATAGAATATAGTCAATGTTTGTAAAGATTTTAGTCAAGCAGTATGTAAGAAATGTTTAGTCCTTTGTACTGGAAACTTGCATTCTCCCAGTAAGGTCATATATTGTACTACGTTGCAAGCCCCTGGAGCAATTTTTTGATTAGTGCTTTTGTGAACAAGAAACACTTAACAAGTGGCTCTATCCCATCTCCCCCCCCCCTTTCCCCTATCCCATCTCCCCCCTTTCCCTCGTCGCGATATAACCTTCGTGGTTGAAAACGACGTTAAACACCAAATAAAGAAAGAAAGGAAAGCAAGGTTATTTGTCCGCGTAGTGTCGACGTCAAACTCAGAAACAACAACTTAGTCTGACTTGGAAACTTCCTCTGGCTCAAAGAGCACGTTCCATAACCATACTACATAAATGCAGGTGCATGCATTTGAACATGCGTGGAATAGTTTCCAAGTAACAAGAGTATTAACATATGCTTTGAAGTCGAAGGAATCAACAGGCTAAATTTAGTGGTTTTTTTTTTACTGTTGCACCTTTTCACCACACCAACAACATCAACAAAACACAACATTCAGACGCCTTTAAACACACAGAATTCCAACATTACGGCATAATCAATGGACTTATTACGCAATATTGGACAGTTGTTATGTCCTCAAAAAACACACTTTCAAATGCGAAAAAAATGTTCCTGTCCAAGGTCGGAACTTTTGTTGCATTAGTTTTGAAACTTACGTCTCTTTTAATTTTCAAAATAAATTCATCATAAAATACTTACACTGCACTGCACAAGAAGCAGGCAGGCTGTTGATTTTGGGTATGTGTCCCAAGGGAAGGATGCCCTGTGCCATACAAAACCCTGGACAAGATCATCAATACGTGAAGTCTGATATTAACTGGGCGAAGTCTACTTCACGAAGTTAGCTGGTCGAAGCTTTGGCACTGAATTTTCGGTAACAAGAATTTGCGAAGTCTTCGCGGGGTCAATTTCGGGCTCAAAAGACGAATTCCCGAAAATAACTCTTTCGGGTTTGTATGGGTTTTGAAAGAGTGAAAGCCCTTGATTTTTACTTGGACAAACATTGGACGGGCCAATCACTAGCGAGGAGTGTGTCGGAAACACGTGAAAAGGAGCACGTGAGAAGTTATTTGTGACCCTCCACCACGGGGTGAGTCACATGTCGCCTTTGCATGATTTTCCTATTTGTACATTTTCCCAAAGAGTTTTTTTTATGCTCTATCCTGTGGTGAAACCCGTTTTAGGAAAGAGCGAAAACTGTTTGAGTTATAAGCCTGTGACTAAGGTGACCCTCACACTGTTACCAGACACTCCCCGAACTTACATTAATCAATCAATCAATCAATCAATCAATCAATGAGTCTTTATATCGCGCATATTCCGTGGGTACAGTTCTAGGCGCTCTGCAGTGATGCCGTGTGAAATGAAATTTTATACGGCCAGTAGATTGCAGCCATTTCGGCGCATATTTACCTTTCACGGCCTATTATTCCAAGTCACACGGGTATAGGTAGACAATTATTAACTGTGCCTAAGCAATTTTGCCAGGAAAGACCCTTTTGTCAATCGTGGGATCTTTAACGTGCACACCCAATGTAGTGTACACGGGGGGAGGTTCGGACACCGAAGAGAGTCTGCACACAAAGTTGACTCTGTGAAATAAATTTCCGCCGAACCTGGGATCGAACTCACGCTGACAGCGGCCAACTGAATACAAATCCAGCGCGCTACCAACTGAGCTATATCCCCGCCCCAAGCCTTACGCAGAACCGCGCGAGGTGACATGCGACTCATTTCGTGGTGGAGGGTCACATTTGTCAGAGGAAAAGCAAAGGTATTCACTCTTTCACAACCAATACAAACCCGACGGAGTAATATTTCCGAAAATCGTCTATCAAGAAAGGTCTCGAAGGAACGTACATTTAAGTCAGTATCAAGTTTTGTAAGCATATTACTCATTAGTCCACAGCTCTCTACGGCCACTCAAAGGCAATCCTAACAGGCTCCATGTCTTTCGACCGTTCAAGTTGGAGGAGGCACTCAGTATATTCTCAACAGGCCGCCTGCAGATCTACCCACCTGGTGATCCTCCAAACACAATTAGCCCACAGCTCACCTGGTTTTTACTTCCATCATCATTAGAAGAATACATACTGTTGGAGTATTCAACTGATACAATAAATGCTAGTCGAAACCTGAAACAGATAAACATCATGTATAAATTAAAGTGATCATTCAAAATGACGTGATTTTTCAAACACAACTAACACTCAGCTAAAAGAATGGTTAGTTTTGGGAACATTTAATTTTTGACAAAACGAAACATTCACAAGAACATGTACATCGATCCAATGATCTTTATGGAGACACTTACACATGAAACAAATCTAAACAACAAAGTGACTGTGGTGAGATGAACAAGGTTGAAAAACAACAGAATTCCGTACTCACCGATACAGGAACAGCACAATACGATACGAATTTTCGCTTATGAAAGTGTCATTAGGAAACAGACAAAAACCAGGGGCAAAAAAAAAACCAAGTCGCGTAAGGCGAAATTACTACATTTAGTCAAGCTGTGGAACTCACAGAATGAAACTGAAGGTAGTCCGCCGCTAGTGCAAAAGGCAGTGAAAGTGACGAGCCTGTTTGGCGCGGCAGCGGTTGCGCTGTGCTTCATTGCACGCTTTACTGTACCTCTCTTCGTTTTAACTTTCTGAGCGTGTTTTTAATCCAAACATATCATATCTATATGTTTTTGGAATCAGGAACCGACAAGGAATAAGATGAAATAGTTTTTAAATCGATTTCGGAAATTAAATTTTGATCATAATTTTTATATTTTTAATTTTCAGAGATTGTTTTTAATCCAAATATAACATATGTATATGTTTTTGGAATCAGAAAATGACGAAGAATAAGATGAAATTGTTTTTGGATCGTTTAATAAAACAATAATTTTAATTACAAGTTTCCGATTTTCTCATTAGTTTTTAAGCCACCAAGCTGAAATGCAATACCAAACCCCGGCCTTCGTCGAAGATTGCTTTGCCAAAATTTCAATCAATTTAATTGAAAAATGAGGGTGTGACAGTGCCGCCACAACTTTTACAAAAAGCCGGATATGACGTCATCAAAGGTATTTATCGAAAAAATGAAAAAAAAGTCCGGGGATATCATACCCAGGAACTCTCATGTCAAATTTCATAAAGATCGGCCCAGTAGTTTAGTCTGAATCGCTCTACACACACACACACACACACACACACACACACACACACCACACACACACACACACACACACACACACACACACACACACACACACACACACACACACACACACCAGCACCCTCGTCTCGATTCCCCCCTCTATGTTAAAACATTTAGTCAAAACTTGACTAAATGTAAAAAGCAAAAGCAACACTGACGGAACGAACAAGGACAAGGCTGGAAAAGAAGATGGAGGGCTATTTTGAAACAAACAAAAAGCTTATTTCAACGCATACTGTTTGTTTGTTTGTTTGTTTGTTTGCTTAACGCCCAGCCGACCACGAAGGGCCATATCAGGGCGGTGCTGCTTTGACATTTAACGTGCGCCACACACAAGACAGAAGTCGCAGCACAGGCTCCATGTCTCACCCAGTCACATTATTCTGACACCGGACCAACCAGTCCCAGCACTAACCCCATAATGCCAGACGCCAGGCGGAGCAGCCACTAGATTGCCAATTTTAAAGTCTTAGGTATGACCCGGCCAGGGTTCGAACCCACGACCTCCCGATCACGGGGCGGATGCCTTACCACTAAGCCAACCGTGCCGGTAACGCATACTGAATACAAAAACAAAAACAAGAAAGGTTAGTAATTGGAACCTTCAATCTTAGACAAAACTAAACATTCCCAAGTATATTGACTCCATAATCTTTTAAAGTGGATTGGATTCTGGATTTTGGAACGTCAGCAGCCGGTCTACCTGTTTTTTGATTTACCCCTCAGCTCACCTGGACTTTTCTCTCATCATCATGCGAAGGGTACATGACAGAAGAGTATTCAAACTGATGCAGAGTGAAACAGTCGGAGACGCTACTGGAAGGGTGGACTGAATTAATGTCAATAAATGTCAATCGAATTCTGGAAACAGAGGAGTGTCAACTTGCCTTTTTATCATGTATAAAAAAAGGCCATTGCGAAAAGTGTAGGTGCACAGTTCTAGTGTAATACAAAACCTGTTGTAGAATTTAGATAAAAAAAAGCGACGAAGAAGACCACAGCTTCTGGAGCTCTTCCACGAAATAACAAAGGTCCAATACTGCCCTGGACCCTCTGGTAAAAAAGCAAACCTGACGTAAATTGTACGAGTTAACTTGACCAAATAGACCAAAAATAACTCGGGTTTGTATTGGTTGTGAAAGAGTGAATACCCTTGATTTTTACTCGGACAAACACTAGCGAGGGGTGTGTCGGAAACACGTGGACAAAGGCACGTGTTACTTCATTTGTCAGAGGTAAAGCAAGGGTATTCACTCTTTCACAACACATACAAACCCGATGGCGTTATTTCCCAAAATCGTCTATAGTATTATGTGGAACATACTATGTAGAGTAGTGATCATAGAGAATACTACATGGCTTGCTGTGTCGTACCAGATTTGCACGAGGTTTTGTTTTTAAAAATATTGAACTGCGAGCGAAAGCGAGCTGTTCACAATTTGAAAAAGCAACAAGTGTAAATCTGGTAGGACACAGCAAGCCATGTAGTATTCTGTTTACCCAACATACTGTACTTACGTGTATTTTACTCAAAACGTCCCGCAGTCGAGGCGGCCAAATGAAGACGCTTCTTTTGGAACCTCGATCTCTTCCAAAGCCTCGTGCAATCTCTTACGGCAAAGCAAAGAAACGTCACTCTGGAAAGTGTAGCGTGACGTGTTAGTTCTAAAATTTCATTGAGGGGAATTAGCGAGCGCAAATGTGTTCCCATAATGACGTTTGTCTCGGTGACTTTGGCATCATAAGCAGTAGAAAAACAGGTTCCTGCCAGACTTTCTTGACATGACCTCATTTACATGATATACACACGTGTGGTTAGTGAACGATATTGTTATCTAATGAGTGGTCTCTTTCACGTATGTAGGATAAATCCCTATATTACATCATTTAAGCATGTTTTGTGCATGGCCCTAACATTACAACTTATCATTGCATGTCAGAAGGCGAGGACAAGACCTACGACGTTTCGGGGACACTTTTCAACTCTTTGCTCATCGTCTCCCGCCTGAGCTTATACTAGTGCGCTGTGATTTCTCCCTTCCTCTCTCAGTCATTCACACACCGTGAGCACCTCAGTTGTACGATACTGCTGGAAACAAAACTGACAAGTACGAGAAAAGCCAACAAAATGGCTCTGGGTGCTTGCAACGTAGAGAATCTCCTGGACTGGATGGTGGTGAAGGATGGGGAAGGGGGGAGGTAGGAGTGGGATAGCGATGGGGAAATGTAGTATGACGGCTTACTAGTGTCAAAACCTCATGATTGTAATTATCAAGGGAAAATTACTAATTTTCCCGGAATAATTACTAACTTTCACCTGTAAATTACTAATTTTTAGTTTTGGCTCACTTCCTGACGGATTGCTAGTGCCAAAACTAAAAATAAGTAATTCTCCCGTGAAAATGAGTAACTAACAGGTGAAAACAGTAACTGACAGCGTTAATTAGTAATTATCACGTGATAATGGGTAACCCCAGGTTTTGGCACTAGTAAGCCGTCATAGGGCTTACTAGTGCCAAAACCTCATAATTGTAATTATCAAGGGAAAATTAGTAATTTTCCCTTGATAATTACCATTTTCACGTGTTATTTACTAATTTTCCCGGGAAATTACTAACTTTCACCTGTTAATTACTCATTTTTAGTTTTGGCTCACTTCCTGACGGATTGCTAGTGCCAAAACTAAAAATTAATCATTTTCCCGAGTGAAAACAGTAACTGACAGCGTTAATTAGTAATTATCACGTGATAATGGGTAACCCCAGGTTTTGGCACTAGTAAGCCGTCATAGAAATGCTTACAGTGAATAGCTTCAAGGATGAAGCAGGAGGAGAAAAAAAGCAGGGGAGGGTGAGTGACAGGGGGGGGTTGGGGGGGGGGGGGAGTGGGGACAGGACAGCGGGAGGGGGGGGAGGATGTGGTGGCAGGGATGAGAGAGTGCTTACATTGAAGATGAAGAAGGAGAAAGAAAAAGGAGTGGGAGAGGGCGGGTGACAGGGGAGGGGGGGGGGGGGGGAGATGTGGGAAGAGATAGGGGGCAGGTAACGGGAGGTTAGAGAAAAAGACAATTACAGAGAGAAAACGAACACGCTGGCACGGGAGATTAAGCTGAAGTAATCGAGGTGGATGGGGGAGGAGGATATGTTGAGAGAAAGAGGAAGTATTAACAGCTATTGTGTTTTCAGCGTAGCAATAGGGCCCGATATTTAGACGAGACAAGTATAATGCCGACGATAATGGTCTATTCCGATGATCAAAGCATAATGCTACGGAAGTCGGCCATTTTTCTCAATATCAAAAAGCATATTGTCAATAACAAAGACGCATGGTTCCGGTTTCTTCCACGTGTATAAAGTACACGCATACCTCGCCAGGTTTGTTTCTGTGACTCGTCGGCATTACTAGGCTACTTGTCTCGTCTAAATATCGGACCCTATTGCTTCGCCGAAAACACAATAGCTGTTAATATATAGTAGGATGTAGGCCTACAATAGAATGAGAAGAGCGAGAACATGTTCATTGTTGTGGCGAATGGTGGAACAGACACGTTGTGTGAAGCGGAAACAACACAGAAACGACAGTTGAGGCGGACTTATAGCGACAAAACTCGACGGAAGTCTTTGAAGAGAGCGCCGTCTGCAACGAGAACTAAGGTCAGTGATAAGATGAAGATGATAAGATTCGTACCAAGTTTCGCGCGCTGATTTGTACGTTTAAATATAAGTTTGTGTACAGTGTATCAGTGTGTGTGTGTGTGTGTGTGTGTGTGTGTGTATTTGGTAGCGATTCCGAGAAAACTACTGGACCGATCATAATGAAACTTTACATACAAATGTTTCCCCTTTTTTCGATGAATGTCTTTGATGACGTCATAATCGGCTTTTAGTGAAAGTTGAGGCAGCACTGTCACGCCCTCATTTCTCAAAGTTTTATTGAAATTTTGGTCAAGAAATCTTCGATTAAACCCTGACTATGTGATTTTATTTCAGCTTGGAAGCTTAATAATTAATTCATGAGTTTGGTCATTAAAAATATCAAAATTCGAATACAAATTTAAATTTTAGTAATTGATCCAAAAAATGTTTCATCTTATTCCTTATTTATTCCGTAATCCAAAAACCATACAGATATGTTATGTTTGGAATAGAAACAACCTCAGAAAGTTAAAAAGAATACAGAAAAGCGCGCCTTTATTGTGCTCTACTGGCTTGTCACTTCAAGCGATCAGCGGTCCGGTACGCTTTTCACGTGAATGTGTTAGCGCTTTTTCGGCCGCGGCCGGGTATCGGCAAAGCTGTTGTCTTGGTGAAAAAATGCAGTGCATTTAGTTTCATTCTGTGGGTTCGAAGGATTGGCTACATGTATTAATTTTGCTTCAGGCGACTTTGTTGTTGTTGTTGTTGTCGTTGTTGTCGTTGTTGTTGTTGTTTTTGTTGACAGAAATCGTCTGAAACTTTAGATTAAGATTAATAAAATATTTCAACACAGTTATAATCCAGATACTCTTTTTGTGATTACTTCAGTTGTTTCTAGGCATTGAGAAATGAATGTCAGCGATGTTATTTCGCCCCCTTCTTCCCCCTGCTAAAAAGTTACCCCCGCTAGACAATCTTTAAAAATTCATGATACTAATATTATTCCCTTTTTCGCGCTGTAGTGGGACCCCCGACCCCCCCCCCCCCCCCCTAAAAAAATCCCATTGTTTGATGGAAGATGCAACTTCGATAGCTCGTGAGACAGAGTGCCTAACGTTTTTGTCTCTTTTATTTGCCCTGTGAGCTAGCGAGAAAGAAGTTATATGAGTTTTTAAGTCTAGCTGCTGTTCCCATCGGCTGTGTGTCTGTGTTACCAGTATCCAATGTAGGAGAAGACGGGTGGTACGAGAGAAGGGGTGCCAGCAGATTAACGGTAAATGGGAAGCCGTGGGGGAGGGTTAAAAGGGTGGGGCGTGTGAGGTGCATGGGCTTTATAAGTCAAGACTTTGACATTCCAAAGAGCCCCAGTATGCAGGGTAGCCAAGAAGCGCAGTGTGTGAGGTGAAGATCTATGGATTTCGTTTTTTCGGGTATGTAGCTTTTGTTAGTTTGTTTTGCAATGAAACACACAGTGCACACCCTTAAGAAAAGTGCATTTTGCCACGCTGGCATCATTCTTCTTTCACAATGAAGAAGCCGCAAACTAGGTTTTCATGCTCCAACTTTCTCTCCGTTGCAGGCACATGAATCTCTGTATCCGATCTAGTTTGGCAGGTTTATTGGTGTCTAACCATGCACAGTACTTTTGTCTATCTCACGGTGTGTTGTTTGGCAGGTTTAATGGTGTCTAACCATGCACAGTACTTTTGTCTGTCTCACGGTGTGTTGTTTGGCAGGTTTAATGGTGTCTAACCATGCACAGTACTTTTGTCTGTCTCACAGTGTGTTGTTTGGCAGGTTTAATGGTGTCTAACCATGCACAGTACTTTTGTCTGTCTCACAGTGTGTTGTTTGGCAGGTTTAATGGTGTCTAACCATGCACAGTACCTTTGTCTGTCTCACAGTGTGTTGTTTGGCAGGTTTAATGGTGTCTAACCATGCACAGTACTTTTGTCTGTCTCACAGTGTGTTGTTTGGCAGGTTTAATGGTGTCTAACCATGCACAGTACTTTTGTCTGTCTTACGGTGTGTTGTTTGGCAGGTTTAATGGTGACTAACCATGCACAGTACCTTTGTCTGTCTCACAGTGTGTTGTTTGGCAGGTTTAATGGTGTCTAACCATGCACAGTACCTTTGTCTGTCTCACAGTGTGTTGTTTGGCAGGTTTATTGGTGTCTAACCATGCACAGTACTTTTGTCTGTCTCACAGTGTGTTGTTTTGGCAGGTTTACTGGTGTCTAACCATGCACAGTACTTTTGTCTGTCTCACGGTGTGTTGTTTGGCAGGTTTAATGGTGTCTAACCATGCACAGTACTTTTGCCTGTCTCACAGTGTGTTGTTTGGCAGGCTTAATGGTGTCTAACCATGCACAGTACTTTTGTCTGTCTCACAGTGTGTTGTTTGACAGGTTTAATGGTGTCTAACCATGCACAGTACTTTTGTCTGTCTCACGGTGTGTTGTTTGGCAGGCTTAATGGTGTCTAACCATGCACAGTACTTTTGTCTGTCTCACAGTGTGTTGTTTGGCAGGTTTAATGGTGTCTAACCATGCACAGTACTTTTGTCTGTCTCACAGTGTGTTGTTTGGCAGGTTTAATGGTGTCTAACCACAGTACTTTTGCCTGTCTCACAGTGTGTTGTTTGGCAGGTTTACTGGTGTCTAACCATGCACAGTACTGTTGTCTGTCTCACAGTGTGTTGTTTGGCAGGTTTAATGGTGTCTAACCATGCACAGTACTTTTGTCTGTCTCACAGTGTGTTGTTTGGCAGGTTTAATGGTGTCTAACCATGCACAGTACTTTTGTCTGTCTCACAGTGTGTTGTTTGGCAGGTTTAATGGTGTCTAACCATGCACAGTACTTTTGTCTGTCTCACAGTATGTTGTTTGGCAGGTTTAATGGTGTCTAACCATGCACAGTACTTTTGTCTGTCTCACAGTGTGTTGTCTCACGTACACTAGACCTGATGAGTGATGTGTAGTCTACCTGTGTTTTTTGTTTGTTTTCTCCTGTACTTTTGTTCCCGTTGGTACTGCTTCACCTTTGCTGTTTTACTGCTTGCTTGTCAGCTTTTAAATTTGCGATAACATTTAAAAACGTCTGGAAAAAATTAAATGTAATCAGGTTCAATCTAAACTGGTTTAAATCATGCCGGGCATTTTCAATTTGTTAAGATATGCCTACATAATATTTATGTTGTCAGTGAAGTCACCTTGTCCGTTGTCTTCTGCAAAAGGGCGAATACAGTCTTGAAGGTCGCGAAAATTGGAAAGCCTGTTGTGTATCAAAATGTTCAGTGTTTAGACCTGCTGTGTCTTCTCTTTTAAAGTAGGAGAGAGAGAGAGAAAGAACAAAATCAAGTCGCATGAAGCGAAATGACTACATTTAGTCAATCTGTCGAACTCACAGAAGGTAATTAACAGATTGCTTTTTTTATTTTAACCAAAACATTTCTTTACTGGATTCTTTTCAACTTTCTGAGCGTGTTTTTAATCTAAACACAACATATTATCTGTATGTTTTTTGAATCAGGAAATGATAAGGAATAAGATTAACTGATTTTTGGATCGATAACTAAACTTGTTCAGATTTTTAATGACCAAACTCATTAACGATTTTTTAAGTTTCCAAGCCGAAATGCAATCCCATAGTCCGGGCTTCGTCGAAAATTGATTGACCAAACTTCAAACAATTTGATCGAAAAATGAGGGTGCTACAGTGCCGCCTCAACTTTCGCAAAAAGCCGGATATGGCGTCATCAAAGACATTTTTAAAAAATAAAATAAAAAGAGGAAAAAATCGTCTGGGAATATTATTCTCAAGAACTCTCATGTAAAGTTTCATGAAGATCGGTCCAGCAGTTTTCTCTGAATCGCTCTACACACACACACACACACACACACACACACACACACACACACAGTCACAAAAGTATACACACAAACACCACCACCCTCGTCTCGATTCGATTCCCCGTCTATGTTAAAACCTTTAGACAAAACTTGACTAGATTTAAAAACAGAAACAAGAAAATATGGGAAAATGCCATTACAGTTTCCTGTTAAATTAAAGTTTACAGCCAACACTGCGTCCCGGCATTCAACAATACAAAACATGTCTGCAGCCAAGACTCGCTACTCTCATTACTGGCGCCCCTTCTTTCACTAATGAGCTTCTATGCCATGCTTTTCAAAGCCGCAGCATGGCAGACTCTCTAATGAGGAATTAGCCAATTAGTCTTTGAAGGATGCGCGGTATCTCGCGTTAGGATGCATCTTACCTGGGAGAGATTGAGACCAAAAGCAGATTTTCTATTACGTGTGTGTACGCTTAACGCGTAATCGGTGTGCAAGTTTCGTGGAGCTTTAAAATGATGCTCATTGCTTTTTTCACTGCAGGGTTTATCGCTTCCGGCTTTTCGTCTGATGCGCCAAGACTGACTTGCATCCGGGGACTTGTGGAATGCAGGTCACAACTGGCACCTGCTTGGTCGATAATTCTGGTGAGAGACAAACCTTTTCTCACTTTTACCAGCCGTTTAGCGCATCCCCAACTCATGTCCCTAATAGAAACAGTTTCTGTGAGAACGTAAACTCCCCCCCCCCCCATTTAGTTTCAGAGACAAACTTAAAATTCAGTCAGATTGAATTTGTAGCTGTGTGTTTCTATATGATATTTTAATAATGTGATAACCTTAAAGCCGGTACAGACGTATGATTCGTTACAATTTTTTGTAAATAAAAAGTAAAGCTACCTTAGTTGAGGGCCCCAAAGGGGGGGTATCATCACGATCACGGGAAGGGAAATTTTAGCTTTCACGATCACAGTTACCTTGATTTTTGTTTTCACGATCACAAACACCTTGACGAATAGAGGATCATAGAGTGATACAGCTGTAAAAAATGTACGTTGAAAATAAAATGCTTTGCAATAATGCCCATCACGATCACGAAAACAAATGACGATCACGATTACGAGACTTATTTTTTTGTCATCACGGATCACGGGCAAAGTCCCATCACGATCACAGAAATGGAAATTTCGGCAATCACGGTCACAGAAAGGTCAAAAAACGCCAATCACGATCACAATTTTAAACCCTTTGGGGCCCTCTTAGTTTGATAGAATTATCCCGGGAGGGAGCCTGTGCTTAACCAACGTAGCGTCACATTTTTAGACTGACGCGAAGTCAAATCCGAACATACCTAAAAGGTGGCGCTCTTGAAGCACAGGCTTTTGATGAGTGACGAAATGTATACTGAAAGGCATAAATTCTGCAAATAGTGCATTGAACGATTTTGCTCTCAAACGAAAATCAGATTGAACCTTTAATTTGTAGTTGACATCTTGAGTGTCGGAGCAAATGTTTCACGCTGTCAGCGTTCGCTTTGCAGTATTGCTGATCCAGCCACAGCTCACTGTGCTAATAAAGACAATGGGCTGAACGGGAGACAATAACGTAAAAAAGATAGTGTGTGGCCCTATAAAATGCAACTGGCTGTTTGGCTGTATCAGATATCGCAATCATGCCACGACTTGATGAAGGAGAGAGACAGCAAGCGATTGGGATGCTTAGAGCTGGCCAAAGCATTGAACGTGATGAACACTGAACGTTTTCCGAAATCATTGCGCTTGGACTCTGTCACTTTTTTTGAAAAAATTGTCATTTCATGATGTTCTATTAAAAATCAATAAAGCGACGGTTTTTAAACACTAAAATGGCTAATAAATAAAATATTCAAACATTGAAAACATTCACCACTGAGTTGATTTTTTGTGATTTTTTAAAGATCAGTTTGCGGAATTTATGCCTCTCGGTATAATAGACTTATTCTGGAAATCACTGTGTCGTGTTTCTATGTGTTGTGAAAGAGTGTTTACGTTGGAAACATTGAGGCAAGTTTTCCAACGTGACGTTACCATGGTTACAGACCAATCACTTTACGAGGGGCGTGTCTGCAAACGTGGTCCCTTTTTCCCATTTGTTGTGAAAGAGTGTTTACGTTGGACACATTGAGGCAAGCTTTCCAACGTGACGTTACCATGGTTACAGACCAATCACTTTACGAGGGGCGTGTCTCCAAACGTGGTCCCCTTTTCCCATTTGTTGTGAAAGAGTGTTTACGTTGGAAACATTGAGGCAAGTTTTCCAACGTGACGTTACCATGGTTACAGACCAATCACTTTACGAGGGGCGTGTCTCCAAACGTGGTCCCCTTTTCCCATTTGTTGTGAAAGAGTGTTTACGTTGGACACATTGAGGCAAGCTTTCCAACGTGACGTTACCATGGTTACAGACCAATCACTTTACGAGGGGCGTGTCTCCAAACGTGGTCCCCTTTTCCCATTTGTTGTGAAAGAGTGTTTACGTTGGACACATTGAGCCAAGCTTTTCAACGTGACGTTACCATGGTTACAGACCAATCACTTTACGAGGGGCGTGTCTCCAAACGTGGTCCCCTTTTCCCATTTGTTGTGAAAGAGTGTTTACGTTGGACACATTGAGCCAAGCTTTTCAACGTGACGTTACCATGGTTACAGACCAATCACTTTACGAGGGTCGTGTCTCCAAACGTGGTCCTCTTTTCCCATTTGTTGTAAAAGAGTGTTTACGTTGGAAAAATTGAGGCAAGCTTTCCAACGTGACGTTACCATGGTTACACTTGAGACCAATCACTTTACGAGGGGCGTGTCTGGTTGGTCTATCATGTCATGACTTGCCCTGATGTTTCCAAGATAAACTAAAAGAGTTGTTTCCGAACATCGTCTATGAATTTGATACAATCATCACGGGGAGAGAACCCGTGCTTTGCTAGCAGAACGTCATGAATTTGATACAATCATCACGGGGAGAGACGCTGAAGGATTTGTATAATTAACAACCAAAAAACCGTCACCACAGACATTACGAATCCGGGTTTCCGGCATATACCGGAAGAATCGCACCCATGCATGATGTGGATTTATTAGTAGAAGCTCTTGCAAAGCTCTATGAGTTCGAGCGACTGTGACCGTACACGTAGATGCACGGTTTGTGATTGTCACAAGGTTTGACCGAAAAGCTGCACAAATTGTCTTCGACGCTACAAACGAATTTTTTTCCCAACAAATCTATCTATTAATTTAAACTATAGTTGGCATGATCGATTCTTTTTCTGGGTGACTGGATTTGGGTTTGAAACTTTATTCCATTACTAGCAGTCAGGCCCGGCTTCGCCCGGGTGTTTCTGCTCTCCCCTCTCTCACAAACCTCTACAATCTTATTCCAATGTGGATAAGAAAAATGAAACTGTGAGCTCACACATTTGGTTTCATTGGCAAGGCAAAGTTCTATTTTGTTCAACGTGTTCTTCGTGATTGTTGGACCCCTTCTCACACCCACTGTAGTTACGGTCTGATCAAAGCACGCATACGTCATGAGTGAGCGCGTCATACCTTTTTGAACAGGGGAGAGAAATCTGTAAATTCTCGTGATCTTTCACTGAGGCGATCGTTTCGTAAACATTATTCGCGATGATCTGGAAGGCAGGGAGGGGGAGCAGGGGGCAGGGTTAGTGTGTGTGTGTGTGTGTGTGGGGGGGGGGGGGGGGCGGCGGGATGATAGCGGGCGGGGGGTAACCCTTGAGAATGACACGGTATACTGGTTTGATGAGAGTTACCTCCCTTCCGTGGGTGACAAACCATGACTTACCTCCCTTGCACTATATAGACTGTATTGATAGATGGGGAGGGTAATTATCCGAGGAAGGAAACAATGTCTGGAGAAACTAAAACCCAGGTGCACATTTGTGGGTCCAGGGCAGTGTGCATGCAAAATATCTTGTGCTTATCTTTTGCCATCTCTGAGGTATGGCGACCACAGACAGACAGACACACACACACACACAGACAGACAGACAGACAGACACTCTCTTTTATTTATATGTATAGATTCTATTCAGATATTGGTCAGGATGTCTGTTTTCAATTGTGATGTTTTGTGTGTAGCCGTGTGGCGATTTGACGTACTGTTGTTCCTTTCTCTCGTTCCCTACCCCAATTATTCCCCTTGAACATGCGTGTATGTGTTTGTTCCGTGGTGTCGTGTATGTCGTTGTTCCGTGATGCGTGAAAGTCTTTGTGCGTAGATGCTGCGTTTTAATTGGTTAATCCCTTAACTGATGCGTACGCATTCACCCCCGACAGTGCGAGTTCGGTCAGTCTGACCGGTGATTTCGTGTCAGTGGATCGGCCTGTGTGCCTTGAGACCGGTGTTCTATTTGAAACAGTTCTTTGTGTTGGTGTGACATCTTTTAAAATACAGATAGCCTGTGCTGGATTGTGAGTATCATCTTTGACCTGTGGTTTAATAGCTGATTTACCATCAGCGAGGTGAGTGATTCAGACCGGCGATGTGTTTAGTTCTTCATTGAGGAGTGAACTGTAAGTAGATGCTGTTTCTTTTGTTTATAGCCTATTGAATTTTGCTTGTCTATAAGTATAATATGTTCTGATCGTATGAATGATGCTATGGTGTGCACGTATGTATGTAGCTATTTTATCCTAGTGGCGTTATAGCGTCAATGTCGTTGTTTCGCCGTTGAGACCCAGTTTTCCCGCGCTAGCCTAGTTCTTTGTTATGAAATAGCGTGTCCTGTGTTGCGGGCGCGTCACATCCTGTGAAGAAACTTGTGAAGTTATCGGTCCTTGTCAGTGTGTCACGCTCCGATGGTTTAAGACAGTAAGGCGTGAAGTGTATCCTCAGTTACCTATTGTGTAGGGAGTTAGTCCCGTCTCTCCCATTATTTCTGGTGTACGTTAAATAAAAGTCACGTTATCGCAACCTCTGTCTTGGCGTCTCATTTATGCTTCCTGGCCTATTTTCCTCCTTCCACTCCACCCTATCACATGTGTATAGATTCCTGGACCATCTTCAGTATTATGGCTTTGTGTGCGTGCGTGTGTGCGTGCGTGCGTTCGTGAGAGTCAGGGAGTCGAGAAACTTCTGACAAATCTCAACCCCCACAAAGCCACAGGACCTGACGGGCTCACACCCCACGTTCTCAAAGAACTCGCTAAGGAAGTGGCCCCCATCCTAACCTCCATCTTCTCCTCATCTATACACTCCAGACAAGTCCCCTCTGACTGGAAAATAGCCACAGTTGCCCCCGTCTTCAAGAAGGGTGAGCATTACAAGCCCTCCAACTACCGCCCCATCTCGCTCACCTGTATCTGCTCAAAACTCTTGGAACACATCTTAGTGAGTGGCATCATGAACCACCTCGAAACCAAGAACATCCTGACCGGTCAACAGCACGGCTTCCGTAAACACCGCTCGTGCGAGACACAATTACTCGAGTTCATCGAAGAAGTTTCTACAGCTATGGAACGTGGTACTACAACGGAGGCAGTGGTGTTAGACTTTGCCAAAGCTTTCGACCGTGTAAACCACAGTCTGCTCTGCCACAAGCTCTACCACTATGGCATACGAGGAAAGACCAACAGCCTCATCGCAAACTTCCTCAGCGGCCGCACGCAGTCAGTCGTGGTGGACGGTGCGCAATCCAGCTTTGTCAAAGTGAAGACCGGAGTCCCCCAGGGCTCTGTCCTAGGGCCCTGCCTCTTCCTCTGCTACATCAATGACCTCCCCTCCAAGATATCTTCCCCTTCAAGACTCTTTGCTGATGACACAGCCGTCTGCAGGTTCATCACCTGCGCAGAAGACCCAGCCAAGCTTCAGGAGGACCTCCAACGCCTAGAACAATGGGAAAAAGAATGGGACATGGTCTTCCACCCAGACAAGTGCTGTGTGCTGCCCTTCACCAGAAGCCATTCTCCCCCTCTCTCCAACTACACCCTCCACGGCCAGACGTTGGAGAAAGTCACCTCCACCAAGTATCTTGGGGTCATTCTAGACACTAAACTAGACTTCACCCAGCACATCGAGAACATCTGTGCCAAGGCCAACAAGACGCTGGGCTTCCTGAGAAGAAACCTGAAGGTATGCTCCAGCCTCACCAAAATGCTGGCCTACAAGACAATGGTCCGCCCTATTCTTGAGTACGCCTGCACAGTATGGGACTCTCACTCCGACAGGCTCATCACAACCATTGAGAAGGTCCAGCGCAGAGCAGCCAGATTTGTCACAAACCGCTACCATAACACCTCTAGTGTCACAGATATGCTGACGCTACTCGAGTGGCCTACGGTACAACAACGACGTCGCTGCGCCAGACTCGCTATGCTCCACAAGATTCTCAACGATCAAGCCTGCGTCTCCTGCGTCGACCTCAAGCGGCAACCTCGAAGTGGACGTCGCAGCAACCACAGCCAACAGCTGGGGAAAATCCCGTGCCGCACAGACTACAGAAAGTTTTCTTTCTTCCCGAGGACCACTGTCGACTGGAACTCCCTCCCATCAGATGTTGTCGAGGCCCCCTCCTATAATGCCTTCTGCTTGAGGGCAATGAGGGCCATACAGGCACAGTAACCGCCCTTCCCCTGCCCCACCTCTTTTTTTTATTTTTTATCTTTATTTCTTTTTTTTTATTCTCTTTTCTTTATTTTTCTCCTTTTATTTTTCTTTTTTTTCTTTTTTTTTCTTCTTTTTTATTTTATCTTATGTTAAGGACACACACTTGCACTTCGCCAACATGTTAGTAATGGTCAATTCATTGATCGCTGAACATTATTGGAAGAAGAAGAGATTAAACTGACTATGTAGGGGAGACCGGGGCTAGTCCGCCTACTTTTATGCTTTTGGTAGCATAACTGGTGAGTTTGATGAACTATAGAAGACTGATTTTTTATTTTACATCAAGACAAATGTGTAGCTGATATCAATGTGCAGACAGTTTTTATGTGCGCATGAACATTTGTTGTACATACTGCTTTAAGTAGACCTACCCTAACGTAGGCGAACTTGCCCCAAGTCGGGGTAAGTCCGCCTACAGGGTGGGGCAAGTCCGCCGCTCTCATCCCATAGTAGGTACAAGACTAGTAGTGGGCAAACTTTAGTGGGAAAGCTTTTTTAATTCCCTTTAATATTTAGGTTCAAAAATACCAATGACAAAATACGAAAGAATGTAACACAAAATTACGTTAGGGGAGACCGGGGCTAGTCAGCCTACTTTTATGCTACTTTTATGCTTTTGGTAGCATAACTGGCGAGTTTGATGAACTGGAAGACTGATTTTTTTTATTTTACATCAAGACAAATGTGTAGCTGATATCAATGTGCAGACAGTTTTTATGTGCGCATGAACATTTGTTGTACATACTGCTTACGGCGAACATGCCCCATGACAAATAGGCGGACTTGCCCCTGCACGGGCAGGCAACTTTAGTGCCAGATAACGAGCACAACATGGGAAGGAAGAAGCAAAACTTTCGTCAGAACTCGACCTTAATTAACGCACTTTCACTCGACACCAAGACTAAGTATTTGTTCTCAGAGGTAATGCATCAAAACCTAAGTCAACTCCTATGCATTCATGTTACAAAAATGAAGAAAAACACTTTTTGTGATCTGTACTCACGATATATGGGCGCGCAACCTCTGAACTTCTGCAGGATATGGCGGGAAGAAGGGACACCACTCCCACATGGTGTGAATGGCTAAAAGGTGGCAAACGTAAGAATAAACAGACAAAGACGGATGTGCCCCGGGGGCGGACTAGCCCCGGTCTCCCCTAATGTGTTTGCTTTGAAACGCATTGGCCCTAAAGCAAAAGAAAAACTTGAACAACTTACAACAACAACTTGTGGTGAATGCATTATAAGTACGTAGTTAACCCTGCAGAGATAGAGAGTCCTACTGCTCGAACAAGAGCTTAGGCTATTTCAAAAGGTGTGCTAGTTATGATACAATGTACTGAGCAGCTGTACAAAGTTCAAGTGCGTGCCGAAACCGTATGCACGCCTGCGTCGCTATGCACAAATGCACACACCCACATACCATCACAGGTGCTTGTGCATTTCAGCAACTCTACCGTGACAACAACAAAAACACAATTATGACTGAGCTAGGTGGAAAAACTGAAAATGCACACGCATACTTCAAAGAACAAAATTAATCATTATGCCAGCCCTGGAAGAGAAAAACACACAGAGAGACGAACGGACAGACCGGTACACAGAGGAACGGACGAACAGACAGACGCACACACAGGTACACACACACACACACACAGGCACAGACAGAAAAACGGTCTGACACACACACGCATGTACGCACGCACAAATAGGGCCTACTCAATTCAATATCGACATTGACACAAACACAAAACTTCTTTGTGTGCAACAGAATCACAGGGACTCAGATATTTAGGGGTGGGGGCGTTATACTGTGTACGTTCGTCAGGTTAGAAAGGAGTGTCATTGGAACAAGGCTAGGTGCATTCTGATAATCATCGGTCCACGCTATCGCTCATGTCTCAGGGATAAATGAGACCCGAAGGGAAGTAACTCATTTTACCTGAGTTCAGGATGGGCTAGGTGCTAATGCACTACATTTTGATGCTACCCAGTTCTTCACACGAGAGAATGACGTGTTTGTTTACCGTTCACAGTGATAAATTGTCTTCACCTTGTAGAAAATCGGGTTTCCCTCGTGCGAAACGGTCACAACTCGTACGTCACAGTCATTCGCACACGAAAATGTCTTTCGGTTTGCCAAAATATGTGAGTTACTGACTGTTTATCGGCACTGACGTGGTTTGTACAGAAAACACGAAAACATTTCGAGTTGACAGTTTTTTTGGGTCAGTTCCCTTTGTTTTGTTGATAGTTGTTCTTTCTCACCCTGAAAATAAACTTTGTGACCCCGACAACAAACAAATAAATCAGCTCCTAAAGCCACGTGTTTTTGTATTGTTATAGTTTTTGTTTTTGTATTGTAAGAAAACTCGCGTAAGCATAAAGTACGCAGAAAACCGCATGCACAGCAGGACACTGTTGACACAAAGAATAAAAAAAATAAAAAAATAAAAAACAAGAATGGTTAAACAACCATTAACTTGTAACAATTTTTGTCAATTTCATATATTTTCATTTTTTTGACACTGCATTTGTTTGAAGCGATCCATCCCACAGCCACGTTTTGGTAGTGACAGACAATTCCTGGTGTGTTGCTTAAAGGCACACTCAGCTTCCCGTAAACCATCAGTTTCTGGTCACAGACACTGTCAGGCTTTTACACACAGTACAAACACCCTTTCGTTTAAAAACTTACCGTTTGAGGACATCCTAGGTGCCCTCCGTAATGAGACAAATCGGACGCCTCGTTTTGGCGCTAGACCTAACTTTTAAAATCTAAATAATACTGAATTGACAGCTTGTTACACAAACATTCTTCAATCACAAAAGAATTCTTTTTTCATCAAGACAAGATCAGTAAAATTCGAAGTTTTGAAAGTTTGAAAAAAGGGAGCCCGGAAGCAGCTCACGCAAGGTCATGTTAGCCCAAGCAGACGAATTTTCTGCATAGCGCTTGCGCCGCCGATAAGTTTGTGTGACTCGCAGCCTTTTGTTGCGTTGTAGATTCAGAGGTACGCAATAACGTGCTATTGCAGATGCAGCGAGTCGTATTGAAATCACAAACTGACGACTAAATTGTGAAAAAAAGGAAAGTGGATCACACGGGTTCACGATGGCTCAGTGGTAAAATAAACCATGAAATCTGGTGTGTGGTTTACGCGAGCTAGATAGCCATTCAAACGAACTGTGTCATTGAATGCTAGTAAATGCTATTGCAACTGTGTTCCATAAGGTTAGAACTGCTTTTTTCGTTAAAAGATTTAAATCGTTCTGTAAACCATTTGAGACAGACTGGGGCTTTAATGATCGGCTGTATTATTTTTCTACTTGAAGAGTTTTTATAAATCTTCTGTGCGGGTCGAATTGAAGGTTTGAGTCTGTATGTACGCTTAATCTTTTGTTTTTTCCCCTGTATTTTTATAAGTTATAAAATATACGTATCCATACCTGAAAGGATCTACTGATTCTGTGAAACGTTTGGAACGTTGGTTTGTGTGTCTCTTTCCATTTTTAATTTATCTCATTGTAGTTTTTTTCCTCTTAAACGTTACAATGCATCTCGTTGTTTTTATGTTTGCTTCTTCTCTTAGTCACCCCCCGCGGATTAGGGGGAGTCCCATATTGGTTGGGACGAGAAAGAATATACCCGATGCTGTCCAGCATGTCGTAAAAGGCGACTAACGGATTCTGTTTCTCCTTTTACCCTTGTTAAGTGTTTCTTGTATAGAATATAGTCAATGTTTGTAAAGATTTTAGTCAAGCAGTATGTAAGAAATGTCAAGTCCTTTGTACTGGAAACTTGCATTCTCCCAGTAAGGTCATATATTGTACTACGTTGCAAGCCCCTGGAACAATTTTTTGATTAGTGCTTTTGTGAACAAGAAACAATTAACAAGTGGCTCTATCCCATCTCCCCCCTTTCCCCTATCCCATCTCCCCCCTTTCCCCGTCGCGATATAACCTTGAATGGTTGAAAACGACGTTAAACACCAAATAAAGAAAAGAAAGAATTCTCTTAGTCTGTATGCTGATCTTTTTTTCTCTTCTCAAATACCTGTATTTCGCTTAGATCTCTCGTTCATGTCTGGTTGTGTTTGTGGGTGGTTCCGTGTAGTTTTCACTCTTTTACTGTGTGTATCTTGTCCGCGTGTTTGTGGGTTTTGTTAGTTTTCCCAAGTTGCTTGTTGTTTTCACTGATCCTTTTCCCTGAATGAAAAGCGCGTAGAAAGTTATTTTTGTTTCTTATCAGCGGCTGCCAGCAGAGTTCACAGCCAAAGTGGAATGCGGCTCTGACACCGAATCTGTTTTCTGCACGATTTTCACGTGCTTTCAGTGTCGTTGCACAACGCTGTCTATGTTGGGTGTTTGGGTATACAGCTGGAAAGCTTACCCCTTGTTATTCGAGGTGCTAATGACGAGCTCTCTGTTTTGTCAACAAATATTAAGGACACGACTAGCTAGATCTATGTTTTATCAAGCATGGAAAAAGTCAACACTCTGGCAACTTTTGATCTGGCCAACGCTTCCCAAACCCAACCCCCTCCTCTTGCATGCCGGACATATTGTGAGTTTAAAAAAAAAAGCCGGTTATTGAGGAAACACGACTTTACACCGAAGAGACACGAAGCGGTAGGAACACAAACAGAAAATGGATTATTTTGGCGGCGGGAGAATGCTTTTATCGTAGAGTTTGAAGTTGGAGGTGGTGGTGTTCGTATATTTGTTTAACAACACTTCAACTGGTAAAGTTAAAAAGATAGGTCAAAGCTCCCAGCAGCTAGAGCAAGACCGTTGTACGTCAAAGGGGAGGTATTTCTTTTTACCGTCCGTGTTATTGTTTTGTATTTTTACTTTCTGTACCTTGTGACCATGTTTCCCTGAATGGTTTTTTTTAAAGTTTGAACAGTGCTACAAACAGTACGTTGTTGCCATGACAATCAATATTGAAATTTGTGTTGTGTAGTTTTGCAGTACTCCCAACTGAGTATTTTATTTCTTATTGTCTCTAACTTTCTGTTGCAGTTTTAACAACCCAGATGAATCAACGGTAAACCAAGTTAACCAATGCTACACCAAGTAAACCAACGATATCCAAGTGAACCTCGGTTCAACAAATCTAATCTCAAGCGAACCACTATATACCCAGATGACCCTCACCACTAAACGCCTACATTCAGAGAACTGTCCCTGAACAGCTTTCAAGCTTTCGCATCAACAGACGCAGGCACACCCGCGTAAACTTGGCATCCCGCACCACCCAGGCTCGTCGTGGAACACGTGAGGGACGTACGACGCTTGGAGGACTTTCTACTGACCTTGTCCTCAAAAATGCCTTGATCGTTGATGCCTAAAGCCTTGCGTGACACATCTTTCATCTTTCGTTGCCGCAGGCAACACAAACTTCTACGATCTCGACAAATAGCCATCCTGTATTGGGAAATAATCTGTATTCCACATGGAATATGTGAAGGACCCGACGCTCTGGGAGGACTTTTTACTGACCCACGGCTACGAGCTGCTGGGCCAGCTGGACTGTGGCGGCTTCAGTGACGTGTTCGCGGTCAGCAGTGTGCGCACGGGCAGCGTGGTGGCGGTCAAGCGAATCGTGGCGCGTCGCTCCGTCATGGCCGACCCCCGAGTGGCGGCGGAAATCAGCTCCCTGACGCGACTGCGCATGCGCGGGTCGTGCGTGATCGGCTTGGAGGAGGCGGTGGTGCGTGACGGCGTGGCGTGTCTGGTGCTGGAGCTGGCCCCCCTGGGGGACCTGGAGAGGTACGTCACGCATCACTGGCCGCTCCCACACGGCGTGCTCACGTGCTGTGCCAGGCAGGTCACCACGGCCTTGACCCACTGTCACCGTCTGCACGTGGCGCACCGCGACCTTCACCCCGCCAACGTCCTGTTGCTGTCCCCGCGCCGTGTGCGTCTGGCGGACTTTGGGCTGGCCGTGCGCTGCAGGGACTCTGCCGGTCGCCCCCTGCTGTGTGACGACTACCTGGGCCGCGAAGCCTACTTGGCCCCGGAGGTACTCACACACACGCCCTATGACGCTCTGCAGGCAGACCTCTGGAGTCTCGGCAAGCTCTGTCAATTTCTCAGCACTGGGAAGCATCCTCCTCCTGATAAACCTTGTCCTCCTTGTTTGAAAGCTTCTGCCATTTCTCACCCAACTTCGTCGGAATGTTCTGCCTTGGCACACAAGACGAACTCTCTCTCGCCATCCTCACGTCATTGTCAAACCCATTCGCCATTCTCTATCACACACATCACTGATCCTCATCTGTCTCAGAGGACTACAGATTCTGTTAAAGTGGCACCTCTGTGTCGCTCTGTGAAAGGGTTCCTACCCGTCTCTCCACGGAGCAAGAGGTACCGAGCCAGTTCATGCGACAGCGAAAGCAGCTGTCGTTCAGAGAGCGACACGGAAGAGTTGAGTTCACCACACCGTTCCACACCACAAAGCGGCACTAAAGGCCTGCATCCACCGCATCATTTTGCCTCTGACTATGGTTCTAGAGATTCATCTCTCTCTTCATTTGGTGGTCATGGTCATTGTCAAGAACCTCAAGAAGATGATCCAATTTCGTGGACGTTGCCGGCGTCAAATATCGAAGTGTTTGAGGAACAGGATCCTGTGTCAAGGGCATTGGCTGGGATGGTGTTCTCACTGTGTGTGTACGACCCCTTGCTGCGTCTGTGTGCTGAAGATGCTCTGGAGATGTGGAAGCTGAGTGTTAAGAAAGTCCGCAAGAGTTGACAAAGTGTTGTTTTAGTTTTGTGTGTGTGTGTGGGGGGATGAGGTGTGTGTGTGTGTGTGTGTGTGTGTGTGTGTGTGTGTGTGTTTATATATAAATGTAGTTCAAAGCTACCAACATTTTATTCTGACGTTTTGGAGTTTGCAAAAAAATGAGAGGAAAAATAAAGAAATGTGCGCTTTGTGAAGTTGGAGTGGTTTGAGAGTACAACTGATGAATGAGTTACACCGCATGTAGACAGACAGACAGATAGACAGATGAAAACACGCTGAAATAGTATGACACAGCATACACACACACACACACACACACACACACACACACACACACACACACACCAACTCCTCGCCCCAACCATTCTTCAAAAGTTCAGGAAGTGCTTCCTTCGATCTCAGGAGCGTGGGGCAAGTGGTATCATCTCACAAGTACTCTTTGCTCCGCTTTGTCTCTGTCTACGCCCGTTTGCAACCGGTTGCTTCCCATTAAATAATAAACTGAGCAGAGAACGTCCTCGCACAAAGGGAACGGATATGATCTAATGCAAAATGCACACGTGTAACCATCTCTCCACCGCCACCACTAAAAGTGCAGATGTTATTCCCTAGCTGTCAGCCACAGTAATGACTGATGTACGAGAGAATCGCAGGAAAATTTTAAAAAAAAAGAAAGAAAACCTCAGAATAAAAGATGAAAAATGCGATTTCATAAATGCGGCACACTTCAATACAGGAATTTCTCACAGCTTGGCAATATTCTCCTCCTCCTTCTTGATAAGCTGCAAGAAAGATGAAACACAAGATTCTGAAGACAAGCAGGTATAACTGAGTCATATCTGACGTAAGTCCTTTCTGATGTCAGTCAAACCAGCGGACAACAGTCTCGGCAATCGTCAAAACAAGAATTTACCACAGCTTTGTAATATGATTATGTTTTGTTGTCCGTGCGTTGAGCAACGTTCTTGTACCCCAAGCAGTTGTCTTGGTCTGAAAATAAAGAAATTAAAGAATTTGTTTTTAAAATGAAGACAAACAAACAAACATTCCCAGGTGTATGTAAGCAATGTATGTGACGTTGATCAAATTAGCAGTAATTGACAGTCGAACGACAGTCAAAGCAAGAGTTTATCTTATCTTTAAATTATTCTTTTTCTTTATTTTCCGTTCCTTCAGGAATGTTCCGGTCTCAAAACTGTCAACCCCTGGCAAAACAAATTATCCTACATTTTTTCCATGTCTGTGAAAACGTTTTTCTTCTTGTAAAGCAGCCAGCTTGGATGAGAATTTCACCTCTTTTCGCAAGGACGGAGTTAATGTACTTCACCCTCTTTGCCAAGGACGAATTCATACTGTACGTCCTGTGTGGTTATGAGAAAAGAGGTAAAAAATAATAATAAACAAGTCGCGTAAGGCGAAATTACTACATTTAGTCAAGCTGTGGAACTCACAGAATGAAACTGAACGCACTGCATTTTTTCACAATGACCGTAGTCCGCCGCTTGTGCAAAACGGAGTGAAACTGACGAGCCTGTTTAGCGCGGTAGTGATTTCGCTGTGCTGCATAGCACGCTTTTCTGTGCCTCTCTTCGTTTTAACTTTCTGAGCGTGTTTTTAATCCAAACATATCATATCTATATGTGTTTGGAATCAGGAACCAACAAGGAATAAGATGAATTTGGTTTTAAATCTATTTCGAAAATTTAATTTTGATCATAATTTTTATATATTTAATTTTCAGAGCTTGTTTTTAATCCAAATATAACATATTTATATGTTTTTGGAATAAAAAATGATGAAGAATAAGATAACGTAAATTAGGATCGTTTTATAAAAAAATTATTTTGTTTACAATTTTCAGATTTTTAATGACCAAAGTCATGAATTAATTTTTAAGCCACCAAGCTGAAATGCAATACCGAAGTTTGGCCTTCGTCGAAGATTGCTTGGCCACAATTTCAATCAATTTGATTGAAAAATGAGTGTGTGACAGTGCCGCCTCAACTTTTACAAAAAGCCGGATATGACGTCATCAAAGGTATTTATCGAAAAAAAGAAAAAAAGTCTGGGGATATCATTCCCAGAAACTCTCATGTAAAATTTCATAAAGATCGGTCCAGTAGTTTGGTCTGAATCGCTCTACACACACACATACACACGCACAGACAGACACACACACACACACAAACACACACACACCCACACACACACACACACACACATACACCATGACCCTCGTCTCGATTCCCCCTCTATGTTAAAACATTTAGTCAAAACTTGACTAAATGTAAAAAGATAAAAGAAAAAAACCCTTTGGTGCAAAAGCCAAGTGTTCTCAACTATCAAAAACAATGAAGACCTTGTTCGAGATGAAGAAGGTAGCGGTTTGTTGTTTATGTACGCGCAATATTACGCGCCCTGCATCAGTCTCGGACCCCTAGTGCGATACAACAACCATAAACCAGTGTGTCATCATTCTCCCGAGTTTTCATTCATAACAAGCTGGGTAACAAAAACAAAAACAAAACAAAAACTTGACTAAATGTAACAAACAAACAAACAAACAAACAAAACATAAGGAAGTCGCGTAAGGCGAAAATACAACATTTAGTCAAGCTGTCGAACTCACAGAATGAAACTGAACGCAATGCAATTTTTCCGAAAGACCGTATACTCGTAGCATTGTCAGTCCACCG